>NC_056733.1:50586246-50738878 GCF_019279795.1 Protopterus annectens
GACATTTCATCTCCCATGCTGGCCCAGAGAGACATTACAAGGATCCATCCATATATGACAGATCAGAGAGACCATTGGTATGGGATACACCCCCCCATCCTGGTGGATCTGGGGTAGGTGTCAACTGGTTGAGGAAATCTGTAATCCACTACAATAGGCAGTCCATCCAGGGAAAATAGCTGTAACTGCTCTCTCCATCATAGCCTCCTCTATCTGCTCTCTCCATCATAGCCTCCTCTATCTGCTCCAACTGTTGATGGGATACTTAAGGCAGCGTTGGTAAACTAATCTCAATAAGGATCCAGAAACCTCCTCTAGCAAGGCATTTTCAGTCTGAATGCCTCATGCACCTCTACCAGAATCTCGGGAGGGGTTGTGGGGGCACTTGTGGAGCAAATCTTTTATTCAGGCCAACAGTGAGGAGAAAAAAATAGGCAGGTTAGTGAACGCATCTTGACATTAGACTGAGTAATTTAACAGACATGCAAGCCCTTGTCAGGGGAACTAACCATGATGGGCTGCAAGCCTCTCCTGTCTCCTATGGAAGGTAACATACTTTGAATCATGCTGCTGTCATGTTGAAAGAGAAAGGGCAGATCAGATAATTGTGATAAATGCAAGGTGAGATGCTAGAACAACTGATGCAATACCTGTAAGTATTTCATATCAGCTGTGTGACAGTCAGCAGGTAAATATGCGTCTTTGCACATATGCTAAAATATGTAAACAGACCATGTCGAGGTTAGGGACATACCAGATAGTATGCAGTTACCTTAAAATGGTACAGTGTAACTCCATCCTAGAGCAGAGCCCTGTAGAAGCCCCCCCCCCCACAATATCATCTGTGTATCACATGCAGTGCCACAACTGCCATGTCCAGTACCAGAAAAATATGAGTTAACTGAATTAACTAAAAAAAACTATTTAGGATATCCTGGCAACTTTACAAGTAAGCCAAGTGTAGTATTCATAGTCCCAAGGTTCATAGTATACTGAGCGCCAGCTAACGTCAGTGACTATGGCAAAGTGAAAACTTGCTCAAAGGAGCACCCACTATTTATAAGTTGTGAAAATGGATAAAAATAGTTTATTTGTGTGTTAATTCAACTGTTAATGTGTAAAGTCTTAACTAATTCTGTCTATTTTTGAAATATGTGGATGAGCACGGGGCAGTGAAATCCACATAAACTAACAGTGGGCACTTAAGGCCAGTATTGCTCAGTGCAGCTAGATGAAATACATTTTAAAAACGATAAATGGGTTATGTAGTCGCTATAGAGCTGTCCATATGTGGACAGATTGGTTTGTTATAATGTTTGAAAGGGGGAAAATAGGACAGTTGTTATATAGGAAGACAGAACAGAAGAAACATGACATCCAGGTGGTTGTGTTGGTGAAGGAGGGAGCGGAAGAGGAGTACTATGCTTTTGGTAGGGCTTAAACCCCATCACTTTCAATTTTTCTGTATATGAGAAGAATTTTTTTTCCAACATCTTTATTAATTTCCACATGTGACAAAGGCAGTCCTACATTTATATAAATGAAAAACATACAAAATGAAATCACATTAGTTGTAAACAGTTTACATTACAGACACCATTGAAACAACTGTAGTTGTGAACATTACTAATCACTTATAAACATTCTAGTCATTGGCAATTATGCATTATATAGCTCATTCAAATTCTACCGCTTAAACCTAATTCCTGCTCTGCATATACTTTTCCCACAATTCCCATTTTTTCTATGTAGTTTGCTCCTTCCCTTTTCTAAAGATCCCATTTCCAGTTGTTTTATTTCAGTTACTATAGTCACTACTTCTAGTAAAGTTGGTCTAGACTTTGATTTCCATTTTCTAGTAATTGCTTTTTTGGCAGCCACCATAATTAGACTCAGCAAGACTTTACTATGTCTAGGCAATTTCGATTCTGTAGCATAGCTCAAAAACATCATCTCCCCTGTCAGTCCAATCCACCCACCCAGCATCTCTGACAGAGCAGCCCACAGGAATCCCAAAAGTCTTCTAGCTCATCACACCTCCAAAAAATATGTTCCCAACTACCTCTTTCTTGCCCATCACACCTCCAGCATTTGCTATCCACCTGAAGAAAAATTCTTTGAGTCTACTTGTGGTATACAAATACCTGTGTAAACATTTCCAGGCAAATATTCTAAATCTTCTAGACTTTGTTCCATATTTGGGAGATATACATATATCCTCACATTGTCTCTTTGTGAATTGCTTATCCAATCTCTCTTCTAAATCCTTTTTAAGCTCCTCAGATTGATTTTTACAATTATCATGCAATATTTTATATGCTTTACTAATCATTCCTGTAATGGCAGCTTCTGTTCTACATTCTATTAAAAACTCTACCAGTGCTGGCCTTTCATTTAGGAGCCCCCTATTTCTTTCCATTTGCTTATACTCTGATATCAATTCTTGCTAGGGAAGGCAATCTCTAACCTGCAGTCCAAATAAATTGTCAGCCTCTTCCCATTCTATTATCTTTCTCTTTCTAGTTATTTGCTCCCAATACCTTGGTTCCTTTGCCAATTTTCTCCAATAAACTCCGGCCCCCTCTTGCCTATTATCTGTATCCCTGATCACAGTCAACCCTACTGGCCAAATCTCTTTTTTCCATTATCATACTGGTTTGGTTCTTAGAATACTCCCTACTATTTTATGAATATAGTACTCTGTATGATTTTGGTTGTTGTCCTTAAGAGTCTGCATCCAAAATCTCAATATCTCCTTATTTCATGAGCTTCCTCCCTGAGTCATCATCATCCCTTTTCACCTTGAATTATAGTTTTCTGCCTGAGCTATGTATAAGAGCCTTAACTGTGTTGCTCTAAAATACCCCCTCAAATTAGGTATATAATGAGAAGGATTTTGGTGAAGGAAGTAGGAAAGAGGGTTTGGGAGAGAGGATTAGGGTAGGAGGGAGGTGAAGAGTGGCTGAAACAATTCTCACCTGGTCCAGATTACCTCAACTCTTTCCACTGCTTAATGGAGATCCTGATGATGTATGAATGAAGGCTTATGTTGGCTCAGTGGTCAGAATTGATTGGGAAAGTGAGTCTTGAACCCATGAAGGAGGTCCTGCATGGGCCAAAGCTACCACTCCACTGCCTGCTCAACCACATCCAGATCCTGAAGCTCATTCATTTCACTGGTTTCCAGGCTACACTACACCAAGGTTCCTACAGGCCCAGAGCCATCACCCTGACACTCTGAGACATACCTGACTGTGCAGATGAAGATGGGGAACATTATTTGAGCTGGGAGGCATATGGTTAGGCTGCTCCTGGGATCTTTGGGCCTGTAGAAAGGAGACAATACATGGAAAACAATGACATAATTTTAAAAAAGGGAGAGAAAGAAAGGACAGAAAGAGAGACAAAAACTGAAAAAAAAATAAATGCACTCATAATTTGGTGTTAAATCAATTGATGTTTTATTGACAGTGCTTATTAAATATTTAGCAAATAGCTATACTACAAGACATGTAACTACATTTTACTGTGAGTAATAAATGATTCTATAAAATCTGACTACTATTGACTGTAGTGAAAAAGTTGCTAACTGTTATTATAGTCTTTTCTCCATCTTTAAATTACTGGTCTCCCATCAGGACACAATGGCTCATCAGCAGTTGAATTCTGCTCACTGGTAAGCCATTAGACCTCAGAAATTTCTAAGTGTTGTTTTCAATTAATTATTTGGATCTGTACAACTGATATTCACTTTCTGATTCTTGACTACTGCTCTGCTTATTTGTTTATTTCACTGCTTTGATTCTGCCGTTCAGAAACAGTGTTTTATAACATTACCACTGCAGCTATGTTGTCTCTATGCTACTATGGTGTATTAAAACTGCTGTTATAAATGTAAGTTAAATCTAATTGACTTCATGTTGACGTTAGAAACGGTGTTTACTGATTAAGCACTGCAGTTGTGTCTCTGCTACTGATTCAAGTGTACTGTTAACTGTTCATTTTACTTTTTCTTGTATGCACAGGATAATTGGCTGCTAATGTATTGTGCATGATTTATTAACGTGTTTCCAAACAATGCTATGGCAATGTGATGTGTTAGCTGTTGAAGTACTCTCAAAGTGTTGCAGTATCTGTTCTCCTGCTGTCTATTATTTCTCTCCTGCTCTCTCCACTCTATCCTCAGACCTGTATCTTTTAACACCTTCCTAGCTCCTTATTACATCCTTTAACCTATCTTTGTCTCATTCTACTAGCTTCGCCCTCTCTTTTTCTCTCTCTCTCTCTTCACAGAACACTCGGGCAACTGTGCAGTCCATGGCTACCACCCCACCCATACAATCTAGGAAGAAATCAGTACTGCAAATCTAAACCGTGGATATACCCTTTGAGCCTGAAGAACAGGGTGAGTCCACTCGGGCATTATACATGTATGTGTTATGATAGTGAAGCTTTAGCTTTAGCTTTAACTGTGTTACTTAGTAGTTGTCAGTGTGCAAATAAAACTGACTTTTTGAGCCTTGTGTCCCCTCCCCCTCAGCTTGTGTAGTAACCTTAACTGTCCACAATACAGTATACACTTAACTCAGGTCCTTCCTATTCTCTGTGATTAAATATTAACCCTCAAGCAGCCTTTTCAGTGCTGTTTGCCTTAGTTTTGTATCACTTGAGCCCCACTTGTTTATTTGTATCTCTATACATTCCCCTTTGTTGCTAATGTATCTCCCTACTCTAATCTGTGCACAAACTGGCTACTAATAAGCAAGTCAATGTGAAGACACACTCCCAACCTTAATAAACTTTGCTGTTTCTTCTCTCCTTTACTTTACAAGTAGAGTTTGTATTACTATTCACCCCCCCCCAAGGCCTTCACTGATAGTTTTCCACTGCTTGCCTCTCTGGTTTGCCTGGTTTCTTTGCATTGTACCTGGTTCACATCCTTTTTACTACCCCCCACCCAAATACTAAGTCTGTATTAGATTCCTGCTGTTTCTGGAGCCATCTTTAAATTATTAGTCTCCCATCAGGACCCAAGGGGTTTAAGTCACACTCTGTTCGCCCATGCTATGCATGGGTTCACTTCATGCCCCACCCTGCCCCCTAATTCCACCCGCCCCCACTACAGCTAGATTTATTCTAGGCACTAACCCCTCCCAATAACAAGCAACCAATCAGAACAATACTAATAACCTATCTCCTCTGTCACCCACAGTACCCCACCTAACTGCTCACCTGACACAGTCATGCTACTACCTAATGTGCATACACTCCTTACCTGCACTCTTCTTGCACACTTTACATCCTACCAGAACTCCATAATAGACAAACCCCACCACTATCACTGCAACTTTACTCTCACTTCTATCCATCATCTACCTACTAATTACACTTATCATACTATCACAATAATAATGTCTTTCGGCTAATCATCTGTAGAAAACTGGCTATCTAATGCCCAGTTATTACCCAACCCAAACAAGACCTAAATCCTTATCTTCCACCCCACTAAATATAACCCAATTATCCCCAACTTTAATATTCTACCCAAAGACAATAACGTCATCTCCTCAACAGAACACACCAAACTACTTAGTGTTGAGATTAATAATCTCGGATTTGACACTCACATTTCTCTCACCATAAAAAAGGTTCACAAAAAACTAGGTGCATTGTACAGAAACAAACAATTCCTCACCAAGACAGCCAAAATTTCTGCTGTGAATTTCCACCTAATAAGCACTTTACTCTACGCCTCTCCTATACTTACCTACCTTATGCAAACAGACCTAAACAAGCTGAAGGCTTGCTACAATAAAACTACTAAGTTCTCCACTGGTGCAGCTTATTGCAGCCACCACAGCATCTCACTCAAAGAACTTGACTGGCTTGAACTCCCTCAACTTCTTCACCTGAATCAACTCTCCCTTGTCCACAAGTTAGTAAACCATCCTCAAAGTCCTATCCCTTCAAAACCTTCTCCAGCCCTACAGTTCCACTAGACCTCCATGTTCCAGCTGCAAAAATCTACTTCTAGTGACCAAACCCAAGAACTCAGCGGGGGAAGTACTTTTCTCCTGTGTCATATCCAGATTATGAAATGATCCCCCCCCCACCCGTAACCACACTTCCTTCTTGCAATCACTTCAAGACCGCACTAAAAACTCACTTAAAAAGTCTTTGGTTATGCCCATGCACCAATCCTGACTAATAACTCTCCGTTTTACCTCCCCTTCCACTCCCCTTCCCTAGCCACCCTGCCTCACCCTGTCTGATCATTCCATTCCTTCCTCTGCAGGCTCTGGCTCACCCTTTGCCCTCTCCTTCCCTCCTCAATCAATCTCTCAGACCTGTTATAACATGATTAACTACCTCACTTTATCTCAACTCCAAATACATATCCAACTGACTTACACCTGGCTTCCTCTCACTACCACGTATACTACTCACTCAGTCTCCTCTCTTACTCCTCTATCTTCCTCTCACTACCATGTATACTACTCACTCAGTCTCCTCTCTTACTCCTCTATCTTCCCCTTCCATCCCATTAGCCCTTCTAGCTTGTTCCACTTTCATGTGGAGCTTCTGCTTTATATCTGCTTGAGTTTAGTGCAATATTTGTATACAAGATTTAGGTATATGAGTCTAGATCTATATATACATCCTACCTTAATTCCTAGCCTTTAGTTAGATATTGATCTGTTCATTACTATGTTACATATTGTATGTATGGCTAATGTTTGCTGCAGTATGTATTATTTGCTATTGTATGTATATTTAATTGTTCTTCATGTACTCTGCTGCTCATTTATTGTTCTGTGGAGTTTTTCTCCCCGGGCTTCCATTGGAAAAGGACCTGTGTCCAGTTGGAATTTCCCAATAAATAAATAAATAATAGAACCCACACTGTAAAAGTAGCCGACTCCAAATTCAGCTCCAGACAAGTGATAAGTGGAGTACCTCAGGGTTCAGTCCTGGGACCGCTCTTGTTTGGCATTTTTTTCTCTTAAGTACAGGCCAACACTAAGGGACTCTGGCTAACAAAGTTCGCAGATAACTGCAAACTGGGAGCCATTATTGAATTCCCCAAATGATGTGGATATTCTACAAAAAAGGGCCTTACAGAAACAGATGCTTGGTGCCAGAACCATGGTCTCAAGCTCAATGCCAAGAAATGTATAGTTATCCACTTTGGGAAAAAACATGTACCCGTGCATTACCACATAGGTGGCAGTACACTAAACACTGAAAGTGTGATAAGAGACTTAGGGAGACAGGTGGACAGTGATCTCACTTTTGATAACTACATTGCCACAACAGTCAGGAAATCCTTCTATGTGGCACACCTCATCAGTAAGGGCTTTTCATCCAGAAAAAAAAAGAGGTCATTGTCCCACTATACTCATTACTCATTAGACCCATTATAGAATACAACTCCTCGTTTGGTATGTACCTCTCAAGACATCTGCAACAACTGGAAAGACCGTAGAAATACCTCACTAAAAGAATCACAGACCTAAAGCAGATGTCCTGTGGTGACCGTCTAAAAACACTCCAGCTATACTCTGTCGCATATCGTCTACTCAGAGGCGATCTCTGCTTAACATACAAGGCCATGTCAAACCCAGAGCTGTTGGACATGCTACACTTAAAGAAATTCCAGTCCCCTCAGAGCCACACGCTCCAGGGATCTAAAGCTTGTCATCACAATGAACAAAACATGCTGGAGGGATAGGTTCCTGACCCAGAGACTCCCCAGACTCTAGAATAGACTGCCCATACATGTCAAGCAGAGAGCCTCCTTGGCCCTCTTCCAAAGAAACCTTGACGATTGGATGGGAGATAGGAAATTCATGCCGGGGATCACGTCAATCACCCTGCTAGACAAGGGTCCAGGGAAGTAAATATTGTGGGAAAAAATAGACAGGAAATTGTTATGGCTAGGCTTGTATAGGCCCTAGGGCCAATAGCCTAGTACCAACATTTGAACCTATGAACCTATGAAATTTCTGCAATTTCTACTCTGATTACTACTTATATGTGACTGACTTAAAAAAAGGGCAGACCACCTTGATTCTATTTGCTACACAAAGGAATACAGAATGCATTACTTAATCCTGTTTAATTATTTTATTAAAAGTAATATTTTTTCACAGTCAAGAGCACCCATGGTAAGCCTGGTAATCCTCCTTTGAGACTGCTCATGACTGTAAGAATCTTCTCCTCGGCTATGGAAAGAAGAAGAAAAGGGATGCATAGTTGTTAATCTGTTATATATACATCAGTATGCATAGCTGTGGAATACAATTATTTTTTATTTCTTTTTTCAATCAGATATGATACAATGGATGCAGTTATGAAGTAAACAATATGGTATGCAAAGTGCTACTAGTAATGACTGAGCTCTCTGTATACAATATTTTTTTTATTTCCTATTATTATGTCTTCCTTTTGTTTTCTCTAGCCAAATGTTGCAGAATGGAATGAGTTCATGTTAGATGATACATTTGCACAGTCCAAATTGTCTGGTGTGTGGGTGGTGGGTGGGTAACGGTTGCCTAATACTGCATTCATATTAATGGTAAATGTACATTTTGTTACAAGCTTTTCAAGTTTGCCAAGAAGCTGTTTACTTTAACTGTGTCATCTGCAGTATGCATTGTAGATATTACCTGTGATTTCCTGATTTGTTAGCAGCAAAAGTAGCTGTAAGGCAGAGAGTTACTGCTTTGTGTTGACTTGATTTGAGCAGATCAGCCTGCAAAAACTGGTATGCAAGTCATTCAGTGAATGGTTTGAACGCCATCTCCACTTTGCTGGGAAAGTGGAGGCTAGCTCAGCTGTTCTGGAAATAATCATCATTTTCAAATAAATGATTTTCTTACAAAACTAGCACAGTAGAAATTCTTCCTAGCTTGCAATAAACACTGAATTCTTTAAAAACAGTATGCATTTCACAGTGTCTGAGCATATCCATATATATATATATATATATATATATATATATATATATATATATATAAGTGTTTATACAAATAATCTGAGTATAACTATGCATGTGTATGTCTATGTAACATCCAACAGAATAAAGCTGTGGTGAGACCAACATTAGTAGTAGCCAGGCAGTAGCCATTCATGCCACTCCCCTCTTTTCATCATTCTTGACACGCTAATTCTTTGTTTTCAGTAAGTACTGCTTGATTTGTTTCTAACTTCAGAATATCTGCCTAAATACTTTATCCTTAAATTTTCAGGGTCTATGTGCTAGTTTCCCATCAAGTATTTGGCAGTGCTCTGTACAGACTCAGACACCTTGAGTGACATTTTTCCTGCAAAAGCACAATTGAAATTTCTCCAATATTTAGTTGCACACAGGAAAACTAGTTTGCAGTGACAAACACTGTCCACATAGTTGCAAATCTGGTAGAGGTGCATGATACTCCTGACAGTGATTGATATTCTCACACCAACAGTCTAATCAATAAAAAAGGATCTGTTGCCATGGATATGAACTTTCCTACTGTCTCTGTTACCAGCTTGGTGGATATAGGCATCCTGAGGCAATGGAGAAATTGACTCATGTTTACTGACAACCAGTTAATTCTCAAACAAACTGATATGGTCTGTAAGAGATGCATTTACACAACATCACTGGAGGCAAAGCTGGAGTTGCCAACTTTTCATATCAAAAATTCTGGACATGTACGTGGAAGCAAAATGTATGTAATTTTGGTATCCCCATTCCCTCCCACGCAGCCATTCCAGTGTCCCATTACTTAGCTATTTCTCCATTTCTTCCCAGTTGCCATAAACGGTGGTCAAAACTCTCAGTGTGCATACTGTTTTCTGCTTTACTTCTACAATGACTACAGATATTTGGATTTAATTTAAAATGTTATTTCAATTTTTATAGCACAAGCACTGATAGACATTTGCTTAACAAAGTAATACAGTCTCACAATGAAAACAGACTTAGCATTAAAACTTTTCTGCCTTTGAAATTCACATTCACTGAAATAGCATTAAAACCCACATTCAAAGAAAATGCATTTGGCCAGTGGCAGATTAAGTTTACCTTAGGGCTGTTTTCAAATCATAGGCCCCTTGCACACAATTTGAGGACCATGCAAAAGTTGTTTGATTCACCTTGCTGATTGTAGTAAATTATAATATATAATAATCAACTTATATCCCTTATATAATATACCACCACTTGTTAGAGCATGCTTTAAATGTATAGTTTTGAACATTTTTCCAGTAAGCAATGAAACAAAACATGTGAACCGCAGGAGCGGCCCTAGGTCAACTGGTGCCCTAGGCAAAACAGCTCCACGGTGCCCCCCAACACATTACCTGGTGCGCCCATCCTGGTCTACCTACACCAAATAAATACTGGAAAAGCGCCCCTGCTACACCGGCGCCCTAGGCGGCCGCCTAGTTGGCCTAAGCCTAAGGCCGGCCATGTGACAAAACTGCCCAACAGAGACCATTTCAACCATAAAAGGCCACTCAAACTTCTGTCATTATAATCCACCAATGCCAGTCAATATGTAGAATCTCTGCAGAACTAAAATTCATCTGAATAATTCCACATTGAAGAGATCTGTAACTAATGAAAAAGTTGCTGCTAGCAAACAACTTTATATTTCAGTGTTTCAGCTACAAATTCAGGGCCTGCTGCCCTTGAAGAATTAATTGCCTATGTTACATTAACAAAAATGGTAGGCTGGTAATATTGCAATAAGGAATGGATGGCAAACTGAAAATAGGTTCATTAAGTTCCTAAGAAATATTGAAGTCTACAAAAGAAGTGCTTGATGGTTTAGATAAAAGATAATCTGCCATCCTAAAGAAAATCTTGTTTAGCTACACTCTGAAATTCAATTCTAAGAAGCACAGTACTTGCACGATGTAATTTATTTCAAACAAAACAAAGCAAACAAAGGAATTAAGTACAGCAACCTAGCAGGATTCAGCATAATGCATATAATGCAATTCTTCTTTCATTCTATTTGCATTATCTTCCATAAAATGCCCCAAATACCAAGTGTCTTTGCCAGCTGTTGTCACAAAATGATTAAAAAAAACCTCTGCTAGATTGGAAGATTTTTCATTGCTGAGTATTTACAATACAACACAGTTTCTGGGTCATTATCAGTGATGAAAGATAACTTATTTTGGTGTGCTCTGTTTCCTTTCTAATGCAGGAAAGTATATATTTCTAGATTTCTTAAGCATCCAGAAAGGGCGATATCTAATGTAAGACGCCCAATCTGCCTATTTGGACCTGTACGAATCTATCAAGTTTCAACCCTTTTCCCTGATCCTGGGTGACTAACTTCCCAGACATAGACTGGAACTACTCATGCCAGAACACAATGCAAGTGCCTTGGAACAGCTAGTCGATAGCCCCACATGAGGTGATAATATCTTGGACTTGGTATTAACCAACATGAGTAACCACTGCAGCATCCCTGCAGTATCATTCTCCCTGGTAAGATCTGACCAAAAAGCGGTCATTTTCAAAGTCACCATCTCCCCAAGCCATCTCTAATTAGGATCAGACATAAAAACTTCTCCAAAGCTGATTACAGCCTCCTGAGTGATGGTATAAACAGCTTCACAGCCCCCTCTCCCTCTGTAGGAACTGGCACCAATATCCAAAATTACACCAAAGCACTACACAAGCATTTATATAGATGCATGGAATTAGGAATACCTGACAGGACTAAATCATCATCCACAAGGAAGACTAAACCTGTGTGGTGGACATCTGCAATAAATAAACTCTATAAAAAGGAAAAACTTGCTGTCCAAGACCAAGAAGGAGCAGGTGCCCAATTGGAAGCAATGTCTCCTTAGCCTTAACAAGCAAATAAGAGCACTAGTGAAATCCTCCAAATTGTCCATATCTACTAGAGACAATCATAAGGCCTTCTTCACATATGTCCGCAACCTCAAAGGAAGCACCCAGATCTGTTCAGAACTGGTGGTCAAGGACATCACATGTACAAATGACATAGATTTAGCAAACTTGCTGACTTAAAGATTCAGTGAAAACTTCACCCCTCTGTCCCCCCATCAGTAAAATAGGACATACCTAGTACCTTCCCCCTTCCCCTTATATGTAGGGAATAGGTCATCACTGCTCTCTCAAAGGCAAAAAATACAGCCTCCATGGGACCCAATAACAATACAGGCGACATCCTATGTTTACTTGGGCAGGAACTTGCAGCACCATTAGGCACCCTATTCAACCAAAGCCTGAGTAACGGCTTTGTCCCAGCTGAGTGGAGGACAGCCGCTGTCATCCTTTTACACAAAGATGGAGCATCCATTGATCCGGGAAATTATAGACTCATCAGCCTAACTAGTCTGATCCGCAAGGCCATGGAACGGATTATCATGGACCTCATTAACAAGGACATTGGCAACCTCCAAACACTTGATCCCACACAGTTTGGCTTCATCAAGGGGAGGTCATGTCTGCTAAATTTGGTCAACTTCTTTGAGACAGTCACCAAAGCCGTGGGCAAGGGGAAGACAGTGCACACCACCTACCTTGACCTAGCCAAAGCCTTTTACACTATTCCCCACTCAGGTATAATAGATAAACTCTCTCGACTACGCATCAATCCGTATGTTACTAGATGGGTAGCAAACTGCCTCACTGATAGAACCCACCTAGTCAAAATAAGGGAAGCCACCTCAAGCAGTAGACCCATAACAAGCTGCATATCCCAGGGTTCAGTCTTGGGGCCTCTTTTATTTGGGATATACTTTTCTGAGATGCAGACCAAAACCAGTGGGCTATGGTGGACTAAGTTTGCAGATGACTGCAAGCTGGGTGCTGTCATCAATTACCCTAGTGATGTGGACATCCTCCAAGAGGGTCTCACTCAGACAAATGACTGGTGCCAGAAACATGGCCTCAAGCTGATTACTAAAAAATGCATCATCCCCTTTGGGGAGAGTGATGTCCCCACAAATTATCACATTAATAACAATGTCCTAAGTGCAATCAGTCGTGAGTGATTTGGGCAGCCAGGTTGATAGCAACCTGATTTTTGACCACCATATTGAGTATATTGTACGGGAAGCCTTCTACATGGCCCACCTCATAAGTACGGGTATCTCATCTAAGGGCAAGAAGGTCATAACATCCCTGTATTCTTCCCTTTTAAGGCCCATTATTGAGTACAATGCCCCTTTTGGCATTTACCTTGCAAGGTTCCTCACCAGGAGAATCCAGGTCCTTAAACATCTACCATACACAGATAGGCTAAAAGCCCTATCCCTCTACTCAGTTTCATACAGACTCCTCAGAGGTGGCCTCTGTCTGGCATACAAGGTGATTATGGGCCCGTCTTGATGGGACTGCTGCATAACCGCAAGCCAAACTCCACTCGAGTAACACGCAAGTGCAGCCTCAACCTGGTCTTCGCAACATCCAAACAGGACTTGTTGGCAGGACAGATTTGTGTCGGTAGAGACTTCCCATCACCAATGGAATAGACTCCTTCTCCATGTCAAAGCAGACTACCTCTTTACCCCTTTTTAAGCAAAACCTGGATAACTGGATGAAAAACAGAAAATATACCCTGATTCTACCCATGTCCCTGCTGGACAGGGGCATCGAATAACTGACTTGTCTAAACATGACCCTAAACTCTTAGCTAGGCTTATAAAGCGCCTTAGGGCCAATAGTCTAGTAATCTTCTTATGATCCCTGTATGATCCTCAGAGACAATGTGCCAACTGAGATCTTAACACAATATTTCTTTCACCTTGAAAAATAAATAACAGACTGATGGCAAATGTATGCATTAGCCATTTATACAGCTCCCTAAATGATAAAAATCTGTCAAATGATAAAGCTGTCTGCCAGGCAATTAGTTAGGTTTTAACAGTTCACATATGCAATATCATGTGTATGTGGTGCTCTGAGGTTCATAAGGCAGTCATAAAATCAGGTACATAAAAGTGTACATTGATCATATGGTCTTCTGACATGATCACACACTGAATACTGGCTTGGTAACCATCATCTTTACAGAGAGAGGGGTGTGCTTAAATTGTCTGTCAGTATTTCATGCAACTAGATTTGATTAGTACAACAGCATCATCAGGCTTGTCACACTTGTACTTTGGATATATTACATTTGTATAGCACCAGCTATTTGTTAGAGGTCTGTATTGACTACATCCTGTCACCAGAAAATGAATTCACCCAATGTAAAAATAAACATTTAGAAGACTTCTTTGATCACATTTAAATGATTAAGTCCCACCAATAATGTACTCTGAAATGCGCCAATCACAGTGGGCAACAAAAATAAATTACTGACTTAATCGCCTAGTGAAAACATATGATTTCATAATTTGGTAGCCTTTTGTTTCAAATGGACACGTATATATTCATAGTAGTCAACTTCAGACCTAGTATCTTTATTGTTGCAACTTTGTCACCAGCATAGCAACTTAATACATCCAATAACAGTGCACTTTGAAATATTACTGGTATAGCTAGAATTCCACACATTCTACTTCACTCTATGTGGCTATATGCAAACAGACTGTGTGGAATGAGGTAGGTAAAATTGCAACATTTCATAAGGTAATTCCTGAACCATATCGCGAAATGTGTCCATTTGTGGTCTACTGCACAGTTCAAATGTTTTCAAGAATTCAAATTCCACCGCACACGGAAGACAAAGACTTAAACAATTAATCGCATTAAAAAGGGAAACAACAGAAGACCTATGTTTTCATCTTCTGCGTTTGTGTCGCTTATCGTGGATGGTCAAAAAAAGTAATTTTTTTTTTAATTTAAAAAAGAAAATTGATCTCCTGGCATTTTTCTGGACAATTTGCTGTCCTTTCCAGTTAGAAAAACCTCTCACATAAAAAGTACTCCTAATGTCAATATATTGTCCAGTAGTACATATGCTGCACCCATCACACAAAAATTCCCAAAGCAGGCATATAGACCCACATATTAAGGCACAGAGGCGCTTAATGTAACCTTCACAAATCTACAAAAAGACCTCCTAGACAAAGTACAGCATAAGAAATACCCTCATCAGCCCCCAAACACACTCTTTCAAAACAACACCCACATCAACCACCACCAGAACTACATCTCACAGAGCCTTCCTCTAATATGTCCTAAGCCCATAAGGTAAGTCACTAGGAAAATCCAACATTCTAATCATTGGAGACTTCCGCATCATGAGACACCCTTAATGTCCCTCCTTCAACAGGCTGAGTAAGGAGAAAGTTACGGTCACTTGTTTATCAGGGGCTGGGATCCTGCCACATTACGCAGCATGCACTCAGGTCATTTGGGCCACAATTACCAATATGAGCTCAGTCATAGTCCATGTGGGAGTAAATGGTATGGATGTGCCTCCTAGACTATATATGAAGAGAGACATTATGGAGCTCTAGGAATATATGTCTCAGGCTGTATAGACTGCTTACTTCAGAAGCATTTTGCCTTCTCTCCAAGGATGATGCCACAATAATATGAACAAAAGATGACTTGGCTTTAATAACTAGCTTAGTTTCACCAGTGCATCGTGTTCTAAGGGGTGCAATATTTGTCAGCATGGAAAGATGGTGAACTGGACAGCTGCCGGGGATAGTCTGCACCTCTCCCTATCTAGGCTTTCGAATAAGTAAAGTATTAATCTTCCTACATAGTGCCTTTTTAGGCAATTCCAAACTGAAAACACTACAAAATGTAAATCATTAAGAAAAATCTCATAAAATTATCCTGCTCATTGCTAGGAGTCTAAACAAAAACTCACTCCCCTGGTGGCTCTCTTTACCCTAGAGAATGCTGATGTCTGTGAGGGTCTCTTACCGCGTGGTTTAAAGCCGTGGACAGCACACCAACGTTGTAAGGGTTATAATGCCTTCAGGCCAGCTACTTCACAGGCAGGGACTAAGGTAGAGGTGTCTCTATTTACATCAAAAATAAATATACTTCAAAGGAGGCTAGTCAAGTAGGGACAATGCACTTAGGCTGCTCCATGTTCAAATCTAATAGGTAAAATCAATGCACTTCCTTGCAAGCTATAGGTCCCCCTCATACCCCAGGAAACCCATACCATGTATTTAAACTTATAAAACACTAACCTTTCAACCCAATACCATATTCGGGTGACTTTAGTTACTCCACTATTAACTGGGAATCCTATACTAACATCAAATGTACATGCAGAATTCCTGGAGTTTGTAAGAAACACAAACTCCTTGACCAGATAGTCAATACACCAACCAGAGGTGCAACTATACTGAATCTGGTTCTCACTAATATGGGGAGAGTGCTACACTCCCCTACTATGTCCAGCTATAGTAGGAGTCAAATACAAAATGGTCTCCTTTGAGTAAAAAATAAAACCTGGACCCAGCTAAACCGGGAATATTTAGGAATTATTCTAAAAGGCTAACCTCCTGCTATTATTAAATGAGAGCGTGCTTGAGAATTTCAAGCCCTTAAAGGTTTTGGTCTATTATATTTTGCATAAAATTGTGTTTTTGTGCAATTAGTGACAAATCACTAAAGAGTGAAGTTAGAAAATGACAGACATTTGAGTTTCAGATTTATACCCTTCAGAAAATTCATACTAATGCAAGACCTATTCTATTATCTTTCTAAGTTTATTAGACACAATATTTAAAAATTGTCCTTATTGTTGTGCCTTTGTCCCACTTCTGTGTATGGCTTCCTGTCCAGATTTCTTGCTCTTTGAGGTTGAGAGGTATGACAAATGTGTCAGCCTATCACAGAAATATCAGCCAGAGAGATTTCAAATTGTGACATGCTTGTTGCACCCCACCCCATGTAGTGACTCTGGATGTGTCCAAGCAAGGCAAGGAGTAGTTGTATCTACCTTGGATGGGGAGGACACACTGCATAAGTACTACAGTGGCTTTTCATCTGTCCTGATTTTGCAGAATGGTCTGGTTTCTGTCATATTTTTGTACTGTTGATTTATGCTTATTACCCAGATTTATGCTTCTTACTCAAAGTGCCTGTTGCTCTGTGTTTAAGTAGCAATGCTATAATGACCATAAGGTAAGCTTGGCTGACATCGTAGATGCAAGTAAGCTTTAATAAGCATACTGTTAAAGAATTGCCAACATTGAAAGCCTTTCTGTTGTTGCCATGCAGAGAATACTTGACTAGATAATGTATGGCGTTTCTCGTGGGGTATTAAAGGACAGGATTCCATTATTTTAAAAAGCTCATTACACTTTGTTGAGACTTCCAGTCATCTCTACAGACTTTTACCTGTAAACTAAAGCACAATAGAATGCCAATCATGTGTGGTCCATAACCTACAGTAATCCTTTAAGCAATGTATCTTGAGCTTGTTTCTTGTTTGCTTTTCATTTTTTACTTTTATCATGTTTTCCCCATGAAACAAGTTGTCAGGCAGCAGGTCTTTTTTGGCTAAGAAACATTTTTACAAGTGGGGGCATCACATAGATTTCCCTTTTACTTTCAGCATGTTGCTTGGTACTTTAATAAAGCTGAATATATTATAATTAGAACTGCAGTGCAAGGAGAAGTGGTTTGAGTTGAGTTATTCTGGTTTTTCTTATACTTGATTTTGACTGGCATTCCAGTAATGTATTTAAAAAGTAATTTATTTTTTCATGCCTCACAACCTTTTGTTTCCATCTAGATATTAAGTAAGCTGTCATGCAGCCAATGCATTGAAATATTTTTATTCTTCTACACTTATTTTTGTCTTGATTGGACTTTCATAATGATGGTTTGCCACCCAGGGCAGCGTATTTAATTAAAGTTAGTTTTTTGTGGTTTTGTGCATAGCTCCTCCCCTTTATGGTTGACCACATCCCTTCCCTTTGACCCCACCCATTCAGCGTCTCCTGCAGCCCCCCTGTGATTTGAAGTCACCAGCCGCCACTGCCTCTATCTGGCATACAAGGTGATCACGGGCCCGTCTTGATGGGACTGCTGCATAACCGCAAGTCAAACTCCACTCGAGTAACACGCAAGTGCAGCCTCAACCTGGTCTGCAACATCAACAGGACTTGTTGGCAGGACAGATTTGTGTCCCAGAGACTTCCCCAATTGTGGAATAGACTCCTTCTCCATGTCAAAGCAGACTACCTCTTTACCCCTTTTTAAGCAAAACCTGGATAACTGGATGAAAAACAGAAAATATACCCCTGGGATTCTACCCATGTCCCTGCTGGACAGGGGCATCGGGTGCTGACTTGTCTAAACATGACCTAAACTCTTAGCTAGGCTTATAAAGGCCTTAGGGCCAATAGTCTAGTAATCTTCTATGATCCTATGATCCTACGAACAATGTGCCAACTGAGATCTTAACACAATATTTCTTTCACCTTGAAAAATAAATAACAGACTGATGGCAAATGTATGCATTAGCCATTTATACAGCTCCCTAAATGCTAAAAATCTGTCAAATGATAAAGCTGCCTGCCAGGCAATTAGTTAGGTTTTAGCAGTTCACATATGCAATATCATGTGTATGTGGTGCTCTGAGGTTCATAAGGCAGTCATAAAATCAGGTACATAAAAGTGTACATTGATCATATGGTCTTCTGACATGATCACACTGAACACTGGCTTGGTAACCATCATCTTTATAGAGAGAGGGGTGTGCTTAAATTGTCTGTCAGTATTTCATGCAACTAGATTTGATTAGTACAACAGCATCATCAGGCTTGTCACACTTGTACTTTTGGATATATTACATTTGTATAGCACCAGCTATTTGTTAGAGGTCTGTGACTACATCTGTCACCAGAAATGAATTCACCCACAAAAATAAACATTTAGAAGACTTCTTTGATCACATTAAATGATTAAGTCCCACCAATAATACTGAAATGCATAATCAAGTGCAACAAAAATATTCTACTTAATCACTTAGTGAAAACATGAGTTTCATAATTTGGTAGCCTTTTGTTTCAAATACATGTAATATTCATGGAGTCCTTCAGACCTAGTATCTTTATTGCTTGCAACTTTAGCCACCAGCATAGCAACTTAATATCCAATAACAGTACTTTGAAATATTACTGTATAGCTAGGAATTCCACATTCTACTTCCTCTATGTATGCAAACAGACTGTGGAATGAGTAGGTAAAATTGCAACATTTCATAAGTACCTGAACCATATTTGAAATGTGTCCATTTGTGGTCCACTGCACAGTTCAAATGCTTTCAAGAATTCAAATTCCACGTACATGGAAGACAAAGACTTAAACAATTAATCACACAGAAACAGAAGACTGTTTTCATCTTCTGCGTTTGTGTGAGATCGGATGCAAAAAAAAAGTAATTTTTTTTTTTAATTTAAAAGAAAATTGATCTCCTGGCATTTTTTCTGGACAATTTGCTGTCCTTTCAGTTAGAAAACCCCTCACATAAAAGTACTCCTAATGTCAATAAGGTTGTCAGTAGTACATATGCTGCACCCATCACACAAAATTCAAAGCAGGCATATAGACCCACATATACTGAGGCACTTAATGTAACCTTCCTAAATCACAAAGACCTCCTAGACAAAGTACGCATAAGAAATACCCTCATCAGCCCCAAATACACTCTTTCAAAACAACACTCACATCAACACACAGAACTACATCTCACAGAGCCTCTATGTCTAAGCCCATAAGGTAAGTCACTAGAAAATCCAACATTCTAATCATTGGAGACTTCATCATGAGACACCCTAATGTCCCTCTTAACAGGCTGAGTAAGGAGAAAGTTACGGTCACTTGCTTATCAGGGGCTAGGATCTGCCACATTACGCATGCACTCAGGTCATTGGGCCACAATTACCAATATGACTCAGTCATAGTCCATGTGGGAGTAAATGACATGAGATGTACCTCCCTAGACTATATGAAGAGAGACATTATGGAGCTCTAGGAATATGTGCCTCAGGCTGGTATAAGCCTAGCACTGAGAAACATTTTACCTTCTCCAAGGATGATGCCACAATATGAACAAAAGATGACTGACTTTAATAACTGGCTTAGTTTCTGGTGTCATTCTAAGGGGGTGCAATATTTGTCAGCATGGAAGAAGATGGTGAACAGACCACTTTGCTTTGCCAGGGATGGTCTGCACCTCTCCCCTCTAGGCTTTCGAATATTAAGTAAAACATTGTCTTCCCCATAGTGCCTTTTTTAGGCAATTCCAAACTGAAAGCACTTACAAAATAGCAAATCAAAACCAAGAAAATATCACTGCTTAATGCTAGGAGTCTAAACAAAAAACTCCACTCCCTGGTAGCTCTCTTTACCCTAGAGAATGCTGATGTCTGTGGGGTCTCTGACACGTGGTTTAAAGCCGCGAACAGCACACCAACCGTATAGGGTTATAATGCCTTCCAAGCCAGCTACTTCACAGGCAGGGACTAAAGGTAGAGGTCTCTATTTACATCAAAAATAAATATACTTCAAGGCTAGTCAAGCAGGGCAATGCACTTGAGCTGCTCCATGTGCAAATCACCATAGGTAAAATCCAATACTACTTCCTTGCAAGCTATAGGTCCCCCTCTATGCCCCAGGAAACCCATACCATGTATTTAAACTTATTAAAAACACTAACCTTTCAACCCAATACCATATTCATGGGTGACTTTAGTTACTCCACTATTAACTGGGAATCCTATACAACATCAAATGTACATGCACAGAGATTCCTGGAGTTTGTAAAACACAAACTCCCTTGACCAGATAGTCAATACACCAACCAGGGGTGCAACTATACTGGATCTGGTTCTCACTAATATGGGAGAGTGCTACACACTCCCCCCTACTGTAATGCCTTCCTCGTAAGGTCAGAATACAAAATGGTCTCCTTTGAAGTAAAAATAAAACCTGGACCCCCAGCTAAACCGGGAATATTTAGGAATTATTCTAAGGCTAACCTCCTGCTATTAAATGAGAACCTGGCAAAATTTCAAGCCCTTATAAACCCTGAGAACACTTCTGCGTATGCAGAACTGTTCACAGAAGTCCTGCACAAGCATGTTAATAGCTGCATAGAGGCTTTACCCACTAGGAAGAATTACAGAACTAAGTCAAAAAACAAGCCACCCTGGTGGAATCACAAAATTAATCGGATGTATAACAGGAGGAAGAAAATCAAGGGAAAAATTAGGAGGAGAAGCAACCAACAGGATAAAAGTACTCTCAAACTAAACAAACAACTCAGACGGCAAATAAAGTCTGCCCAGGCCAAGGAGAACCGTAAAGCATTTTTTAGCTATGTCCGCAACCTCAAAGGCAATATACAATTGTGTGCAGAACTCATTGTAAATGGAACCACCTATACTGAGCCAGATGATATAGCAAACCTCCTGGTTGATAAATTCAGCTCCAACTATACTCCTTTCTCCCGTCAACCTTCCCTCAGGAAATATCATCAAATATAACCCCCTACTATCACTAGGGAACAGGTCCTTAATGCTCTCTCTAAGACCAAGAACACTGCATCAATGGGCCCAGGCAGTATCCCAGGATGCCTTCAAAATAGCATGAAACATGACCTATCAGGGCCTCTGGAATTACTATTTAACTGTAGCCTGAAAACAGGCTTTGTGCCTCATGAATGGAGAAAGGCGACAGTCATCCCTGTGCAAAAAGTTGGGCCATCTACAGACCTTGAAAACTACATACCCATAAGTCTCACTAGTCTTATATGTAAAGCCATGGAAAGAATTATCATAGAGATGATCAACAGAGATATAGTAAACCTCCAGCCACTGGACCCACCCCAGTTTGGTTTTGTCAAGGGCAGTTCATGCTTACTCAACCTAGTGGACTTCTTTGAGAAGGTCACCAAAGCAATGGATGAGGGCAAAATCATTCACACTGCCTACTTTGACCTGGCCAAGACATTTGACACAATACCTCACTCGGTCATTGTTGACAAACTCAAGAGGCTAGGTACAAACCTCTATGTCAACCGGTGGATAGCCAACTGGCTCACAGACACGACCCGAGATGTTAGAATTGGGAAGTTTACCTCTACAAAGAGGCCATTCACAAGTGGAGTTCTTCAGGGATCAGTTCTTGGACCACTCCTTTTTGTCATTTACTTTTCAGAAGTCAAGGCCAATGTCAGTGGTCTCTGGCTGACTACATTTGCAGATGATTGCAAATTAGGAGCTGTCATTGAATCTCATACTGACACAAATGTTCTCCAGGAGGGGCTGACACAGACAAACAACTGATGTCAGAGCCATGGACTAAAACTAAATGACAAGAAATGCATCATAGTAGCCTTTGGGAAGTCATCCACCCCTGGTAACTATCATATCGACAACACACCCCTTAGAGTTGACCCAGTAGTCAGGGACTTAGGGGCACACATAGATAGCAATCTAGCCTTTGATCATCACGTGTCTATGGTGGTGAGGGGATCATCCTATGTTGCGCAACTTATAAACAAAGGTATGGCATCTGAGTCCAAGGAAGTCATTGTTCCACTGTATTTGGCATTTATCAGACCTATCATTATCAACAACTGGAATGTCCACATAGATTCTTCACTAAAAGAATACAGGGTGTAAGTAATGAGTCCTGCGCTGACCGCCTCAAGGTCCTATCCCTGTATTCTGCCTCCTACAAGCTTTTGAGAGGAGATCTATGCCTGTCATACAGGGCATTGTCAGATCCCACTCTGATGGACCTCTTGCATATCCACAAAACAAACAGTACCAGAATTATACCCGTTCTAAAAACTTAAACATTGCCTGTGATATAAATAGGGCCTGCTGGAGAGATGGGTATGTATCCCAGAGACAGGCTCACCATCCATGTGAAGCAGAGTTCCTCCCTAACCCAATTCAAGTGCAACTTTGTCAATTGGATGGGAAACTGGAAATTCATCCCTGGTTTGGTACTTATGTCTCTAATGCAAACAGGTATCCTGTAAATGGTTCATCTCCCAGGCATGTGCATATCACCTCTCTCTAGCACATGTTTAGAGAGTGCATTAACTGTGGACTTAATCTTAATCTGATACATGTGCTCACGTATCCTATCTAAGTTTCATGTCTGTCTTACCAACATAGTATCCATCACATGCTACGCAAGTAGCAAGATAAACCACATGTTCGGACAGACAGTTAGCAGAGACAAGAAAATTATAACTAACACCATTCAAAGGGTGTATAAAACTGCCCCCAGAATCTATTAAATAACAAAAATGACATTGATGCAGGGAAAGTGCCTTCCTCTCATTCTTAGGATAACACAACAACTTCTTCAAGTTGGATCTATTTTTAGATTAAGTCCACAGTTAATGCACTCTCTAAACATGTGCTAGAGAGAGGTGATATGCACATGTTTACCTTTAGAGTCATTGAAGTGTTATCTATTAGCTCCAGAGGTGGTGACATTAGGAACCGAACTGAAACACAGGAGGTCAAATGGATAATTAGGTTTAGGGCAGATTCCTATCCAGGTCTTAATGACAAGGTACCCCTGAAACCATTCTTAAAGTCTAGAGGTCTCAGGTAGTAACAGTTATGTATATAGCTATTTAATACTTTCAATAGTTTTGAACACCTTCTGGTGAATACTTTTTTATAAAATATATATATGTTTTACATAACTGTTTAGAATTTTATATAGAGAATATGTATTTTCTATGAATTTTATATTTATATTTTTTATATGTTTTAAGTGAGTGGACTATATGAATTTATATTAATGTATGTTTAGATATGTGTATTTGTATATAAATAGGAGGCTATTACTTTAAAAATATTTTAAGTTCCAGTTTTGGCACCTTCTTCTCTATATAATAAGCTTTTACAAGGAATAATTTTTGGTCTGATGAAGCCCTACTGGGTGAAAGCGCTTACCGAACTTGTCCTGTTGGTTTAATAAAAGATTGATGTTGGACTGGCTCACCATTCTTGGATGTGCTTGGACTTTAGCAGCTGTGTTTCGCTCTGATACCTGTGTTTTTTATTTATTTTTATTGCTGGACTGTATGGGGTGTACGGAGCATTCACTCCTTGGGAGTTTCTACTTGTTGATTTTTTTTTCTACTGCTGCTGTTACTCGCAAGTAGGCATTGCTGGTAGGGATGGAGGCTCTATTGAGCTGCCCTATGTGCCTTTAACTGTTGGTGATGGTTTATCATGTATAGATCATTTCCTGAATTGTGTTTCTGGAACTGTTAATCCGCTGCTTCTGTATGAAGCGGCTAGCGATGACGTCATAGATGCGCCTGAAGAGGCGTTTGATCGAGTGGAGTTGTGTTTAGCTGTTGAGAAGCTGGAAGCTGATTTTATGAAGCTGAAAAGGCTTCAAACCCAGCGGCAACATTTTGAGGTGTGCTTGCAGGGGAGGATTATACCGAGAAGACTTAGGGTCCTGAAGATGCCAACAACAGGGACTATGTACCCGGAACTTCTGTATAGATGGCAGCATTTAAACATTGAGGTAAGCCTTAAATACATGGCTCTCCTTAATGAATTCTTTATGCCTGAAGAGGATGTGTTGCGCCTTTCAGTAAGGAACCTGCAAAAGTTTTTGTCTGATCGTTTCCCGAGAGAAGTAGTGGATAGAGTGGTTGAGTCGATAATGGACAATGTGCTACTGTATGAGAAGATTTTATATGAGCAGAAATGCCACAAGCTTCAAAGGGACATTAGAGACTTTAGATCTGGTCAGGTATTTACTTGGCCTAGAATTGATGTTATGAGCTGTTATATTGTTAACCGGACTGTGGGGTCTGAGGGTGTACACAATGTTAATGTCCCTGATAAAGGGAAGACATGAGTTGGTGAAGCTTGGAATGTTATAAATAGTGATAGTGGTAACAATGTGATTGGTAACAATTTACGTATGAGTGTAAGTGAATCAACAGCTGATAATGTAATTTTAGTGAAGTCAGCAGGACCTCTTGGCCTTAAACCTTAAAGCTTGATAAGAATATTGAAACCACCAGTTCAGGGAATGCAGATAAAACTAATGAACCTAGTGTTCGTAGAAAAGTGTCTAATAGTATTGATCAAGTTGATTTACAGGTTGGTGTACAGTCTAATGGTGCCAATAATGCTCATTGCCCTTTCCCCATCAATGCTTCATAAAGGGGAGGGGAGGACGAGATCAATGAGCAGGGACAGGCAGAAGAGGAAGTTATCTGCCGAGTCCCAAACCAACCACAGTTTAAAGAAAATGTGGGGGAAGACAGGGACACTTTAGTGTATAATATTTCATCATATCCTTTGACACAGGACGAGATTGCTGTCCTGTCAAAAGGGCTTACTTTTATTCCTACCGGTTACAGTGATTTTACTGATACCTTAGTTGATTTTAAGATGTTTGTCAGGAATTTGTGTCTGAAATTAGAGTTTAGGGACAGGACATTTGATTTTCAAGATAGGCATTTTAAGAGACCTAGCCTCTATATTCCGAATGCACCACCTCTTGTAGCAGCTTTTAGTAGGCTGGTGGAGAATGATTTATATAAGATAAGAGATAAGGGTAACTGTTATAGAAATAGGAGAGGGAACTTAACTTTAAAATAAAGGAGAGCCCTGATGGTCCTGAGAAATTACTGCATGTTAGCAATTAGACCTGCTGATAAGGGGGGGCAGTGTGGTAATGATGAACTATAAGTTTTATAATGAAACCATGAAAAATATGTTGAGAGACGAAAGGTTTTATCATGCCATAGAATGTGTAACAGTGGAATTACACATATGTAGGATAGCTATGATGTTCGAAGATTTGTATAAGAGTCATATTATCACTGAGGGACTGTTTGAATATTTAACAGTCAGTGGCCCCCTCATACCTTTGATGCAGGGCCTCCCCAAGATACACAAGGATGGCAATAGGCCTCCCATGAGGTCCATTGTATCAGGTAGAGGGTAGTCTACTGAGACCTTCTCTATTTACATTGAAAAGTTTTTACACCCAGTTGTGGACTCTAATGAATATGTGTTAAGGGATACAAAACAGTTTTTATTAGATCTTTACAAGCATATGCAGGGTGTGGCTGCTGACTCTAATTATTTCATGGTAACAATGGATGTCCAATCCCTCTTTACAGTTATCCCCAATGGTGAAGGAATTCAAAGGGTACACGATTATCTTAGATGTCATACTGAGTTGAGTGGTAATGTTATGGATCTCATAGTTTTGTTTCTAGAGGTTGTATTGGGGAATAATATTTTTTGTTTTGATTCTCAGTGTTATCTACAGAGGGATGGCATAGCTATGGGCACTTCTTGCGCCAATAGCTATGCCATCCTTTATATGGCCACCTGTGAGGAGGAATGTTTGTTTAATTTGATTGATTTTCGTCTTAGGGTATCTTTTTACAGACGTTTTGTGGATGACCTATTTTTCATCTGGACAGGGACTACAGGTGAACCAGCCACATTCTTTAATAAAGTGAATGGCCTTTCCAGGGTTTTACAGTTCATGTATGAGTTTTCAGATGTTTGGATATCATTTTTAGATGTGTATGTGGAGAGGATGGTCAACAGGATGTTGAATACTGGGGTATTCAGGAAGTCATGTCACCGTAATGCTTTTCTGTATAGATATAGCATGCATCCAGAATATGTATTTAGAAATGTGGTCAGAGGTCAAGCCATGAGGACATCTCGTTATAATCCTTCCCAGGAGGGCTTTATCACTGAGTTGAATGAGCTCTGTGAGAGATTCAGGTCAAGGGCATATAAGAATGAGGAGATTGAGATGGGGATTAGTGGGATATCCACTTTGAGAAGAGGTGTGGCCACTCCCTAATTTTCAGATTCTATGGAAACTGTCATGGACCAGGGAGAATTTGAGTGCTCAGCAGTTTCAGTGGAGCACAATAGTGTTAGGATACCTCTCTTTTATACTAAGGATGTGGGTGATGTTAAAGATGTCATTAGGTCACATTGGGAGGTGTTGACGGTGGACTCTAGTATTAGGGAGGTAGTAGGGGATACACCATGTTTTGTATATAAAAATAGATCCAACTTGAAGAAGTTGTGTTATCCTAAGAATGAGAGGAAGGGGAATGATCATAATGTGTTTGGCACTTTTCCTTGCAATCAATATAATTTTTGTTATCTAATAGATTCTAGGGGTAGTTTTAAACACCCTTTGAATGGTTTTAGTTATAAATTCCATGTCTCTGCTAACTGTCCGAACATGTGGTTTATCTTGCTACTTGCATAGCATGTGATGGATACTATGTTGGTAAGACAAACAGGAAACTTAGAGATAGGATACGTATCAGATTAAGATTAAGTCCACAGTTAATGCACTCTCTAAACATGTGCTACAGAGAGGTGATATGCACATGTTTACCTTTAGAGTCATTGAAGTGTTATCTATTAGCTCCAGAGGTGGTGACATTAGGAATCGAACTGAAACACAGGAGGCCAAATGGATAATTAGGTTTAGGGCAGATTCCTATCCAGGTCTTAATGACAAGGTACCCCTGAAACCATTCTTAAAGTCTAGAGGTCTCAGGTAGTAACAGTTATGTATATAGCTATTTAATACTTTCAATAGTTTTGAACACCTTCTGGTGAATGCTTTTTTATAAAATATATATGTTTTACATAACTATTTAGAATTTTATATAGAGAATATGTATTTTCTATGATTTTATATTTATATTTTTTATATGTTTTAAGTGAGTGGGCTATATGAAGTTATATTAATGTATGTTTAGATAAGTGTATTTGTATATAAATAGGAGGCTGTCACTTTAAAAATATTTTTAAATTCCAGTTTTGGTGCCTTTCTCTATATAATAAGCTTTTACAAGGAATGATTTTTGGTCTGATGAAGCCCTACTGGGTGAAAGCGCTTACCGAACTTGTCCTGTTGGTTTAATAAAAGATTGCTGTTGGACTGAGTCACCATTCTTGGATGTGCTTGGACTTTAGGAGCTGTGTTTCACTTCGATACCTGAGTTTTTTATTGATTTTTATTGCTGGACTGTGTGGGGTGTACGGAGCGTTCACTCCTTGGGAGTTTCTACTTGTAGGTTTTATGTTCATATGAGTAATTATACTTGCCTTAGCAATAGCTGAATTCAAAACACTTGACAAAATAACAATATTTTTATTACTACTTATGAATGCATTTGATTTTCCCAAAACATTCCTACTTTGTATTATAATTATTGAATGATAAACTGTCTGCACAAATTATAGTGAATACATGCATATCAGACCCAGTAACTATTAAGAATAGTACAAGGCAAGGTTGTCCTTTATTACCATATTTATTCAGTGCTTATATTGAAGGTTTATTTTTATATTAAATGTGGCAAACATATTGTAATTTGTTTAAATGCATATATTTTTAAATATGTTCAACAGCCTTTTGTGGATTATGTTGGTATATATTAGGCATCCAAATACAGTTATACCAAAAATTATAAATATGATACAATCTTTTTCTAATGTGTCAAATTACTAATTAAATTTATAGAAGTCAGTTATTTTCCTCATAAAGTGAAGAATACCTTTATATTAATTAACTAAATTGGAGGGGGTAAAGACAAATCACAGATTAAAATATTTATGTATAAATTTTCATCAGGTAACTTTAGTTGTAATCAGTGCATAGTAGGTTGAACTACATTAAGTCATACATAAATGGTTGAATGTCTTAGTCAGTGACTGTTAAAGATAATTACTACAGTAACAGTTTGGTAATCATAAGTAAGAACAGCTAGGTAATAAATAAATGCATTCAGAAGTAAGCACATTGCTAGCAACTCACCACCACCTGGAATAAATAATAATTAAAAAAATAAGTAAATAAGTAAGAAAATAAATAAATAAATATAGCAACAAAGTGTAGTAATAATGTCCCCACCACTGAAGTACAGAAACAAAGTCCACTCCTCACCATTGTAATTAATTTATTGAGTGGATCCATAGTTCTACAAGATGGCAAAAAAATAAATAAATAAATAAATAAATAAATAAAACAAGTTTCGCAGGATAGAGGTGAATGGCAACAGTTTCTGTTCTGTTACTGATAGCACAACACCAGTGAGCAGCTGACTAACAGCAGCTGCAAAAGTCTCCCTTAACATAGTGTAATATACTCTGTCTGATGCCACTTTAGTGCCTTTTAGTATTTTATTGCTGATTTTTTTGGAGTTGTTTTCTTCAGTGTCACTGACTTTGACATTGACCACTTGTGAATGACTAAATGCCACTCAATCTATGTGTTAATCCATATAGAACGAAAGCCAAATCTGTGTGCAAGCAACTACATAGAGATGATGTTGTCCCCATGAGCTCCACATAAATAAATCACAGTCAGTAGCACAGCTGTCTTACTGACTGTCATTTACTGGTGAAAGCTTTCAGCTTTCTGTGTACAACTCTCAGGGATAGCACATTTGATATGTGGTTGCTTATGTGTTAATCACAAGTTAGGAAGCCCATTCATCAAAATACTGTAGCAAATTACCAAAGCAGCATTGTAAAATATGGGTCATCTATGCAGGAAGACATAAACAGATGGGCCAAAGTGAAATTTTCTTTCTCATCTAAAGTCAATATAATTAAAACAAATATAGCCACAACAATTTTATTTCATATTATATCTACTTGTTATCATATTCAATCAAAATATTTAAATCTATTGAACCATTACTAGTTAAATGTATTAAATCTCTTAAATCACTTTGAATTTCATACAGTAAGCTTAATACCACTAAAAACATTGAGTTGTTATCTTGCTCAATTTCCACACTTACTATTTCATTATTAAATTGAGTAGTTTTGCTAAAACCTATTATGTGGTAACCAAATTATAGGTTTGGAAATTGGAATGGGTGCGTATTTGGTCTAAATGTATAAATATTAACTGATGCAATTTTGTCTGGCTCTTCTACTCAAAAAATATCCCTGTTCAGCTGGCCTCTGTTTTATTTGTACACAAAATATAATGGCTAAAAACTACCTTGGGAACATAAAGGTGGGTGTCTTAAGATACTCACAGATCAATACTCTTGTAAGTAGATACGAAATTATGAAAAGAGAAAATATTGAAACACTAAAAATGTATAGCCTGTTTTCAAATATGGTGCTAGTTTAACAGACATTAATGAAACAATTATATATTGATGACAGCCTTTCCTTATTCCAGCCTATTGATATAAATCCAAATTTATTTCAGCTGGCAAAATGACTGAGCTGCCATGCTTTCCACTTCTTAAAAACAAACTGGTGTGGGACTTCCTTCCTAAGAAATATGAAAGCAGCTAATGAGTTAAGACTTGACATAGTTTAACTAAGAGGTTATTTACCCACAATAAATATGATATGAAATGGAATGCATTAACAGCTAAAGTAAAGTAAAATAAATGAACACAAAGTAATATTTTCCATAAATTGTTAACAGTATTATTGTCTTAAAGCCATTTCAAATTCTTGTAGTCAGGTATGAAAATATATATGAGAACATCTACTATAACTGCACAGTTTGGTTAGCATATATGCAGGATATTAAAAGCAACATCATTTGGCAAAACATTTTGCAACTCAATTGTAAGTATATTCCCTTTAAGAAATTATCTTATACTAAATTTATTATATTCATAATGCATTTTTAACTCTAACTAAAAAGTCTTATATTTTTGTAGCTAATGTATATAGTTTTGTGTCTCTTTTAACTTACTGTTCTTCTTTACTTTGTTTACTGTATATTTTCTTATTATCTTGAAATTCAAAATACCTTTAATAAAAATATTCAAACAACCAATGCAGTTTGGGTTGTATAAGGATATATTTATGCCCTATTTTGTTAAGTTTCAGTGTCCATGGGTTTCCTTGCAAGAAAAAGTAAAACTTGAAGCAATGGAAGTGTATCAGTGTGTGTGTGTGTGTGTGTGTGTGTGTGTGTGTGTGTGTGTGTGTGTGTGTGTGTGTGTGTGTGTGTGTGTGTGTGCGTGTGTGTTTGTATTTCTGTGTGCCTATATTTTTCAAATAAGCCAGTGTAATTTCCATTAACTTTTATTAAGTATTTTCTGCATACATTTGCAAAACTGCCAGAAACTGACAACTGTATACTGTTAAATTAAATGGTTTTAGAAGATCATTCACCCATTTCTAAGCAGTGAAAAACATACTGTATGATGCAATAAGCATTACTTTAAATACAGTCATCCATGGGTGTGAGAGCAAGATATCCACCTTTCCACCAACAGTCTCCATGACTAGTAGCCTTTACACTAAAGGAACAGACAGTGATGGAGGAGTTGGGGGTGATGACATAACCAGCTTACCTTTCCTGGGTGTGAAGAGAAATTATTTACTGCCACAACAGTCCCTAGCAATACCATTGGGAGAAAGTCCACACTAAGCATGAGACGTACAGTGACACAGCAAGGTATGCACCATAAAGACAGCAGGGCTAAACACAAAACTAAATCTCATATGAAGGATGTAGGGGAATGGGATCTGCTGTCCATCCTTTACATTTTGGGAAATGAGCTGGCAAAAATAGGCAGTTGGCAGTTTTGTAGACCCTGACTCCATTGGGGCGGGGGCGGAGGTCGAAATGCACTTGTTCACTGAATATACTTCAGCTTCTTTCTTGTTGTGAGTCTTAATTATTCAGTAATTGCCTATTTGAATCAATGGTCCATTGTGCATTTTAAACCCATTTCTTTAATCTATTCATTCATCAACACACACAAGACTCATTCCCCAGGAAATAATAATGGCAGAAAAATGCTTATTTAGTTATTTCAGATTTAGTGATAGAGTAAATAGGGTTACCACCTGTCCCACTTTGCGAGGGACAGTCCCTCTTTGGGCAGTTGTGTCCTGCAAAAAAATTGTAAAATGGTAAATGTCCTGAGATTTTAGGACATAATTATTTCCCATATTTTATGTACTAGTTGAATGGAACAGTTATTCTGTATCTGAAACACCTAAATGTTATAAGAAACAGAATAAGCAACTAAAATGCTACAAGAATAAGCTTTTATTTAGGCAAAGAAGTGAAGCTCTGTCATTTGTAGTGGCCATGGGTAGGTTTTGGCTTGCAAAATCTGACATTTGTACCAAAAATGTCCCACTTTGGGCATTTGAAAAGGTGGCAGCCCTATTGAGTAAACCATAAACAGACTAATTTGTTGGGCAAAAACAAAATGCAAAAAACAAGGCACTGTGGCTACAGAAATTAGAATAATTATCTATTTAGTATAGGCCACAAAAATTGGCTATGCATTGAGATGCACAGTTATGTGAGGAATTAATCGTAAAAGTAGCTGTTTAAATGAGAATGATTTGCATTAGGTACTCAGTCAGCTGTTAGACTTTAGAAGCTATTAGAATTCCACAGACATCATTATGAAGAAATATGTGAGGAGTACAACTGCAACTCCCCTGAGCTTTCTGGTTCAGTCTTACTGTTCTGTATACAAAGGTACAGTCTTTTAAACTCTTCTAGTCTAGTTCTTTTTTTATGAAAGGATATTAGAAACAAAATAGTCTTTGCTACACATAGAATATGAAAAGGGGCACAGATGTCATTTTAGTCAGTAAAAGAAGTGCATATACACCTAGATATGCATAGTCAGTTTTAGGGAGTAATAAGCCCTGTGGACACTGAAGGTCCCCTTATATGGGTCCCCTAACTAGAGCAAGGTATTTAATTTCATTTGTTTGGGTGATAGGTAAATTTTCTTTTTACATACTCAATCAAATCTATGTATTTATTTTCACCTATTAAATCATATATATTTCCTTTAATTATCTCCAAACTACAAGCAATTCTAATTTCTTGACTAAGTCTCTGACCACTGTGAACAATTTGCATGTTCATATGTTTACTGCATGGAGCCATTTACAACCATGTTTTACTTTTCTTAAATTCTAGATTGTTTATACAATATGTAGATCTAATATCAGAATATATAAAGGCTTCATATGCAATACATAGGTCTCATCACATAGGTTCGTAGTTTCATAGGTGTTTACTAGGTTAATGACCACAAGGGCTTTTTTAAGCCTAGCCATGCATCCCAAATCTCTGACAATTTCTGATACCCTTGATAAGTGTAAACATGGGCCTGGGAGATGAACCATGTACAGGTTACCTGTGTCCATTAGAGACATAGGAGCCAAACCAGGGATGAATTTCAGGTTTCCCATCCAATTGTCCAAGTTGCACTTGAATTGGGTTAGGGAGGAGCTCTGTTTCACATGGATGGAGAGCCTGTTCCATAGACGCAGTAGTCTCTGGGATACATATCTATCTCTCCAGCAGGTCCTCACAGGAAAGGTTAAGTCTTTAGAACAGGTAATTCTGGTGCTGTTTGTTTTGTGGATATGCAGGAGGTCCATCAGAGTGGGGTCTGACAATGCCCTGTATGCCAGGCATAGATCTTCCCTCAAAAGTCTGTAGGAGACAGAATGCAGGGATAGGGCATTGAGGCAGTCTGCAAAGGGTATATTATTTATGCCCTGTATTCTTTAGTGAGGAACCTCTGTGGACATTCCAGTTGCTGGATATGCCTGGTTAGGTACATACCAAAGGGGGCACTGTACTCAATGATAGGTCTGATGAATGCCGAATACAGTGGAACAATGACCCTCTTGGACTTAAATGCCATACCTTTGTTTATAAGTTGCGCAACATTGAATTATTTCCCCACCATTGTAGACACAGGATGATCAAAGGCTGGATTACTATCTATGTGTGTCCCTAAGTCCCTGACTACTGGGTCAACACTAAGGAGTGTGTTGTCAATATGACAGCTACCAGGGATGAATGATTTCCCAAAGGATACTATTATGCATTTCTTGGCATTTAGTTTTAGTCCATGGCTCTGACACAAGCTGTTTGTCTGTGTCAGCTCCTCCATCTCTGTCTTCTGTAATACAGTGAGTCCTGTCAATACCATTCATACAAATGTTAATAAACTGACATATTTGTACTAATCTATTTCTGTTTCCTCTTTTCCCTTATATATGGAAACTGCAACTGTATGTTTCCAAACCAGCAACGCTACTTAAGTGTTCCTGTGAAGCTTTTAAAAAGAATTATAGCAGATCTGAAAAAGATGAATTTAATGCACTGATATAATTAGTAATGCCATCATATCCTAGTGCATTATCTATTTTTTTTTTTTTTGCTTAAAAACACTGCTCTGTAATATTTCATTAGCAAAGGCTATAATAGTGTCCTTATCCTTAACAAGAAAGGAATATATTTTCAGATTCCTTCCTACAGAATTTACTTTCATTCTTCTGTTGCTGGTGACCTGAATTTAGGTACAGATTCAAGACACTTGTAGCATTAGTCAGATGGGCTAGAATGAGCTGGCTGATAGTTAATTCTCCTATCCTAGGTGGAGGATTGACTAGGTTCATTGTCTGTTTAACTTCAGTGTTGAATAAAACCCTTACAGACTAACTTTAACTTAAGGGGGTGACATGACAATCTATGCTTGATGGGCAGATGTACATACCCGCTGTGTTAACATTACTACTCACCACTCACCCTGTTAAGGAATGTGACCAGCCACTGCCACACAATGACTACTGTTCCCTTGCCAGCTGACTGATCCCTATAAGGTACTCACATTCTAGCTGTTATGACTTGTGCCATTTTGCAGTCAGGAGGCCTACTTGATAAACGGATAAGTCTGGGATTCTCCAAGAAAGAAACTATAGAGGTACACAGGAAGCGTGTATGAGGATGTATGAGGATAAATTAGAGGCCCAGCAATGAGGTGGGCAGGGAACATGGAGAAAAAAAAGAATTTACTTGCCTACATTTTTGTAAAATACTTTTAAATCAAAGAAACATTGTTTGTTCTTTACATGTCTTTATCCCTGTGGTTATACTACCTAGATTATGTTTTGTCTTCATATTATATATCCAAATAAAGCCTTTCCCCATTTTTTTAGTGTTAGTCAAGGCCCACTGTTTCTCCATATTACTTGTTTTTCCCAATTACTTCATATATATATATATATATATATATATATATATATATATATATATATATATATATATATATATGTGTGTGTGTGTGTGTGTGTGTGTGTGTGTGTGTGTGTGTGTGTGTGTGTGTGTGTGTGTGTGTGTGTGTGTGTGAGTGTGAAGTTTTGGGGTTAAACAATGTATCTCTTCCTGCTGTTCTCATTCCCAGTCACTTAAGATCTAAAGTAATTTGTTGCATAAAAAAGCTGTATCACTCCGAAGGATAGCTACTGCAATAGGTAGGACAATAAAGGCTACATTTGTTATGCTATTTGCATGTTTTTAGTTTCATGTAGTCCGACGTGATAAAGCAAGTTTGTTACATTATTAGTAGATGAAGTAGCAACTCCATTATCAATATCAATATTGAATATTAGGCTGAATGAAGCCTTCCCTTACTCCCAAGGTTCAGTGTAATCAGAAGTAGCACAGACTCAAAACCAATTGCTTTTTATGTTTATAAAAGTTAATGATTTATTTTATTTTTGAATATTCTTGTTTTTTTTCCCCTGTGGAATGTAGTAGCACTTAAATTCATGGATCCCAAAAAGAGCAAATGCCAAAGTGATAGACTTAAAAACTATTGTGGAAAACACACACACACACACACACACACACACACACACACACACACACACACACACACATGCTTAAGGCATGATTGCATCACAGTCGAACCAAAAGGTGTGGGCAGAACGTACTACTACTGCTACCACACATCATATGTAAAGGTATTTTGGAAGAACAAAAAAGGAGGTAACTGTGTCTTTAGTGGAATGAACTGCAACCAGCTAAAGAGCTTCCACTTTGATATGTGGCCACACTTCTTGCCACAAGCAATTGCTATGAAAAGCTATTCCAGTAAGTGGTATTTCTTGGTAAAAACTAGGTGATATAAATATGGTCCTTGCACATACATGTGCAAAGGAGCTGCTCCTCCTTACTTTCTCCATTGCAATAAAAATTGGGAGAATATTTATTTTGTTTGTTAACTGGGAAGTCCTCCTGAGACAGCTGCATTTTTACAGGTGCATTCAGGAGCAGTAAAGCTACATACTCAGTATGCTGCAGTGACAGTCAGGTGATATAGAAACAAATGACACGGATACATTTTTTCTAGAGCAAACATGACAAATTCTTGATGCATGGTGCACCCATCAAGAAATTCCTAGAATGCAGAAGAATGCATCCAGCCAAAATGGTATGTTGTCAAATCAGAAATTAATAGCAATTAACATCATTATTTTGTAAAGAAGTAAGCCCTCTGTGTCAACACCTGTGTAAGTTCTAGTTTAATGAGGTACAAACAAGATGGACCCATGTATAACATTTATTTTTCAGTTTTAATCATGTTCAGTCCACTAATGAGGCAGTCAAAACTGCAGCAAACTAGCAACAGCCATGATCTTTACATCAAAGGTGACAAAACATTCTAACAGTGCAAGACATCAGGGCTGATACAGAAAAGGCTATTGCCATACAGCATTCAAGTCACAGGATAATGTGAATAACATTCCGTATAGAAGTTCCTAGAATGCAACATTCAAAGAGATCAGGCATTAAGATAAAGGTTTTTGTAATGCAGCATTTAGACAGCAGAATATTAACAATACTAGCCTTCAATGCAAGCAAAATTCTTGCTGTAGCAGTCACCTTTTGGACCTCAGTTGATTGTTCTTCTAATGGTTTGACAATTATGAGTTACATTTATTTATTTGTTTGTTTACTTGTTTATTAATGGGCAAACAGTACATCAGCACCCTGATTGGAGGACAAACGTTCTCCAGTAGGGTATTAATGTACAAGTATTGCCCGCTGAAAAAAATGAGTCCACCTCTTCACACCAGCATATCAAGCTACTATGGAGCTTGCACTGAGAAAACGGAATGGCCGCCATTATTTTAAACTCGCTAAGCAGCACTTTTACTGTTTAGCAAATGTAAAATGTGAAAAAAAGAAGACAATAATAAAAAAAATTGAGTGTGTGTCTTTATGCCTGTGTGTGAGTGTATGCGTGCATGTCAGTGAAAGTGAGAGTGAGCAAGCAGTTATTTTACAATCGTAAAGCAGCACTTTTGCTGTTTAGTGAGTGCAAAATAAGAAAATTAAAAAAAATGTAAAATAAGGCATATGTGTGAGTGTATGTGTGTATGAGAGTGAGAGAGAGAAAGAGAGATCTATCGAAACAGAAAAAAATATGTGTTTGTGTGTTTGTATTTGCATGTGTGAGTGAATGTGTGCATGAAAGCAGAAGAGACTTGTGTGTGTGTGTGTGTGTGTGTGTGTGTGTGTGTGTGTGTGTGTGTGTGTGTGTGTGTGTGTGTGTGTGTGTGTGTGTGTGTGTGTGTGTGTGTGTGTGTGTGTGTGTGTGTGTGTGTGTGAGAGACAGAGAGAGTAAAGTGTGAAAGTGAGCTAGCAATCCCCTGGCAGCAGAAACAGTTTTGCGTACCTCTCAGCCTCAAGCATAGTTAACCTATTAGCACAAGAAATCTGGACAAAGCCTGACACATAATGAAGGGACAAATTCTAAGAAATAGGGATGCACTTTAAATGCTTTTATAAACTTAGAAAGTTGCTAGAATAACAGAATTTGTTTTAGCTTTTATTTTCTGAAGGATATGAAACCTGAAACTCCAATGCATATCATTATTTAGCGACTTTAATCTTTAGATCATCCTAGTGGTTTGTCAAAAAAGACATTTTTTATGAGGAAAACCAAAGCCTTCTAGCTTAGCAGTGGGAGTAGTAAGCACTAAGTAGCCTATCTACCACAAGATCCAGGTACAGATTATTAGTTTTAGCACTTGAATTTGCTTATTCGTGCTCAGCACTTGTTCAGAACTTGTTGTTAGTACTAAATAAGCTACAAAAGCACTCAACCTTCCTCTTTACCTAGAGGAAAACATTGTTTCTACTTACTTTCCTCACTTGCTAAGAGAAAAACAGCTCTTATACTCACTTTCCTCACTTGTCTAGAGGAAAGTAGTTTTTTCTTCAGGCATGTCCAAGGGTCAGCTCCCAGTATTCTCTCCTGTCTATCTGATGAATCTGGGCATCTTGAGGCAATGTAGCAATTGCCTCATGTGCACAGACAACCCTCTCCTCCTACCACTCAACACCACAACCTGTGAGAGATGCACTTATCTAGTCAAACTGGCGGTAAAGATCTCTCCAACCAAGACTGAACTTGACAGTCAAGAGGAGAAGGTAAACACTTGCACCACACCACACTTATCCCATAGTCCCACTAAACCTACACCACCAAAATCCACACATAGAAACACAAAAACATTCACAGAGGCTCTAAATAATAATCTGCTCAAGCAACAGAGACCTCCAAAGCAGAAACACAAGCAACCTTCACCCCCCCAACACAACCCAAATGACACATAGCCCACAGACTCAGTGTGCCAGTAAACCACATCCCATAAGGCAAACCAACATACCCAACACACTAGTCATAGGTGACTCTCTACTCAGGCACACTAATGTCCCACTCACCAGGCTAAACAAGGAGAAGGTTACTGTCAGCTGCCTGTTGGGTGCCAGGATCCGGCACATAACACACGCACTCAGGTCACTCCACAACAAGTACAAATATGACTCTGTCATTGTCCATGTTGGTGTGAATGACCTGAGATGTACCTCCCTGGACTACATGATAAGAGACATGGAAGAGCTCTCTGATCTTGTAGCCCAGGCAGGTATGACCCTAGCCCTGAGTAGCATCCTGCCATTGCCCAGAATGATACTGCAGTACAAGTACAAAATGATTAACTTCAAAAATTGGCTAAGCTTCTGGTGTCATAGGTTCATAGGTTGGTACTAGGCTATCAGCCCTAGGGCCTATACAAGCCTAGCCATAACAATTCCCTGGCTATTTCTTCCCACATTATTTACTTTCCTGGACCCCTGTCTAGCAGGGCGACTGACGTGATCCCTGGGGTGAATTTCCTTTCTCCCATCCAATCATCAAGGTTCCTCTTGAAGAGGTCCAAAGAGGCACTCTGCTTGACATGTATGGGCAATCTATTCCAGAGTCTGGGGAGTCTCTGGGTCAGGAACCTATCCCTCCAGCATGTTTTGTTTATTGTGATGACAAGGTTAAGATTCCTGGAGCGTGTAGCTCTGAGGGATTGGGATTTCTTTAAGTGTAGCATGTCCAACAGCTCTGGGTTTTTCATTCTAAGGGGATCCAGTATCTTTCTGCCTCGGACAAAATGGTCGACAGACCATGATGCTTTGCCAAAGATGGCCTGCACCTGTCGCCCCTGAGATTCCGGATACTGGCTAAGGCTCTTGCCGTCCCTATAATGCCTTTTTTAGGCAAAGTTCAAATGACAAATTCACCACCATAACAGGAACAGCCAAGCAAAAACTGAGGGTAATGCACCCACTCGAGGCACTCCTTAAAATGGAGAACATCGATATCTGTGCAGTGACTGAGACCTGGTTCAAGGCTCTAGAGGGCACCCCTGCACTACCAGGCTATAACTCATAATACACTTTTCGACCATCTAACCTGGACCAGAACACCAAAGGTGAAGATGTGTCCGTATTCATTAAGGATATCCACATCTCCAGGTTAGTTGCGCAGCATAATGCATCTGAGGTTATCCAAGTGCAACTAACTCTGGGCAAAACTGCAATCCAAATTGTAGCTTGCTACAGATCCCCCACCATGCCCCAGGATTCCCACTCCTCTTTTCTTAATAGACTGGAAAATACTAGTGTTCAACCAAACACCCTAATAATTTGAGATTTCAACTACCTCACCATTAACTGGGAAAACTACTCATGTACCAACTCCTTCACTCAACGCTTTCTGGAATTCATAAATTCCAATGCCCTGGATCAACTTATCCACATCCCCACCAGGGGCAACAATATCCTAGACCTAGTCATTACCAGCATGAGTGACCGGTGTTCCACACCTAAAGTCAACTCCTGGTTGGTCAGATCCGACCATAAGCTAATCACCCTAAATATCTGCATCCCGCCCCCACCCACCATTAAGGAAACTACGGTAAAAAATTTCTCCAAAGCCAACTTCATGCTTCTTAAGACAGAAGTGGCAAACTTCATGACACCCATGCAGATGGACAATACAGTTACGACTGCTGAATCCTACACAAATGCACTCTAAAAGCACTTACGCAAGTGCATGGATCATGGGAAGCCAACCTGGTGGTCCCCTGCCATAAACAAACTCTACAACAGAAGGAAGAAACTGTTGCAAAAGAGAGTAAAATCCCATGAGTGGAGGATCTCCATGGTCAGCCTCAATAAGAAGCTGAGATCCCTTATAAGATCCTCCAAAGCTAGCTACGAAAACAAAATCACCACTGATTCTAAGGGCAACCACAAAGCATTCTATAGCTATGTCAAGAATCTCAGTGGATCTGCTCTGAGTTACAGCACAACCACACGAAAATTACACAACCAACTGATATTGCCAACATCCTGGCAGATAGGTTTAGTGCTAACTTTACCCCCCTCTCACCCCCTAAAGGGCCCATATCTATACAGGAAGAATGCAGAGTCCCTGTAATCACATCTATGCAGGTAAAAGCTGCACTTTCTAAAACCAAAAACACAGCATCTGTGGGACCAGACAACATCCCAGGCTGCGTTTTACATGAACTTCAGAACGAACTGGCTCACCTCCTAAGCACCATGTTCAATCATAGTCTCACGTCAGGCTTTGTGCCCACTGAATGGCGCACTGCAACAGTTATCCCACTCCACAAAGGGGGAGCCACCACTGATCCTGGGAACTATTGCCCTATTAGCCTGATGAGCCTAGTCTGCAATGCCATTGAACGTATCATCATGGAACTCATAAACAAAGACATTGGTAACCTCCAAACTCTGGAACCCACCCAGTTCGGGTTTGTGAAAGGTAGATCATGCCTTCTGAACCTTATTGGCTTCTTTGAGGCAGTCACCAAAGCCATAGATGAGGGTAAGGTGGTTCACACAGCCTATCTTGACCTCTCCAAGGCTTTCAACACCATCCCCCATTCTGGAATGATAAGCCTTGGTGGTTCACACAGCCTATCTTGACCTCACCAAGGCTTTCAACACCATCTCCCATTCTGGAATTATAGCTAAACTCACTAAACTAGGTATAAATCCCTACGTCACAAGATGGGTTGCCAACTGGCTCACTGACAGAACCCATACTGTAAATGTTGCAGACTCCAAATCTGACTTCAAACCAGTGACAAGTGGAGTACAACAGGGTTCAGTCTTGGGACCTCTCCTGTTCGGTATCTACTTCTCTGAAGTACAGGCTAACACAGAAGGCCTCTGGCTAACAAAGTTCGCAGATGACTGCAAACTAGGAGCCATAGTTGAGTCCCCAAATGATGTGGACATCCTACAGAAGGGCCTCACTGAGACAGATGCTTGGTGTCAGAGGCATGGCCTCAAGCTCAATGCCAAAAAGTGCATTGTCATCCCCTTTGGTAAAAACTCTGTACCCATGAACTACCACATAAACGGCAGTCTACTTAACGCTGAATGTGTGATAAGAGACCTTGGGACCCAGGTGGACAGTAATCTCTCCTTTGATAATTATATCGCCACAGTAGTCAAGAAATCCTTCTATGTGGCACACCTCATCACAAAAGGACTCTCATCCAGGAAAAAATAAGTCATTCCTCCCCTCTACTCGGCACTCATTAGATCCATTATAGAGTATAATGCCCCTTTTGGAATGTACCTCACAAGACATCTGCAGCAGCTGGAAAGGCCACAGAAGTACCTCACAAAGATGCCCTATACTGACCATCTCAAAAAACTCCAGCTTTACTCTGTAGCATATTGTCTACTCCGAGGAGATCTCTGCCTAACATATAAAGCTATGTTAAACCCAGAGCTGTTGGACATGCTACACCTAAAGAAATCCCAATTCCTCCGAGCTACACATTCTAGGGACCTAAACCTTGTCACCACAATAAACAGGACATACTGGAGGGATAGATTCCTGTCCCAGAGACTTCCTATACTCTGGAACAAGATACCCATCTATGTCAAGCAAAGTTCCTCATTAGCACTCTTCAAGAAAAATCTTGATGAGTGGATGGGAAATAGGAAATACACCCCGGGGATCACTTCTGTGGTTCTGCTTGACAGGGGCACAGGAAATTAACTTTCTTGGGTGGCGTAAGCCAGGGAATCCTGTTGGCTAGGCTTACTTAGGTCCTTGGGCTGATAGCCTAGTACCTACCAATGCACCTATATACACATTTTAAGCAAGTATGTACACATCTCTCTCTCTCTCTGTCTCTCCTCCCTCTGTTTCTTTCTCCTTATATAGACACAAATTGCTAATTTTAAATTACTGCAAGTTGTCAAATGTTTTTTTCCTTAATGTTAATAAAGCTCTCTAGTTTATACGCTATCTTCCTTCAGATATAATTTTGCCGTACAGATGCCCTGAAACCTGCTATCTTATAAGCCTGTTTTTTGAAAACTGTCCTCTAAAGACTACAAACTACTTCTTGAGGTATCCTTTCATTTTTTTCAGTGTTTCATGCATTCTGTTCATAAAGGAAATTCCTGTATTTACTTTCAGTTTGTTGAGTGGCTATATTAGGTGCTTTCCAGCCACTGTTAAGTATTCTTTGAAAAATATGGGTAAATTAAAGTTTTTGAAGCACAACATTCTTTCAGTGAAATGTAAATAAAGAACAGTAAAACAACATTTTTTGTCTTCAAGGGAAACTACTAGCATGTTCACATTTAATGTGACAGTATCACTGCTATATCTTTCTCCAGACTGAATGGGTAAGCATTTGCTTCAATTGAATAAACTCCAGAGGACCCTATTATAAAGCTCTGTAGCTCTGTTCTTTATTTCATCAGTCAAGTGTCAGCATTGTCTTCTTTTCTAGAAATCAAACACCTGCATCACCATGTGGATAGCTTTACGCCTTCATGTAACCATTTGAATTGCCAAGACTTGCAGTGCTGAGTCCTGGAATGTGAAGACTGAATGACTGAAAATTTGGACAATGTAATATTATGAAGTATATGGTGATCTTGGAGTTTGCATTTATACGTTTGGGAGATGTGGTAGTGACTGAGCAATGCTATTCAGTATGACTCTGCAAACTTTGGTAAAGCCCTGTCACTAAGTAGTGGGTGACATTACTAACGTGGTACATATCAGTAACTAGTAGTAAGACTAACCCTCATACACAGCTAAAAGAGCTAAATTATTTAAAGTCTGGAAGGATGGGTATATCATTTTACGGAGCGAATATATTGGGTGAGTGGGAAATTCAAAGGTTCCTCACAAGAAAAATTCAAAGTCTTCAGCATATGTCCTATGTGGATGGTCTGAAATCACTGTCACTGTATTCTGTTTCATACAGACTACTCAGAGGTGATCTCTGCCTTGCATACATTGCAATCTCTGACACTGGAAATGCCACATATCCGCAAGTCAAATGGTACATGGGTTACTCACTCTAAAGACCTTACCCTGGTATGTGACATTAATAGAACCTGCTAGAGGAACAGATTTGTCTCCCAGATGTTACCACACCTTTGTAACAGACTCCCACTTCATGTCAAACAGAGCACCTCATTGGTCCTCTTCAAATGTAATCTTGACAATTGGATGGGTAACAGTAAATTCACCCCAGAGATTCCACCTGTGTCCCTCTTGGACAGGGGCAATAGGTGCTGATCATGGAGATAAGGGTAGAACTTGGCTAGGCTTGTAAGGACCCTAGGGCCATTAGCCTAGTAACTTCCTATGATCCTATGATATTATGATCCTATAAAATGGGAAAAAAGTTCCATGACATCTATAGATATTAGAGGAGTAGTCATGAAACTGGCAGCTGTCTAGTTTACTACCTTACCTACTATCAAGGCATATGCAGTTATATCACATTTATGTAAGTTTAAATCCCCTGGTCTTGCCTTTAATGACGAGGATTCTTGGTTTCTAAAGCTGTCTAGCAAATTAGGCTTCTCACCTCACAGGTTCATAGGTGAATACCACATTGTTGATCCAGAGGACCATTAGTAGCCAGCTACAGTAACCCAAATTATAGGTACCCGTTATCATGACTAATTTATACCTAATTTCAACCCCTTTCTATGGGGGCTTGACAGCCAGACCTGTGGTGTTTTCACAATTGCCCATCCTTTCATCCATCTTATATTTAAACAGGGTCATGGAGCTACTTTGCTTTATGTCCAAAGGAAGGCTTTTCCATAAGAGATGGATTCCCTAGGGTATATATCTATCTTGCCAGCAGGTCCTATTTATGTTTTGATGGAAGTTAAGCTCTCTTAAGAGGGTGTTAAGGGTGCTATTCATTTTGCGGATGTGTAGGAGGTTACACAGGACTGAATGCTTTAAGGTTTTGTAGGCTAGGCAGAGGTCACCTCTTAAGAGTCTGTAGGAAACAGAAAAGAGAAAATGCTTTAAGGAGGTCTGGGCAGCTCAAGGAAGTCATGCCATTGAGTATCTTATTGAGAAAATGCTAAGGTCTCTTAAGGTGGGTCATGTGTTTAAACAAGTAAATACTAAAGGGGCCATTATAATTTATTATGGGCCTGATGAAGGAGGAGTAGACTGGATTGATAGCTTTCTTAGATCTGGAAGAAATACCAGTAATGATTAGTCTGTCAAAGTACAAGGACTTCCTAACTGCAGTGGATTAATGGAAATAAAAGGATAGTTAGTTATCAACAAAAGTGCCTAAATCCCTAATGACTAACTCTACATTCAAAGGGGTATCACCTATGTGGAAAATATATGGGTGCCCTTTCTTGCCTAAGGATGTGATGCTGTATTTCTTAGCATTTATTTTTAAGCCATGGCACAGGTACCACTTATTGGTGCTAGTCCCTCCTGAAGAATCTTGAAGTCAGCTGGGGAGTTAATGGCAGCTTCAGGTTTGCAGTCAACTGCAAACTTGGTCAGCATAAAATCCTTGCTGTCAGCCTTTGATAGCAGAGCTCTAGATACCAAAGTGAAGTGGTTCTAGGATTGATTCCTGGGGGACACCACTGGTTACTTATTTTGAAGACAGCACACCTCCTACACTAATAGATTGGGTTCTGCCAATTAACCAGTTTGCTGTCCAGTGGGTAACATAGGGGTTTACATTTGCCTAGTCCACATTTAGGTAGGCAAATGCCTGAGTCTAATTCATCAATGTTTAGGCAGGCTCAGGTGGCAGGATCTAACTTTAATAAACCCACACTGGCTTCAGTCTAAGACTTGTAGACTGTCTATGTCCTTGTTAATATGTTTCATAATGATACAGTCCATTGCTTTGCAGATAAGGGTGATGAGACTTATAGATCTATAGTTTTGTGGCTCAGTAGTGTATCCTGGCAGTGGAGTGGGATGACTACCATAGTTCTCCATTCCTCTGGTACAAATGCAGTCGAGAGGCTGAGGCTGAATAGGCTTAGTAGAGACTGTCTACCAGACAATCTATGGTGCTCCCAAATAGGAAGCTGGAACATTATTAGGACCCATGAATCAAGTGTTTTTGGCTCTAGAGAGAGCATTCAAAACCTGCTCAGAGGTGATCAGATGGAGTGGTATGGGTGTGCTAATAAGATGAGGAAAGTGAGTAGGAAATAAGGGAGCAAAGTTATAGCTGAATTTGTCTGCTAACATACTCTATGTCCTCAGCCAGATACATTAGGCCACCAGCTTCAGGCATATATATATTTTTTTTTACAAAAATGATCAGACTTCTACTGTGATGCACCAATTATGATTATTAAGAGATACTCTGAGGAGTTCAGATACTCTACCCTTCCTTAGTGTGATTGGGAGGATGGTAGCATATTGTACAGGCTGAAACCTGCCTTACAGTCAGCTTGTGTAGTATAAAGCAGAACAGGATGTAGATTCTCTGTTTTGCTTTGTGAATATGCCCTTTAGGTGCAGTCAGTTTAGCCGGTACTCAACAGCATTAATTTCATCAAGCAGTGATTCCATTACTTTGTGCAAAGGTACTTATTTATTTTTTTCCTTTTTTATTCTAAGTTTTTTTTTCCTGATTGTCTGCTGATTATCAACTCTGAACTGCTCCAGATAATCCATTCATTTCCAGCAGATAAGAACAGTTATAACAGGCTGTCACCTGGACAACACTTGGGATTATATAGTGGCTTTAACCCCTGATCCGCACATAAGCTTAACGTTGTGGACCTCCACAATGCTGTTCAAGTGATTTATGCATACTTCCATGCAGGAGCTGATCTCAGCTTAGTGAGATCCATGTATCTCAGCCCTTTCTGCTGCATGTTACTCACCCACCTGCGCTAGGTATCATTCATTTAGGGTGGGTGGGGGTCATGCTGACTCCCCCCTAAAAGTGGACAAGCTGACATCAGATGCTCAGTCCCAATCTCTCCAGCTGGCTGCTCCATTGCTTAAGATCCTAACTTATCCAAGGTCAGTTGGGTCACAGCCAGGTCTTCATCTCCCTGCACAACAAAGCTGGCTATAAAAGTCCTACTCCAACATTGGAAGAAGTGGTAATAATAGTCACTTCTAATGGAGAGGTGTGGATATTTGCCACTGCCCCCCACTTGGACATGAATACCTTTATTAATATGGAAAGAGAAAACTTGTTTCAAATGGTTTGAGCCAAATTCTGAAGCAAAAATAGAACTACTTTTGCAGCCTACATCCCCAGTTAAGATCTTCAGTAAGCATAATTTACAAAACTCTAACATTTACCTATTTAGATTTAGTGGAATAATGTCTATGATTGGGTAATACAGTGACTGCTGCAAGACTATTAATGCAGGTGCTACATTATTTGTTGGCAGTTAAGTGAAAAGCATTGTGTGGTATTGTAGCTGCATTGTAACACTGAATGGAACTGCACAGTAATTGCTATGTTGCTCAGTCATAAGCATTATACTTACAATTTAAACTAAATAAATGCATCTTTATTTCTAAGCTGTTAATACGGCAAGCCTAATTGCTGCAGTAAAGGTTACAAATGTGAGATAATCTCAGTTTCCCTTTAGTCCTGTATACCTTCTGATTTCACAGTATTATGTGCCTATTTTTCTATGTATATGTCTTTTTTAGTTGTTAGCAGGACAAGTCTTGGAACCAAACAGATCCATAAGATGGGGTTTGTAAAAACACCATAGAAATGACCAAAAGCTTTCACATCAGAATGTGGGTATTAAGATTTATTACAGAAATTAAAAGTGCATAATATCAAGAAGGTTTCAGACAACATTCTTTAGCAGGACAAAAAAAAAAGCTCTAAGCTCATTTCCTGCCTTTCTTTCCTGTAACTAATCTAGCCCAGATACAGATTTGCTGTATCCAGGACTGTTTTCTAAATTCCTGAGCACCCCAGAACATTCTGTGTTGGAGGGAAGCTTTCTAGCTTATCAGTGGGAGTGGTAAGCACTAGGTAGCCTATTTACCACAAGAGGAGTGGTTTCTGGTCCAAAAATTTTAATTTATTGGCCGTTTGGGCATTTTTTCCATCCCTTTCAACTTTCTGGACTAAAAGTCTGTGTTTGCACACCATGCAGGTGTGTGTTTGCACACCTCAGCTGAGGTAAATTATTACCGGTGCCAGAAAGTTTGCTCTTCAATTTTCCCCATAAAACAAGCTTGTTCTTTTACTTCTTGCACTTCAGTTAGCATAATTGGCTAGCACTTTAACAGGCTTTTGTAGCATTTATTGTAGCACACTTAGTTGCTATCAGCACTAGCTGTTCCTATGCGGTTACAGCATCAGTACTTATTAGTTATGACCACCCCTCCTGGCATGATTGTAGGGCAATTTCCTGTGCTTTCTCCTGCTAATCTGGTGCACTTGGGCATTCTGAGACAGTGTGGCAACTGTCTAATGTACACAGACAACCCTCTCCTCTTGCCTCCCAACAATCATACCTGTGAGAGATGCACTTATATCACCAAAATGGAAACAGTGCACGCTCCAACCAAGACCGGACTAGCTGGCCAAGAGGAGAAGGCCAACACCTGCAACTCACAACATAGAACACACAGACCTTCAAAACACCAACCATCACAACCCACACATAGAAACACAAACCATCCACCCACCTTCATTGAGGCTCTCAATAAAAATGTACCCAAACAACAGAGAGCCCTGAGACAGAAACACACTCGACCACCACAAAACAACACCAACCCCAGAACACATAGCTCACCACCAGAGTGTGCCCCTCAACCCAAGCCCTTAAGGCAAAACACTTTGCACAATATACTAATCATAGGAGACTCCATTGTGAGGCACACTGATGTCCCACTCACTAGGTTGAACAAGGAGAAGGTGACAGTCAATTGTCTATCAGGTGCCAGGATTCGCCACTTAACACATGCACTTGGGTCACTCCACAGCAAGTACAAATATGGCTCAGTCATTATCCATGTGGGTGTGAATGACCTGAGACGTACCTCCCTGAACTACATGGAAAGAGATGTGATGGAACTCTCAGATTATGTGGCTCAGGCAGGTATGACCCTAGCCCTGAGCAGTATTCTACCGTCACCCAGAATGATACCACAGTAAGAGCAGAAAATGATTTACTTCAATTACTGGCTAAGTTTCTGGTGTCATTCTAAAGGGTTCCAGTATCTGTTTGCCCGGGATGACATGATCGACAGACCTCAATGCTTTGCCAGAGACAGTCTGCATCTGTCACACCTTGGATTCCGGGTACTGGCTAAGGCTCTTGCCACCCTTATAGTGCCTTTTTTAGGCAGTATTCCAAAGACCAAAATTCCACCATAACAGCTACAAAGGTCATGCTGCTCACTGCTAGAAGTCTACATCTCAAGATGCACTCACTTGAAGCTCTCCTCAAAATGGAGAATGTTGACATCTGTGCTGTAATGGATACCTGGTTTAAAGAGGCAGAAAGCACCCCTGCACTCCCAGGCTACAACTCATTCCATAACTTTTGGCCCCAGAATGCGGCTGGAAGCCCTAAAGGTAGTGGTGTCTTCATATTCTTAAAGGATATGCACACCTCTAGACTGGTAGCCCAGCATAATGCATCCAAGAAACTTCAGGTACAACTAAGACTGGGTAAGACGGTGATACAAGTCATAGCCTGCTATAGAACCCCAAACATGTCCCTAGACACACACACCAACTTCCTAAGCACCCTGGAATCTATCAAGGTCCAACCCAATGCTCTCATAATGGGTGACTTCAACTACCCTTCCATCAACTGGGAAAACTATTCAAGTACCAATGTACAGGCCCAACGTTTTCTGGACCAGCTCATTCTGCCCCCCACTAGAGGAAGCAACATCCTCATCCTGGTTATCATCAACATGGGAGACTGTTGCTCCACACCTATAGTCAGTTCCTCCATGGTTAAATCTAACCACAAACTGATCACCATGGAAAGCTCCATCTCACCTACATCCCCTGCTAAGGTGACCACCCTGAAAAACTTTCTAAAGCTGACTTTGGGCTCCTAAAAGCAGAGATGGCTAACTTCTCAGCACCCACACCAATGGAAAATAGCTGCATGACTGCCAAATCATACACCAGTGCACTGTACAAGCATGTACACAAATGCATGGACCTTGCCATACCAAATAGAACTAAGATGCTCTCCTCCAAAAAAAGGAAGCCAATCTGGTGGTCTCCAGCCGTCAATAAACTCTACAACAAAACGAAGAAACTGTTGCAAAAAAAAAAAAAATGAAGTCACAAGACCGGAAAACCTCCCTTATCAGTCTCAACAAAAAGCTGAGATCCCTTCTCAAATCCTCTAAATCCAGCTATGAAGGCAGAATTGTGGCTGACACCAAAAACAACCACAAATCCTTCTATAGCTATATCAAAAACCTCAAAGGCAATACCCAGATTTGATCTGAATTATTGCACAATGGCACCTCCTATTCTGAGCCAACAGATATAGCCAGCATACTGGCCGACAGATTCAGTGCCAACTTCACCCCTTCCCCAAGGGCACTATCACAATACTAGATGAAAGCTTGGTACCCACAATTTCTGCAGCACAGGTAAAAGTTGCATTGTCCAAAGCCAAGAATACAGCATCCATGGGACCTGATAATATCTCTGGCTGCATCCTACATGAGCTACAAAATGAACTGGCACTACATCTGTGTGCCCTGTTCAATCACAGCCTTACCTCAGGCTATGTCTCTAATGAATGGTGCACTGCTACAGTCATCCCACTCCATAAAGAGGGAGCAACTACAGACCCTGGGAAATATCGCCCCATTAGCCTGACAAGCCTTGTATGCAAAGCTATGGAGCACATCCTCATGGATCTGCTTAACAAAGATATAGCCAATCTCCAAACTCTTGACCCTACACAGTGTGGCTTTGTCAAGGGGAGATCCTGCCTTCTAAACCTGGTTGACTTCTTTGAGTCAGTCATCAAGGCTGTGGATGAAGGTAAGGCAGTGCATACAGCCTACCTCGACCTGGCCAAGGCCTTTGATACCATTCTCCACTCAGGTATCATTGATAAACTCACCAAACTAGGCATCACTACTTACATCACTAGGTTGGTTGCAAATTGGCTCACAGACAGGACGCACAGAGTGAAAGTTGCAGATTCCAAGTCAGATTGTCGATCAGTCATGAGTGGAGTCCTACAGGGCTCAGTCCTGGGCCGTCTCCTGTTTGGCATCTACTTCTCAGAAGTCCAGGCCAACACAGAAGGACTTTGGCTGACCAAGTTCACTGATGACAGCAAGCTAGGAGTCATTATCAACTCCCCAAGTGATGTAGACATCATACAAAAGGGCCTCTCTGAGACCAGTGACTGGTGTCTGAACCATGGCCTGAAGCTTAACGCCAAAAAATGCGTTATCATCCCATTTGGAAAAAACTCAGTTCCCACAAATTACCATGTTGATGGGAGTCCACTGAACACTGAAGAGGCCATAAGAGATCTGGGCACCCAGGTCAACAGCCACCTCACCTTCGACCACAACATTACCACTGTGGTCAGAAAATCCTTCTATGTGGCACATCTTATAACCAAAGGTTTCGCATCCAGGAAGAAAGAGGTCATCGTCCCTCTCTACTCATCCCTCATTAGACCAATCATCGCATATAATGCCCCATTTGGCATGTACCTTACCAGATAACTACAACAGCTGGAGAGGCCACAAAAGTACCTCACAAAAAAGAATCCTAGGCCTTAAAAACATGCCTTACATGGACAGACTCAAGAAACTTCAGCTGTTCTCAGTCTCTTATTGTCTACTTTGAGGTGATCTCTGCTTGACTTACAAAGTCCGATCCAGCCCTACTTGAAATTCTACACCTAAAGAAATCCCAATCCCCACACGCCACATGCTCCAGAGATCACAACCTCATTATCACAATTAACAGAACATGCTGGAGGGACAGGTTCATCTCCCAAAGATTTCCCATACTCTGTAATAAGCTTCCCATTCATGTCAAGCAGAGTACCTCATTGGCCCTCTTCAAGAGAAATCTTGAACGAGTGGATGAGTAACAGAAAGTTCACTCCAGAGATCATTCCAGTTGCACTACTGGATATGGGCACTGTGAACTAACCAAAAAAAAGTCCAAAACATACACTGTGAAGCAGTAGGAAACACTTTCAGTCAGCCAAACTCTTCAGTCCAAACTGATTTTATTCTTCTAACATCAGGTGGCATGGTGCCTGGCAATTTTTTTTGGGCTAGGCTTCTAAAGGCTCCACGGCCATTAGCCTAGTACACACCTATGAACTTATGAACCTATGAACAATCAGATCATTTACCTGTTTTCAGCAATGTAGGAAGAAGTGTTGAAAGCCTTTGGTTTATGAACAGCCTACAACTACAGCTTCATGTTATGTGGAATTCATAGTGAAGAAAGACTGTATAGTGCTTTAGTGTTGGGGAGAGGTGCAGAGGTTTGCTCCCTGCAAAAACACTAACTGGCATTATGCTGATTTTACTTAGCTCTAATTTAACCTGGAAATAAAACTCAGTAATGCTGATACTGAGTATATTTGCAAACTGGTATCTTTATTTAAATACTTCATAGTAAATACAAGGTAGCAGTGCCTTTTCTTGGCACATGGTAGTTCAAATGCAATTTTTATTTCCTGTTAGAATGTGCAGAAAACAGTATTCATTTTTCTATATTTTAATTCCTTCTCCAAATGTTGTGTTACCATGGAGTTGGTATATATGTTCTGGGTTGTTGGAGGTCATTATCCACATAGTTGGTGTAGGGGGCTTGCCCTCCAAAAACACTTACTTTGAGCTGCTGTGTTATTTCACAAGTAAAAGGCAGATTTCATTGTATTAAGGCCTCGATGTTGAGACTAGAGAAATTAAGTGTAGATTTCTCATAGCAGAACATGTAACACTGTGCTGTGCTGTACTGTTCTCTGCTGTACCTATGCTGTGTTGTGCTACTTTTCTCTTGTTGGAGCATATCAGTGATGGAGTTATGCAAATGGTCCATCCTCTAAGGCTCTTTGTAATTCACGATGCTAACAATGTGTGTCATACCTCAAAATTGTCCAGCTTTTCAGTCGTATTTTTGTTTTTTTCCTCAAAAAATCTGTGATTGTTTTCTGGAAAATCATTGAGAGAGTACTTCCAATGGATTTAATAGTTTTAGGCCAGTTGCTTTCCTTCTCTTCCCATCCAAGCTCCTTGAGAAGTGTGTTTATATTCATCTCCTATGGCACCTTATGAATCATAGCTTCCTTTCTGCCTCACAGTGCAGTTTTATTTCAGACCATGGAACTGAAATCACCCTGCTTCATAGGTCTCAGCTGTAACAGATTATATATTCATAGATTTTCCAAGACCACTGAGTCTGATGGCCATGCTTGAACTGTCAGTGCCCTTCCTCAGGCAACATCTCTTTTCTCCAAGAAATCCATACTGGTCAGTCCTGGAGTAAATTCTTTGATATCTATGCTGCCATCTAGTTTATATTTAAAAGAAGATAGTGAATTTCACTGCTTGAAATGTAGTGGAAGCTTATTACGTTTTATTTATCTGCTGGTGAAAAATGAGATCCCTGGTTCTACAGGAGGTCCAGGACAATCAGGTCTGTAATGCCACAGTAAGCAAGACAGAGATATCCTCTTAAAGTTCTGTGAGATACTGAATAAAATGATGGATCGTCCAGCTTCTCTTGGTAGCTCAGGAACGTAGGCCTCTGATCTTTTTGTTTGATATGTTTAGTGAGAGGCATTCCAAAGGGGGTTTGTATTCGATAAATGGCCTAATCAATGCTGAGTATAAGGGAGGGATTGATTCTTTGAATATTGATGGTATTTCTTTGACAATTACCTAAGCTAAATAAAAGGATTTCCTGACAACCATTGTTACATGATTATCAAATGAGAGGAAGATATGAATCCAAGTGCTTAAGTCCTTAACTACAATTTCATTTTACAGAGAAGTATTGGTATCAAAGGCCTTATCCAGGTCAAGATAGACTGCATGCACTGTATAACTACCATCTGCAGCCTCTATCAGCCCTTTGAAGAAATTTACCATTATAACTCCAAACTATTGTGAGTGAATTTTAATAAGACTCCTGATATCACAGTCTATGAGGTCAGTTATAATACATTTCATAGCTTTGCAGATGAGGGTTATAAGGCTGATAGGTTTGTAATTGCTTGGGTTGGATGTAAGGTCACCCTTATATAGAGGCATCACCACTGCTGTGTGCCAATCACTGGGGCAAAACCAGTAACCAAACTTAAGTTAAACAGTTTGAGGAGTGTGCCTGCAAGGACATGTTTATCACTGTTAATTAAGCAACCAGATATATTGTCAGGTCCCATGGAGGGAGTATTTTTGGTCTCAGTTAAGGCTTTCAGTGATCTTTAGGGATATTTGCTGGAGTAGAAAATTCAGATATTTCTGCGTTTTGAATAGAAGTCTTAAGGGTGAATTTGGCATTAAATTTGTTCTCAAAGATATTGCCAATATCACTTGGGTAAGAATAGGAGGCCCCATTATGAATACATTTTGAGACTCTCTCCATTCATTACTCTGTCCCTGATTTGGAGAATGTCCATAATTTTACTTCAAATTTTTGGTACGTTCCTCATAAAGTATGTGTTTTTCTGACAAGTCATTGAGGATTGTTGTCACTGAATAATGTCAGACTTTGTGTCCTTCAGAAAATGCTTGCTAATGCAAAACCTATTCCAGTAACATTTTTCTAATAATGCAAGAACAATATTTAAAATCTGTTTCTACTTTTTGGCCTTTTTCCCTCATTGCTTTTTGGCTTTGATGCCAATTCTTATGCTAAGGGACTGAGAGCTATTCCCTGCTTGCTTTTACCAGTGATATTTGAACCGAGATTGACCAAGGTAAAGTTATACTTTTCCTAGACATGCTGAAGGCCTTTGACTCTGCCAAGTCATGATATGCTGATACAAAAGCTTGCTTCCAGTGGCTTCTCTAGCAGTTCATTCCAGTTGCTTGAAAGTGAGCTTGATGAGATGTCACATTGTCAGACAGGCAGGTTCAATCTTCCACATCAACCAACAGATCTTAGAGTTATCCAATGTTTACTGCTGAGTTCACTCTTCTTCGCCATATTTGTAAACATGGTGATATCTCATTCATGTCTTGCCAGCCTCATATAAAACACAGATGACCCCCTACAGTATTACTCCTCATAGGAGATCTCCGATGACTGTTTGAGATGTTAACTATTTGTAATGAGAACCAGGATTGGTTCCAGAATTTAAGCTTTAATTTCAAAGTCAGCAAACCAAAAGCAACATTTTTTCAGCAATGAAAGCTTCCAATGTCACACCATCTCCAAAAATTTTAGAGTGGCAGACCCCTTCTTGAAGCTGGTGACTTCATCAAGCTCATGGGTGTCATAATAGAAAATAAGCTAAAATTTGACCAGCATGTCAAAACTATGGTCAGAAGCTGGGCCTTTTGGCATGTACATGTCCAACCACTTGTCACAACTGGAATGACTACAACACTTTTCTAAATAAAAAAAAAACAAGGACCTACATCATAAAAAAATATGCAGACCATCTCAAAGACTTGTCCCTCTTCTTGGTATTATACAGGCTACTAAGAGGCGACCACTGCCTTACTTAGAGACCCTCAACAGACCCTATCCTGTCAGACCTAGTATACATTGATAAGTCCAGTGATATCATAAACACCCACTTAATGGATCTCAATCTATATGCAATATATATATGACATGTTGGAGGGATAGGTATGTATCACAGAGAATACCATTTCTGTAGCACCATCTTCCAACCCACATAAAGTCCTCTTTTACTCTATTTGAACGTAATTTGGATGAATGTTTGGTAAACTGCAAATTCACTCTTGGTTTAGTACCCATGTCCCTCATTGATAGGGGCAACAAGTAAATATACCAACATATCTTTATTTTGTCTGCTTCAGGGTTATTCATATCCAAAATATAAGGGCTAAAAAACTACCATGGAAATGTAAGGCTAGGCCTCCTATGATCCTCACAGATCAACAGCCCAGTAAGTACTTATGAACCTATAAATCTATGGTACCATTGCCTGAGAACTTCTCAAAGCAATTTAAAATTTTAGGAGGGATGGAGCAAATGTTTGAGAAAAATTTAAATATTTCCCTACAAAATTTGGGCAGACAAGAAGTATGCCCCCCCACCCCCATCTTTAGCATCAACTAAAGTGTCAGTAAATTGCTGTCTTACAGTGCAGGCTACTCAGGTTGAATATACATTCAGGTTACTTGTTGGTAGTTATTTAATATTTGGTCAAAGTCTAGACTCTTTGTATATGGTCTTTTAAGAATCTTTTACTTCAATTGTCAATTGTTTAACTTTTAAAATTTTGCATTTTATTCATCATCTTCATTTATCAGTTTCATTCATTTTGCATTCTATGGTTGCTATTTTTATTCCTTTATGCCTTGATTGGAAGTTCTATAATCATATTTTTAAGAATTTGGTTATATAATTAAGTTTCATTATGTTTCTTAATGGGTTGAAATCCTGATATATTGTAGGATGAAAATGCTAACTTGTGTTTCAATAAACCTTCCAAAATATCCCAGTTTCTTGAATCTTGTTTTTATTTTCTTTTGCAAATTATCCTGAATGTAAATTGTTAGCTAGATGAAACTAAGAGATTTATATAAGTAACACAGTCTGAGTGTCTTTGATGCATTCTGACAAGTTCAATAAAGATGGAATAGTGATACAGGATAACTCATGTTGTCATATTGCAAAAAAGTGCACAGAAGAGTTTATTTTCTACATGAGAGATCATAACTTTGCATTACATTTGCTAGAGATTGTTTGCACTGAACATTAATCAACAGTCATGCGACATATTTAATGCAATGGAAAAACTAGGATTTCAAATGCTTTTAAAACCTATTTTATAAACTTTTTAGTTCAAGCACTTTTTCTTCTTCATTCAGCTTTTTCCCAGTTAGGGGACGCCACAGCAGATCACCTGTCTGCTCATGATTGGCAGTGGAGTTTTACGGTGTCGAGTTGCCAGCCCGGCACCCAACCTTCAGAAGGCACACACGCACACACTCACACCTAGGGCCAATTTGGAGTTTCCAATCCACCTACAGCATGTTTTTGGGATGTGGGAGGAGACCAGAGCACCCAGAGGAAACCCAGGCAACCACAAGGAGGACAAGCAAACTCTGCACAGAAGGCAACCCAGCCGAGGATCGAACCGGAGAGCCTCTTGCTGTGAGGTGGGCAACGCTAACCTCTGCACCACTGCGGCCATACTAAACAGCTCAAATCTACACCTATATGGCATGAACTTTGTTATAAACTCAGTGGTATCTTGTCCTCAGCTTAGATAAAACAAAGGTCGCAGTTGCACATCCTTCAGGATATGTTGCTTTGAGCTGTGTGCATTCTGAATTAAACTACTCTCAATGCAATGGCATCTTTGGTAAAAAATGACATGCTGGAGATGTTTTCAATACATGCTGTGATAAATATCACTTCCACCCAATCTGCTGGAATTTTGAAGGCATTCCTCAGAAAGATAAAAACCCGTAATACTGGACTCCAGGTAAAAGTACTTAATGTATAGCCCAAAAATGGAACGTATACATAAGTATATTTTTTGCACTTTATCTAATTGTTCAGTGTTTCTTATCAGCACTGCACTGATTGTATTTATTTGTTTATCAGTACTGCATTGTTTTTTTATTTATTTGTGTAACAGTTCTGCACTAGTTTACTGCACTGTTTTTATTTATTTGTTTCACTGAATTATTTACTTTTCTGTGTCTCCATTTCTATATTTGCTGATCTGTGGTTGAATTTTTTTTCCTCCACCCAACTACTGTTGTGTTCTTAAAGTTGTTGGCTTTTGCTGTTGCCTGCCCCGACTGAGAGTTTCTGGTGTACTCAGTTCAGAGAGGTAAAACTGGTCAAACAGCTTCTGTGTTATCTGTCTCAGGGTGTGGCTTAGGAAGAGTATTTTATCTTGCTGGTATAAAATATTACATTTGAGTAAATCCCTGCCTATCTTGCTAGAGCTCCATTTGTGCCTGACGGAGAATACTTCTTAATCTGAATTACAGAGCTACATAAGTATAGTTTTTGCACTTTATCTAATCGTTCAGTGTTTCTTATCAGCACTGCACTGGTTGTATTTATTTGCTTATCAATACTACATTGCTTTTTATTTGTGTAACAGTTCTGCACTAGTTTACTGCACTGCTTTTATTTATTTGTTTGACTGAATTATTTACTTTTCTGTGTCTCCATTTATATATTTGCTGATCTGTGGCTGAATTTGTGTTTTCCCCCACCCAACTACTGTTGTGCTCTTAAAGTTGGTGGCTTTTTGCTGTTGCCCGCCCCTACTGGGAGTTTGTATTGTACTCAGCTCAGGGAGGTAAAACTGGTCAAGCAGCTTCTGTGTTATCTGTTTGTCTCAGGGTGTGGCTTAGGAAGGGTCTTTTATCTTGCTGGTATGAAAATGTTACATTTGAGTGAATCCCTGCTTATCTTGCTAGAGCTCCATGTGTGCCTGATGGAGAATACTTCTTAAACAATCTGAATTACAGAGCTACATAAGTATAGTTTTTGCACTTTATCTAACTGTTCAGTGTTTCTTATCAGCACTGCACTGGTTGTATTTATTTATTTGTGTAACAGTTCTGCATTAGTTTACTGCACTGTTTTTATTTATTTGTTTGACGGAATTATTTACTTTTCTGTGTCTCCATTTAAATATTTGCTGATTTGTTGTTGAATCTTTTCTCCCACACTCTCACCCAATTGCTGTTGTGTTCTTATAGTTTGTGGCTGTTGCTGTTGCCCGCCCCTACTGTAAATTTGATAAGGGACACTCCTCCCAGTCCCATCTCATTAGCTCATTCTACCTAACACAGAGATCATTTTGGAAGGTCAAACCCCTTAGTTCCTTAACCTTGAATGTTCTTCTGTTCCTCCTCTCTTTCTTTCCACTTTACTAACAAAAACCCCCCACTTTATTCAGCGTCTTTTACTGTATTTGTCTTTCCTCCTCCTGCTCCATTACTTCATCTTGCTTTTTCTGCTACTTGCTGCGGCTTGTTCTCTAAAGTGTTCAAGTGCATCTTTTCTGTTGCATTTGTTACTGCTTGTTTATTGCCTGTTTAAATTGCAAGTGTTATTATAAGCCTCTTAGTTTTGATTTAAGCACTTGGGGTTCAGGCTAACCCCTTAGCTCTCCCTGGCCTTCTCTATCAGATTCTGAAAAATATGGATAGACAATTAACTACAGTTTCTCCTGCCAGTCTGGTTGATATGGGCATCCTGAGACAGTGTAGCAACTGCCTTATGTACACAGACAACCACGTACTACTACCACCTAGGAACACAATTTTTGAGATATGCAATTACATTAGGAACCTAGAGTCCAAGCTCTCTCCCTCACAAGCCAGTATATCTGGTACTGAGAAGGTTATCAACACAATCACTACACCTCAAACACCACCCACACCTGCACAACACACACCCACATATGTGGAGGCCATCAACAAAAACATACCCAAACAAAGGAGACCTCTAAGGCAAAAACCTCCAAGGCAAAAACATACGCAATCTCCACAGCCCTCCACACCACATACCATGCATAGCTCACACACCTGTGTCTCACAACCACTAAGGCTTAACCATAAACCCAACATATTAGTCATAGGAGACTCTATTGTGAGACACACACATATGTCTCTCACCAGGCTGAATAAAGAGAAAGTCACGGTTAGTTGTCTGTCAGGGGCCAGAATCTGCCATATCAGACACACACTCGAGTCTCTCAACAACAGGTACTGTTATGACTCTGTCACAGTTCATATTAGTGTGAATGACTTGAGACGTACTTCCCTGGACTATATGAAGAGAGACATGATTGAACTTGCTGAATATGTGTCCTAGGCAGGTATGTCCCTAGCCTTAAGCAGCATTCTACCATCACCCAGAATGATGCCTCAATACAAACTGAAAATTATTGACTTTAACAATTGGCTTAGTTACTGGTGTCATTCCAGGGGGATCCAGTACCTGACTGCCTGGGAAGATATGATCAACAGACCATGATGCTTTGCCAGAGATGGCCTGCATCTGTCTCACTTGGGCTTCAGGCTTCTGGCAAAGGCACTTGCCTCCCCCATAGTGCCTTTTTTAGAAAAAGTGATGAGGTTAAAACTACCAACAAAAATTTCAACAAAACCCAAATTAAAGGTCATGCTGCTAAATGCTAGGAATCTAAACATGAAACTGCACTCATTGCAAGCATTCTTAACCATGGAAAATGCTGACATCTGCGCAGTCAAAGAAACCTGGTTCAAAGCTGCAGAGAACACCCCAGCCATACCTGGTTACTCATCCTGTCATGCATTCAGACCCCAAACTGTGGGTAGTAAAGCCAAAGGAGGTGGAATTTCAATATATATTAAAGACATACACACTTCCAGGCTGATCAAACAGTATGACACACAGGAGACACTCCAGGTGCAGTTAACCATTGACAAGACCCATATACAAATCATAGCTAGCTACCGGCCCCCAAATCTGACCCAAGATGCCCAAACTGCCTATCTAGACCTTTTTGAATCTATCAAGATTCAACCCTTTACCCTGATCCTGGGTGACGTTAACTACCGAAACATAGACTGGAAGAACTACTCATACCAGAACACAAATGCCCAGAGATTCCTCGATTTTGTCAATGCAAATGCTTTGGAACAGCTAGTCAATATGCCCATAAGAGGTGATAATATCTTGGACTTGGCATTAACCAACATGAGAAACCACTGCAGCATCCCTGCAGTATCATCCTCCCTTGTACGATCCGACCATAAAGCGGTCATATTCGAAGTCACCATCTCCCTCGGCCCCCCTCTAGCTAGGGTCAAACAAAAAAACTTTTCCAAAGCTGATTACAGCCTCCTGAGGGATGGTATAAACAGCTTCATAGTCCCCTCCCCCTCGCTAGGAACTGGTACCAGTATCCAAAACTATACCAATTTACTATACGAACATTTATATAGATGCATGGAATCAGGAATACCTGACAGGACTAAATCATCCTCCGCAAGGAAGAGTAAACCTGTCTGGTGGACATCTGCAATAAATAAACTCTATAACAAAAGAAAACAATTGCTGTCCAGGACCAAGAAGGAGCAGGTGCCCAATTGGAAGCAATCTCTCCTTAGCCTAAACAAGCAAATAAGAGCACTGGTGAAATCCTCCAAAGCAAACTTTGAGTCCAAATTGGCCACATCTACTAGAGACAATCATAAGACTTTCTTCACATATGTCCGTAATCTCAAAGGTAGCACCCAGATCTGTTCAGAACTGGTGATCAAGGACACCACTTATACAAATGCCGTAGATATAGCAAACTCGCTGGCTGACAGATTCAGTGAAAATTTCACCCCTCTGCCCCCATCAGTAAATCAGGACATTCCTAGTACCTGCCGCCTTCCTCTTATATCGACGGATCAGGTCATGACTGCTCTCTCAAAGGCAAAAAATACAGCCTCCATGGGACCCGATAACATCCCAGGCTGCATCCTACATGAACTCAAGCAGGAACTTGCAGCACCATTAGGTGCCCTATTCATCCAAAACCTGAATACCGGCTTTGTCCCAGCTGAGTGGAGGACAGCCACTTTCATCCCTTTACACAAAGGTGGTTAACCAATCCGGGAAATTATACATCCATTAGCCCAGCTGTCTGCAAGGCCAAGGAATGGATTATCATGGACCTCATTAACAAGGACATTGGCAACCTCCAAACACTTGATCCCACACAGTTTGGCTTCATCAAAGAGTGGTCATGTCTGTTAAATTTGGTCGACTTTTTTTGAGACAGTCGCCAAAGCCACGGATGAGGGGAAGACGTGCACACCGCCTACCTTGACCTGGCCAAAGCCTTCAACACTATTCCCCACTCGAGCATAATAGATAAACTCTCACAACTAGGTATCAGTCCATATGTTTCCAGATGGGTAGCTAACTGGCTCACTGACAGAATCCACCTAGTCAAAATAGAGGAAGCCACCTCAAGCAGTACACCCGTATTGAGTGGTGTACCCCAGAGCTCGGTCTTGGGGCCTCTGGTATTTGGGATATACTTTTCTGAGGTGCAGGCCAAAACCAGTGGGCTATGGCTGGCCAAGTTTGCAGATGACTGCAAGCTGGGAGCTGTCGTCAAATCCCCTAGTGACTTGGACATCCTCCAAGAGGGTCTCACCCAAACAAATGACTGGTGCCAGAAACATGACCTCAAGCTGAATACAAAAAAATGCATCATCATCCCCTTTGGGGAGAGTGATGTCCTCACAAATTATCACATTAATAACAATGTCCTAAGCATGCAGTCGGTTGTGAGGGATTTGGGCACCCAGATTGATAAGAACCTGACTTGGACAAATTTCTTAGAATCAATATGAATAACTTTTGGGTTTCCTTTGAAAAATTGCTATGGTTAATAGGACTAACCTGTTTAAAAAGAAATAAATTAAACAAGCCCACAGACAGGTTAGACTCAAATCAAATATGTCTATTTATTTTCTTACTATTTCTGTCCCCCTAGTGCCATTTAGTGACTCAGACAATTGGATGAGCTAACATATATCCATGTCTTATTCACTTACCAGCAAGACCTCCCCTTCTGGAAATACCACCTGCCGAAGTATAAAAACTTTGTACTGAGCAATATTGGTGCAACAGGGAAAAACTACTCATCCTTTATGAAGAACAAGAAGGCAGACCAGCAAGCCCACTGTGTTGTCTTACAGCTCTCTTGTCCTCTGATTAAGTTCACACAGCACAGAGCAACACCTGAATATAAACTGCCAATTATAATGACTTGTTGATCACTTTGCCAGCTTCCTATTAAATTATTCTTGTGCTGTAAGTTAGTTTACCAAAGTTAAACTCAGTAGGTGCTGTCCCAGCAGGATATCTATTTTAAACTTCATCAAACATTTTGAAAGGGGGTACTTGCTGGAGAAGAAGTTAGAGTTGTGCTTTACAGCCCCAGGGTTAATTTTATACACTTGTTACTATCTGCAAAGCAATTTCATGATTTTCATATGGGTTTCCTCTGAGTACTCCAGTTTCCTTCCTTCCAACATGAGCCACATATATTTATATAGGTTCATAGGTTCATAGGTAGGTACTAGGCTATCGGCCCTAGGGCCCATACATGCCTAGACAAAAAATGTACCCTGGCTTTCGCCACCCAAGAAAATTATTTTCCTATGCCCCTGTCGAGCAGAGCCACAGAAGTGATCCCCGGGGTGAATTTCCCATTTCCCATCCAATCATCAAGATTTTTCTTGAAGAGTGCTAATGAGGAGCTCTGTTTGACATAGATAGGTAGTCTGTTCCAGAGTATGGGAAGTCTCTGGGACAGGAATCTATCCCTCCAGCATGTTCTGTTTATTGTGGTGACAAGGTTAAGGTCCCTAGAGCGTGTAGTTTGGAGGGATTGGGATTTCTTTAAGTGGAGCATGTCCAGCAGCTCTGGGTTTGACATAGCTTTGTATGTTAAGCAGAGATCGCCCCTGAGTAGGCGATATGCGATGGATTAAAGCTGTAGTTTTTTGAGACGGTCTGCATAGGGCATCTGTTTGAGGCCAGTAATCCTCTTTGTGAGGTATTTCTGTGGTCTTTCCAGTTGTTGTAGATGTCTTGTGAGGTACATACCAAAAGGGGCGTTGTACTCTATAATGGGTCTAATGAGTGATGAGTAGAGGGGAACAATGACCTCTTTTTTCTGGATGAGAATCCTTTTGTGATGAGATGAGCCATGTAGAAAGATTTCCTGACCACTGTGGCGATGTGATTATCAAAGGAGAGACTACTGTCCACCTGTGTCCCAAGGTCTCTTATCACATTTTCGGCATTAAGTAGACTACCAGCTATGTGGTAGTTCATGGGTACAGAGTTTTTACCAAAGGGGATGACAATACACTTTTTGGCATTGAGCTTCAGGCCATGGCTTTGACACCAGGAATCTGTCTCAGTGAGGCCCTTTTGTAGTTTGTCCACATCGTTAGGAGTTTCGATTATGGCTCCTAGTTTGCAGTCATCTGCAAACCTTGTTAGCCAAAGACCTTCTGTGTTGGCCTGCACTTCAGAGAAGCAGATACCAAACAGGAGAGGACCCAGGACTGAACCCTGTGGTACTCCACTTGTCACTGGTCTGATGTCGGATTTGGAATCCGCTACTTTCACAGTGTGGGTTCTCTCCGTGAGCCAGTTGGCAACCCATCTTATGACATAGGGATTTATACCTAGTTTAGTGAGCTTATCTATAATTCCAGAGTGGGGGATGGTGTCGAAAGCCTTGGCGAGATCTAGATAAGCTGTGTGAACCATTTTACCATCATCTATGGCTTTGGTGACTGCTTCAAAGAAGTCAATCAGGTTTAGGAGACATGATCTGCCTTTTACAAATCCAAACTGAGTATGGTCCAGAGTTTGGAGATTACCAATGTCTTTGTTTATGAGTTCCATGATGATACGTTCCATGGCCTTGCAGACCAGGCTCGTCAGGCTGATGGGGCGGTAGTTCCCAGGGTCTGTCGTGGCTCCCCCTTTGTGGAGTGGGATAACTGTCATGGTGTGCCATTCAGTGGGTACAAAGCCTGAGGTGAGGCTATGACTGAACATGGTACTTAGGTAGGGTGCCAGTTCATTCTGTAGTTCGTGTAGAACGCAGCCTGGGATATTGTCAGGTCCCATGGATGCTGTGTTCTTGGCTTTGGAGAGTGTGTTTTTTACCTGTGCAGCCGTGATTATAGGAACTTTGCATTCTACCGGTATAGAGATGGGCCCTCTAGGGGGTGATAGGGGGGTAAAGTTAGCACTGAACCTATCTGCTAGGATGTTGGCAATATCAGTTGGTTCTGTATATTTAGTGCCATTATGCTGTAACTCAGAGCAGATCTGAGTGTTCCCATTTAGATTCTTGACATAGCTATAGAATGCTTTGTGGTTGTCTTTAGAGTCAGTGGCAATTTTGTTTTCGTAACTAGCTTTGGAGGATTTTATGAGGGATCTCAACTTCTTACTGAGGTTGACCAGGGAGTTCCTCCAGTCATGGGATTTTACTCTTTTTTGCAACAGTTTCTTTCTTCTGTTGTAAAGTTTGTTTATGGCAGAGGACCACCAGATTGGCTTCCTTTTTTTGGAGGATAACATCTTGGTTCTATTAGGGATAGCATGATCCATGCACTCGTGTAAGTGCTTATAAAGTGCATTTGTGTAGGATTCGGCAGTCATACCTCTATTGTCCATCTGCATGTGTGTCATGAAGTTTGCCACTTCTGTCTTAAGAAGTGTGAAGTTGGCTTTTGAGAAGTTTTTTACGATGGTTTCCCTAATTGGGGCTGGGGGTGGGATGTGGATATCTAGGCTGATTAGCTTGTGGTTGGATCTGACCAACGAGGAATTGACCTCTGGTGTGGAACATCAGTTTCCCATGTTGGTGATGACCAGGTCTAGGATATTGCTGCCCCTGGTGGGGGTGTGAATAAGTTGATCCAAGGCATTGGAATTTATGAATTCTAGAAAACGTTGAGCAAAAGAGTTGGTACATGAGTAGTTTTCCCAGTTAATGGTGAGGTAGTTGAAATCGCCCATTATTAGGGTGTTGGGTTGTACCCTAATACTTTCCAGTGTATCAAGAAATGAGGAGTGTGAATCCTGGGGCATGGTGGGGGGTCTGTAGCAAGCTACAATTTGGATTGCGGTCTTGCCCAGAGTTAGTTGCACTTGGATAATCTCGGTTGCATTATGCTGTGCAACTAGCCTGGAGGTGTGGATATCCTTAATGAATATGGACACGCCTCCGCCTTTAGTGCTTCTTTCTGGGTTAGGTGGCCGAAAGGTGTGGTATGAATTGAAGCCTGGTAATGCAGGGGTGCTCTCTGGAGCTTTGAACCAGGTCTCTGTCACTGCACAGATGTCAATGTTCTCCATTTTAAGGAGTGCCTCGAGTGAGTGCATTTTGAGGTTTAGACTTCTAGCATTGAGTAGCATTACCCTCAGATTTTGCTTGCTTGTACCGGTTACGGTGTTGAATTTGTCATTTGAACCTTGCCTAAAAAAGGCACTATAGGGGTGGCAAGAGTCTTAGCCAGTATCCGGAATCCTAAATGCGACAGGTGCAGGCCATCTCTGGCAAAGCATCGTGGACTGTCGATCATGTCGTCCCAGGCAGACAAATACTGGATTCCCTTAGAATGACACCAGAAGCTTAGCCAATTGTTGAAGTCAATCGTTTTGTCCTTGTACTGTGGTATCATTCTGGGTGATGGCAGGATGCTACTCAGGGTTAGGGTCATACCTGCCTGGGATACAAGATCGGACAGCTCCTCCATGTCTCTTTTCATGTAGTCCAGGGAGGTACGTCTCAGGTCATTCACACCAACATGGACAATGACAGTGTCATATTTGTACTTATTGTGGAGTGACCTGAGTGCATGCATTATGTGGCGGATCCTGGCACCTGACAGGCAGCTGACAGTAACTTTCTCCTTGTTTAGTCTAGTGAGTGGAACATCAGTGTGCCTGACTATAGAGTCACCTATGACTAGAGTGTTGGGTACGTTGTTATGCCTTATGGACTGTGGTTGAGTGGCACACTGAGTTTGTGGGCTATGTGTCATTTGGGTTGTGTTGGGGGTGGAGTTTGCTTGCATTTATGCTTTGGATGTCCCTGATGCTTGGGCAGGTTTTTATTGAGAGCCTCCGCGAATGTAGGTGTGTGTTTTGTGTTTCTATGTGTGTGTTTTGGTGGTGTGGGTTTTGAGGGACTATGTGATGAGTGTGGTGTGGTGCAAGTGTTTACCCTCTCCTCTTGACTGTCTAGTCCAGTCTTGGGTGAAGAGAGCTTTGCTTCCAGTTTGGCTATATAAGTGCATCTCTCACAGGTTGTAGTGTTGGGTGGTAGGAGGAGAGGGTTGTCTGTGTACATGAGGCAATTGCTGCATTGCCCCAAGATGCCCAGATTCATCAGGTAGACAGGAGAAATCACTGGGAGCTGACCCTTAGACATGCCTGGATAAGTGCTTATTTATTAAGTACTAAAAACTGCTTTCCACTAGACAAGTGAGGAAAGTTGAGTGCTGTAGTAATTTGCAGCTTATGTAGTGCTTACAATGAGTTCTGAGCAAGTGCTGAGTTCAAAGAAACAGATTTGTGTGCTGAAACTAGAAAACTGGCTAGTTATAAGAAAAAAAAACTAAGCTAGAAGGCTTCCCTCCAACACAGAAGGGCTTGGGGGCTCAGAAGCCTACAAACAGTATATACCACTTAACAGGAAAGGCAGGAAACAAGCTTAGATTTTTTTTTCTTCTGTTTCCCAGATGCTCTCTTTGTACACAGTAGGAGTGCCCGAAATCAGAATATGATCTCACTGCACTCAGCTGAGTAAGCAAATGAGATGGGCCCAGAAGGAGTATCCAAACACAAATTTACAAGAGGGGTGGGCAGTTTCAAGGCCACTAAGATTAACACCAAAACAAAAACAGGAAGGGTGGGTGGGACTAACTGAAGAGCAGAGTCAAAATTTCCAGTTCAGTTAATATATATTCCTGCAACACAGTTAAATCAATTTAAATACTGTATTCTTTGAAAAAAGTGCAGATAAAGGTACTTAAATTCTCTTATACGTCCAGTTGAATACAGCTAGATCTTAGCCAGCCAAAGCTGAGGTTTTTAAGCAGAAAATATTTCAAACTGTACCACTTAAATAGGCAAGGACAGGAAATCAAAGAATGTGGCTACCCCCACACCTGTAATTACTAACAAACAATAAAATTCAACAGCACTGACTGAATAGCAGAGTCAAAATTTCCAGTTCAGTTAATATATATTCCTGCAACACAGTTAAATCAATTTAAATACTGTATTCTTTGAAAATATTGTAATCATCCATGCATATAACCTTTACCCTTGTTCTTGTAATGCAGATTATGACTGAAAAAAAGTCTAGTAAGATCAGTCATCAATCCACATACCTGTTTTTTGTGTTTGTTTGTTTCATTGTATATATTTTGCTAACTGATTAAGTCGAATTACATCCTATTTTCAGGGAGACCTGAGGTGCTATGCATTCTGATAAGAAGAAATCTGGACAGGTAGGTTCTCCTAAAATTATTACATAAAAATTCTTTAAAATGACCTTTTAAAACCCAAGATCAGTGCAACATGCCACAATATCTGGAAAGCATATATGAACACTTGCATGAGGAAGAGTTTGGACTTCTGCATGAACACCACCAAAAATCTCCCCTGAAGCAGATCACATTTGTTTATTTCTTATTTATTTATTCACATTTGTTTACCAGGTAGTGTCCAACTGGGCTAGTAGCCCGTTTTCAGCAGAGACTCGGGGAGAGAAGCTCCTAAAAACAATACAAATAAAAATACAGAAATTACAATAGTAAGATCTGAGTAATACCCTATATAATCATATGTTAAAAGTAAAACTAGCGAAATTATTACAAATAAGGAACAATTTAGAAACGTAAACCACAGATTCTTTGAATGACTGAGTAAAATCCGAAGCTTTCAGAGAGCATGCCAAAAGACAAGATATGAAACACATAGTGCATAGCACCTCTACAGAAAATATTTGAAATACTGAAAGTATTTAAATCAATCAGAGCATAAACATTCATTATAACAATGATGAAAATAGCTTGAGCTGTATAAAGGTGAATGAAACCAGGTGAGAAATACTAGGAGAGAGAAATTATCCAGGAGAACTACATAGGCAGAGCCAGTTGCTTTCAAGATATTCTTTTTTTATTTAAAAAGAAGAATAGCAGGGGGGTGCTTTGTATGTTTAGGCGGAGAGCATTCCAGGACTTAGCTATTTTGTTTGAGTAGAGGGAGTCACTATGGTAGTTATGAGACTGTGTTATTTTCAGCAGTGGTCTATTGGAAGACCTAAGGGACCTGCTGTTGACATGTAGTTGGACCAGGGTCAAAATTGCAGGGCAGTTATTAGGGTTGTGAATGATTTTGTGGATGAGGGTAAGTTGGTTTAATGTTAACAGGTTGGGGAGTTCTAGCCAGTTAAGTTATTGAAGAACAGTACAATGATGGGTTTTATGTGGATGATTGGTGGCAAACTTTGCTATTTTGTTATAGCAGGATTCTAGGTTATGAAGGTCAGCCTTATGTAAGTTGGTGAAGATGTGTGAGCAGTAGAGAATGGTAGATAGAAGCTGAGATCTATCTGTGGCTAACCTGACTTGGGGTGTTGGGTAAGGTTTGGCCCTATAGAGAGCACCGAATTTAGCATGGATGATGCCTAGTGTATCTAGCCTGGTCAGAATTCTGCTATTATTACTGCTAATTAATTATTAATAATGATAGATAGCTAACTAGATAGACAGAAGTGTTTCATTTCCAAGGTTAAGTGTCTAACAGTAAGAATAATGCTCTGACAGAGCATATGGAGTATGTGAACACAGATGTAGCAGAAAGGAGAGAAATGCAGTGGGGTGGCATGAGACAACACAGCTTAAAGCAATTTCCACTTTAAGAAGGGAGAAAGCCTTTGTAAAGCTCACTGAAGTTTAAAAGCATAGTGTGAACAGGATGTAAACTTTAGGCCGAAAACACTAATAGTAAAATGTATATATGCAAAAAAAAAGCATATTTTATAAATTGAGTACCAAGATTATAGTAGAAAACTATTTTCTGTGAGGACCTGACTATATGTACCACTTTGTTTCTTTGTGAAAATGTTGTATACATGAGGATAAAGTCTCCTGCTTAGTATCTTATGAACAACTAGAGCATACAGACTTGATATCTCAAACTTGAGCTTTCTCCTAAGCACAGGTCCATCCTATCTTCCTGCAAATTTTTAAAAACCTCATTAGGCAACATCTCAAGGAAAGTTGGCAGTGCCATGACTGTTCCCCAGGCTAGTGAAAGCAGATAAGGTACACATACTAAACCTAGAGTACTTGATAATAGTTTTCACTCTTACTCACAAACACTGGCTAATGTACAATGTATGTACTGTACCTGTGTACTATGTATGTATTCTACCTATGTTCCAAATTTCAGCTGTACACAACAAATCTATTAATTACCTTTAGTTTTAAATTAATATTTTCTTGTTTGTTCTCTCCACCGTAACTGTTGATGTGCTGCATACCACTGTAAAAACATGTCTATTGTAATTTCTGTGTATACTGATCATGTCTAAATATTTAAATGTATCCGTAGTTTTTCTATGTGGAGCTTTTCTCGCTGGGCCTCTGCTGAAAAAGGGCCTTTTCGGCTCAGTCAGACACCCCCGGTTAACAAATGTAAAATAAAAATAAGATAAAATAAAAATAAATTCTATTAATAGAGACTGATATTACTCATAAATGTTTCACACTCATTCTATTGCCATGTGTCACTGTTCATCACTATGGCAACCTTCAATGTTCACCAAACACAAACAGTCACAGTTGTCAGGTGAAACCATTAGACCTGAAACACAACATTTTTATTTAAGTGATTAAGATGGTTCTCTGGGTGGAAGTCATTTGTGATACTTTGCACAGGCTCTCAGAACTACTTCAACAAATGTGTGAGTTTAGAATCAACCAAGTCTGCCGAGCTTGTCTGTGCACAAGGGATACCTGCTGCCCAAGAACATTAATAATAGGCAGAATGTAAGTATCATAAAAATGGCTGCATATCATATTCCAACATTTCCCATCTCCCCCCTTCTTTATTATTGAAGTCATTTCAATTGAGGTGGCGGGTTAAACTGACATGCTTAAGACCAACCCAATGGTGAGGAGGGTGAAAGCATTTATATAATATTGCCAATCTATATAGTCTGTGCCAGATGAAATTAGATATAGAGAGACTATGGAGCATTTGAGGAGACAATCCTGCCATGAAGGTCAGTGATTGTCTTCAAGGAATTTTAGTTGCATAGTAAGTTTGGTCATATTGGTTCACTGAAATGAAAACTGTCCATAGAAATTTACTGTGCTGGCTATAAACACATAATCAGATAAAGAAGAAAGTACAATACTATATACACTTACATAGAAGGTCTCCACCAAGAGTATTTTGCTGATTAAATGTTTATAAGGATGTTTTAGTATTCAAGAAACAGCTGTACAGTGTATCATTCAGACACATTTTAATTTGTTCTCTGTACCTCTTATTTATTGCTTCTCTTCATTCTTTCAGTTGAAGTTATTGAGAACAGAAAGTGAATCTTTTTTCTTCAGGTATCCTGACAAATGTTGTTTTATAACTGTTGCTTAGGTTACAGTTTTCTATTTTCAAAGAATCTGCTTCCATAGAAAAGTCTATGATGTACACCTGAGAAAAATGTTTCATAGAAGTAATTTAGAATGAGGATATTAATATTTTGAAATAAGTGTTTTCCTTTTGTTTTTATTTATTTTTTGTTCCTTACCAGCCTTTGACTACTAAGCCTCCCCCATCTCTTGTGAACCATTTGTTCATGCTCCTTGACGGCATCAGCTTCCCACAGTATCTTGTTGGGGTTCTGCCCTTTCTAGAGGGAAACCTTTCAGTAGCCAGATCTTATGTCCAGTCAGTATAGTGAGAGTTGAGTGTCAGTAGTCCATCACCTATGCTCAACCTGGATTTTTCCATTAGGAACCTAACTGTCTCCACCAATTCTATGTTATCTGCGGCGCAATGCCCACTATGGTAAGCCCGATAATACCTGGTTATGCTAGCTGGGGTGCAAAGCACTGTATAACTGGGCTTACTACCCTGAGTCTTACTTTTTGGCATTCAGTACACATCAGAGGGCTTCTAAGTCATGATAATGGTGCTGCAGGACCTGTACCAACTCTCCACCCAAGATAGTGTCAGACATTCACTCCAGTTCTTTCCCCATTGACTTTTCCAGTAGCCAGGCCTGACATCAGACTTTGTACTGGATTATTTGCTACGATTCTAGGGAATTTTAGAAATAACCCATCACCTATTGTGGTTAGTGTTTGGTTTACCCACAGTTGTCATGGTTTGGTCACAAACACAAAGCCCAAGTGACCAACTGTGGGTAAACCAAACACTACCCACAGCTACTTATTTGTTATTGCTATCATATAGTTGCATTAGTTTTGTGTACTATTGAGTGTGTTGTAATTTTCTTTATTTTTTCTGTGTTTATTTGTATGTTTTATACTTGACTGCCAAATAATGTAGTTCTTCTCACTTTTCCTCCTTTTATGCCATGCTTTGTTCTTCCTTTTCTGACATTTTAGTATTATACAGTGGCATTATATCAAAAATGGATTATCTTTTTTTAAATAATACCACTATATACTGGAAATGAATGTGTTTCATGTCTTCACTGACTGACTGGATGGCTTATTTAAGCAATGCATGTGTATTCCTCTTTGAATATGAGGACAGGTATACACTTTCTGGCTGACTTTCTGAATCATTAAGACATCAGTGGTGGTGGGGTGGAGCTAAGATGGTCAAGTGAAGACAACAGTTTTAGAACTCTGCAGAACTAGTTTTAATTACAGGAAAATAATTCATTTTTTGAAAAAAAATTTAACACAGTCAAACTGATAACATCTCTGACCATTTATTTTCCGATTTGTGTGAAGTTCTATAAAAATTTTTCTGTCACTTTTACTTGGAGAATGAACTGCTGAATGAAAATGAGCAATTCTAAGCACTCTCATCCTGACACTTCAATGAGGAAGGACTTAGAACTAGTAACATCTACTGTTCAGGAATTATCTTTGAAAATGGATAGGTTCCAGAACAGACCACTCATAAAGATGGTCAAAGCTTACAATACTGGAGGAGATGCACTCTTTACAAACGCCGTTGGAAAAGTCTGGAACTCTCTTCCCACCAGTATTCCAGAAACAACTTCACCATCATCCACTAGCACTGGCTGGCTTTTGCTGCTCATCTGACTGACATTTTTCCAGTCTCTTTATTATCTACCTGAATTGTTCATTGTCTTCATTTTTTTATTTCCTTATATGCATTGTTAACATATGAATTTTGCAACCTGATTGTATGTTTGATATTTGACTGTTTCTCTCTCTGTAATATTATAATTTTGGAAAAATGTATTTTTTTTTAATGTTGGGAGCTTTCTCCCCGGGCCTCCGCTGAAAAAGGACATTGTATCCAGTCGGATTTTTTTCCCGGTTAACAAATGTAAAATAAATAAATAAATAAATAAATAACTTAGAAACTTTGAAAGAAAACTGCCTCAAAACAAACTGATGTCTTTAAAGAAATGTTACAATAGCAACAAACAAAAAATGTTCATATACAGAATGCACTGAATGACACAGATGAGAGACTGAAAGAAGAATCACAAACTGACTTTTTTACTAAAACAAAATACCTGGCTTCTAAACAACACAGATGATTTGGAAACTATAGAAAGGAGATGCAACATAAGAATTATTGGTCTCTCAGAAAAAACAGAAGGTGAGGACGTTATTTCTTTCCTGAATACTTGGATTCCTGAAATATTAAATCTACAGGAAAGTTTTTCCTATGGTATCGAGAGAGCTTGTAGAGCTACAGGTAAAAAAAACAAAAAGCTGGAAACAATGCTGGTAAGATATCCAGTGAAATTTATTCTGGTACCTCAGCTTTTCGCCTTCTATGGAATAATTTGAACATCAGAACATTAACCCTATTTATACACCAAGTGTTGTAATTAACTAATTAATTATTCAGTTAACCAATTCACCAATAAATAAACATTCCCCATTCATTTTTTGCTTTGTGTTTTCATTATGTCACTGGACACTACTTCAGTTAGAGCTATAGGTAAACCTATTCCCTTTTCTTCTGCATCTCCTCCAAGACCTAGTGTTATAAAATTCCTGTCTACAAAGACAAAGAACAAGTACTTAAAACAGCATGGAAGAAAGCTCCTTTGAAGTGTAAACAAAATACAATCAGATTTGATAATGACTATTCTTGTAAAACATGGATCTGAGAAAGAGTTGCTGCCCCATTGTGAAAACCCTTATACAAAATGGTTTCAAATCTCAGATTGTCTTTCCAGCAAAAATAAAAATAAATCTATCAAATGGAATAAGAATCTTTGTCAAAAATAATAACCTTATACCTAGAATAGAAGATATAGACTGGTTGTCTCCTACTCTGAAAATTGCCTCAGACAAAAATACATTGACTGATATGAAAAAAAGCAAAAAACAGATCCTATTTCATCTTCTACTAACAAAGCCACAAAATCTTCACCCACAAATTGATTGTTTTTTCTGAGTACTTTTTTTGTTCCATAATAATATTATTCCTTATTTCAGTTAATACTTAAAAATCTTTAATTTCTGTTGATGAAAATATCTGAAACCAAAGTTACAATCTAGGATATATTCTGCTGAAATACACATGACAAATGTAAACATCAATTATTTTCTAGATTCTGTTTTTTTTTTCAAGATGGTGGCACCCTGTGAGGCAGCAGTTGCTCCAGCTCGAGGAAGGCATGAGCAATATCTGTATAAATATCTGTCTAATACATCTTCAGAAATGTCAAAAATAATGAAAACAGGAAGGGAAAAGGACACAAGGTTAGTCTATGGCAGAAAAACCCTGATAGACCTTTGGTTTATGGGCTCAGCGTGCATCTGATTTACAAGGCTTCTTTCTCTAGGGCCTGTGAGGCCTAACGAACTCAAAGAGATAGCAATATTGTCTAATCTAGACTCAGACTGCTGCGTTTGAACAAATGCCATATACATTGCAACAGAAAGGAAGAGACAATGGAACAGATGCAAAAGATCTAGGAAAAGAGGAACTAGAGCTGGTATTAATGTCAGGATAAAAGGAAACCCTTACAGACCTACACTCCCATCTATCATGATCCCTGGAAAACAAAATGGACTACCTAAGACTTGGCCTAAACATCTATAGAGAGGTAAGAGACTGTTGTATGTTCAAAACTGAGTAAAAATGTGTTTTCAACCCTGCAATTTATAACTACTTGAAATTATATAATTGTAAACATAGCTATTTTTGTGATATTTCTGTAATGCTTATGTGGTATTCTTACTTGTATCTGGAGCTTTTCTCCTCGGGTCTCCACTGAAAATGGGCCCCTGGCTCAGTTGGATTAACCCGATTAACAAATGACAATAAATAAATAAATAAATAAATAAAATACATTTTTACAGAAACCTGGTTAGTATCAGTGACAGTACTCTTCATGTGGATGTGCTATTGTCATTCAGAGCAGACAGAAGCCAGGTCTTTAATGGCAAATCCAGAGGAGGCGGAGTTTGCATTTATATAAACAACAACTGGTGCTCAAACTGCAAGAAATTCTCAACCCACTGCTCTGAAAATATAAAGTTCATGATGGCAAAAATGTAGACCTTTTACTTGCTGAAAGAATTCTCAGCTATTTTCATCTCAGATGTATATATTCCTCCAAGTGCAAATGCAAATGAAGCACTGGCCACACTATGCCAGTCAATTAGCGAAATGCAGAACAAAAACCCTGATTATGTCTATATCATAGCTGATGACTCTAACCAGGCTAATCTGAAAACAGTTCTACCACACTGCTACCAGCACATAGACTTTGCCACCAGAGGTGCTGACATACTAGATAAGGTGTACACCAATGTCAAACAAGTATTCAGGGCCAAGCCCCACCTGCACCTTGGTAGTTTAGATCATCTATCCATCATGCTGACTTCAGCCTACAGACCATTACTAATCAGAGAGAAACCATCCAAGAAACAGATAAGAGTCTGGCCAGAAGCAGCAATCTCTGCACTTCAGGATTGCTTTGAATGCACAGTTCTAGAACACATTCAAAGAAGCTGCCACTGCAGATCAGCACACCTACCTGGAAGAGTACACTGAGTCAGTAGTAGGATTCATATCAAAGTGTGTGGATGATGTGACAGTCACCAAGAACATCATCATGCATGCCAAGCAGAAACCTTATCTCACAAGTGAAATGTATTAGCTCCTGATGGCACGCAACACAGCCTTCAAGTTGGGGATAAGGAAGCCCTTGGGTCAGCCAGAGAAAACTTCAACAAGGGAATAAAAACAGCAAAAAGGGCATATGGTCAGAAGATCCAGAATCTCTTCAATGACCTCAGGGACTCAAGGCAAGTGTGGCAAGGCATACAATCCATCACAGATTACAGGCCCAAATCAGCACAATGCAATGACAACATTGACTTCTTCAGCAAACTAAACACCTTCTTCAACAGGTTTGAGGAATGAAATAACACAACTTCAACGAAAGCCCCTACCAATCAAGGGGATGAAGTACTATGTTTCAGCCCTACTGATGATAGAAGAACTCTGCACAGGGTTAACCCAAGGAAGGTGGCTGGACCCAACAACATCCTGGGACAGGTGCTTAGAGAATGTGCTGACCAGCTGACACATTTTCTTATAGATATCTATAACATCTCACTCACTGAGTCAGGCTATGTACTCAAATGCTTTAAAACTGCAACTATAATACATATCCCAAAGAAGTCCGCACCATTGGACCTAAATAACTATCGCCCCATAGCACTCAACTTGGTAGTAATGAAGTGCTTTAAGAGACTGGTCAAGGACCATATAACATCCATCCTCCCTGCATCCTTAGATTCATTCCAGTTTGCTCATCGACCAAATCACTCCACGGAAGATGTTATCTCAATGGCACTTCAAGTATCCATGGCCCACCTGGAAAACAAGAATTGTTATGTGCAAATGTTGTTCATAGACTTTAGCTCTGCTTTCAACACAGTGATCTCCCACACCTGATTAAAAAAAAAAAAACTTGACCAACTGAGAATAAACACACCCCTGTGCAATTGGATACCAGACTTCCTCACAGACAAACCTCAGACAGTACGTGTTGGAAATAGCACCTTTCAGAGCATCACTATGAATACAGGAGTTCCTCAGCCAAGTTCAACTAGAACCACATCATCAAGTTTACAGACAACACAACTGCTGTAGGTCTCATCAGCAATGATGACGAATCAGCCTATAGAGAGGAAATCAGTCAACTCTTCATCTGGTGTGACAACAACAATCTCTCACTAAACATGAACAAGACCAAAGAGATCATTGTCGACTTCAGAAGAAGGTATAAAACACACACTCTACTAACAATCCACAATGAAATAGTAGAGAGAGTGGAAAGCAAGATATTCTTGGGGGTACATATCACAGATGACCTAACATGGAACATTAATACTATTGCCATTGTAAAGAAAGCACAGCAGCGCCTTCATTTCCTGTGAAAGATGAGAAAGGCATGCCTCCTTTCTCCAATCCTTACTATCTTTTACAGAGGTACCATAGAGTATACTATGCAACAGTTTCACAAGCTGCTACTATAACTGTTCCACCTTGTACAAAAAGGCCCTTCAGAAAGTGGTTAAGATAGTAGAGAAAATCATTGGAACCATGCTCCCTGCCATCCAGGAAGTGCACCTGTTGCGATGTCTCAGTTGGGCCAATAAGATTATCAGAGACATTACTCACCCTGCTCATGGACTGTTCACTTATTCATCTTCTGGCAAATGCTACCATAATATGAGATGCAAAACAGCCAGATACAAGAAGACCATTTTTCCTCAGGCCATCAGACTACTAAACTCACACTAACTCAACACTGTGCTGAACTCTGAACTCTGAAAAGCTGTTGGAATTTCTAATAGTAGCATCACATATTTTTGTGCAATAACTTTGGTGCAATAATCCTACTGGGATTCTCGTAATTCATATTCTTATGCAATCGTGAATGTGCAGTAATGATTACAGCAATCCTAAATGTGCAATAATGATTACCGTGAAAAGTTCCCCTTTTCTGTGCAATTTTTATGTATAGTTAGTGTAAGAGACTAATACAGTAATGCGTGTCATGTCTGTAGTAACTGTTGTAGTACAGATTATCTATGTGTGAAAATGCCTCCACTTTGAGAAGGAGTAACAAAATTTTGATCAGTGATGCACAAGTTGTTTAATCTGAATGACAATAAAGTTTACTTTGACTTTGATTCAAACTGAATATCTCAGTTTTCTTATATCTGTTAAATATTATTAAAAAATCCAAGTAAAACACAAGCAGTGAATGAACCACCCAGTTCACATGGAGAATAAAACATAGAACTGATTAATATTGGTAAGCGCTTTTGCTATAAGCTTCCTCAGAACATAGACAAACAGTAATGCAAGAAAAAATTACACTTAAAATAATCCAATCAAAATCCATGACTACCTAAAAGGTATCAGATCCTATATAAAATACACATGAAAATCACAAAACATTATATCAATTCTATTAACCATATAAATCAAATACATTAAAGGCTTAACCAAATTTAAAAAAACATAAATATAAAGGGGAACTGATAGGCAATAACATATATAATATATATATGAATTCTCCATTGAGAGACAGTTGAGCCAATCCCTCAAGAAGATGTGGAGTCTAGTGGCGACTCATTAGTATGGAATGTATCCAAATGTAGTTTGAGTGTGGATGAACTATCAGTATTGAATAAAGGTCTGATGTTCATTCCTACCAGGACAAGTGACTTGACTGATACTATCTTGGACTTGAAATGTTATGCTGAAATTAGAATTTGGGGATGCAGTTATTAATAATGATGCTCAACCCTTTAGAAAACTGAGTTTGTATATGCCCAACCCCCACCCTTTAGTCGAGGCATTTAATAAAATGGTTGAGGGTGACTTGTATAAGTTATATGATGATAAGAGAGCACTGATAGGTGGTAGGAATATGAAATATAATTTAAAATATAAAGAACTCTTGGCATCAAAACAACTACAGGCTGACAATACTAACATGATTAGACCAACGGACAAGGGGGGAGGCAACTGTCACCATAGATAAGGAAGATTATATTTCATCTATGACCACTATGCTGGGAGATAGTCAATATTATATAAAGATAGATATAAATGAGGTATATCTACTACTGAAAAGGATATTGGATATGTTAGAGGATTTGTTAAAGTGTGAATTGCTTAGCCCTGATTTATGTAGATTTTTGAAATGTGAGCATCCCTTGCTGCCTATTATACAAGGTTTACCAAAGATCCATAAAAATGGGCTTAAACTTCCAATGAGACCTATAGTGGGCGGAAGATTTACATGTACTAAGTCCAAGATGGCATTTCTCAGAATATTCCCTTTTCTCCATGATATGGCAATTTCTGAATTGGTATATATAATTTCAGGGGTGGGTGGGCTTGTCCCATGCATGGGGGGTGCAGGGGGGCTAACCCCTCCCTGCATAAAGAAATTTAAGGGAAAAAAGAGATTTTCGAGAATCGCCCTTCTTCTGTGTTTTCAGTCTTTTTTTCAGCTTGTTGGCACTTAGCATTTTGAGTGCTGACATTTCAACAGAGAGCTGTGTTTGCATCTAGTAATAATACATCTTCAGATGTGTGTGTAGTAGTAATACATGTTCAGGTTTGTGTGCATGTAGTAGTAATACAGGTTCAGGTGTGTATGCTTGCAGTAGTAATACAGGTTCAGGTGTGTATGCAAATGCTAGCAATGCATGTTCAGGATTGTATGTATGTTGTAGTAGTAGTAATACATGTTCAGTGTGTGTGTGTGTGTGTGTGTGTGTGTGTGTGTGTGTGTGTGTGTGTGTGTGTGTGTGTGTGTGTGTGTGTGTGTGTGTGTGTGTGTGTGTGTGTGTGTGTGTGTGTGTGTGTGTGTGTGTGTGTGTGTGTGTGTGTGTAATAGTAATACATGTTCTGCTGTATATGTGTAGTAAATAGCCTAATGTGTACTTACATATTGGCTGATTATGACAGTTGTACAATAACCACACTAAGTGAAAGATGCCATGTCCACCACACTGTCTTCTGCCCAACTATTAGTGTTTTTTATTTATTTAATCTTTCTTAGTCAGGTAGGTGGACTGGTTCAGTGACCTTTGATAGCTACAACCAAGGCCAGGCAGGCAAGACGAGACAGACAGAACTGTTACAAGCAACATTATAAACAAAGGCAAGACAAGACAGAATTCAGAGGATTATGATCACGTCTCTGATTGTAAACACCACACCTAATTATGTGTTGAATACATGGATACCAGGAAATTCACCTAGGGAGTGAAGCTTGTGAGGTGAATCTTGCACCTATGTTGAGAATACATAATACAAGGCTATGTGCATGGAACTTTATTTGTTCCATGTGCTATTAGTTATAGTAAAAAAAAAAAAAAGAAAGTACAAAGTGTTTTGCTGGCTTTCAAAGCCAGTAAAGCACTTAGCAGTTGCTGTCAAATGGACAGCAACACACATCAGGGCAATATTTTGACACAAAGTCAGGGATAAATTGCAGGCACAGCAGGCAGAGATGAAGTGTTTTTTTGGTGATGGCAGCATCTCGTATGGCAGCAGCCTCTCCGGCTCCCAATATGTCCTTTTTTTTTTATGTTGTACCTTGTGATCCTTTTTATATGGGGAGTCCTTTTTTGTTGTCAAGTGAGTGGATGTTGTGGTGGCAATGTTTGTGGTGTCCTAAATGGAATTATTGCCTGTTATTGCCTGTTTTTGGGCCTGCAATGGTGAGCTGAGCTGATGCTGAGTGCGGGAAATGGAATTTCATTGGACTTATGTTAATGGATTGACCATGAGATGCTGCGGATGCTGTTGGAAAAAGTTATGGAGATGGACTGGATGGTGGACTGTGAGGGTCGGTGGTGTTGGAAGGAAGGACTTGGTGGTTGCTAGTGATGGTTGCCATTCAGGACTGCAGGTAGAAGTGGTTGCAAAGACTGTGGTTGGAAAGAGGGTCAGAAGGAAGGACTTTAGTGTGGATTTTTTTAGCGATGGTGTAAACATTTGGGCCTACAGGTAGTGGTCATTTGAAGGTCTGCAGTGAAGATGATGGTCAGATGAAAGGACTGATTTAAACGTTGCTGGTGATGCATGGAGTTGGCAGCTGGGTGATGGACGTGGTCCATGTATCATGTTGTTTTAAAGCTTCTGGTCTTTGGTTGGCTCTTTCACTGTTGCTTTTTAAGTGTATTTTGCTGTTTCTTGTTATATGTTGCTGATTTCTGCCTTTTTTAATTTCTCCAAATCTTTTGGGTTTCTAATACCATGATGAGAATGGACCCCATTCCTTAGTCAAAGTACGATTAAAGTTAATGAAATTAGTATTGTTTCAGTCTTTGATGTCAGCCAGAAGTTGTCTTCGCAGCACTCACAATGTGCCCAGTAATGACTTCTTCTGCAAATCATACGGAGTTACATGTATCGGTAACATATCTAAATATGATTGTAGATTCCTTTTTATAAGACCCATTGCTCCTACTACTACTGGGACTATCTGGGTATCTTTCTTCCACATTGCTCTCATTTCTGCCTGCAGATCCTGATATTTTATGACTTTGTGTCTCTTTGTACACAAGATACAGTAGTCACTGGGTGTGGCGATTTCAATTATCAATGCTACTTTTGTCTTCTTTTCATGGACCACTATATCCAGTTTTCTAGCATCTATCTTTTGAACTGTTGGTAATGGATCACCCAATGTGATGTAAACTTCATCATTTTTCTATGATGCTTTGTGGCTCATATTTACAGTGTTTTTCAGCCACTTCAATACCATAGTGTTTGCACAATCCCCAGTGCAACAATCTTGCCACGTTATTATGCCTTTCAGTATATAGTCCTTCTACCATTTGTATGTCACAACCAGCAACAAGGTGTGTGACTGTTTCCAATTTGGTTTTACAAAGCCTACATTTGTCTGTTTCTCTCGCATGTTCAATGGACTTTGTAAACCAATGTTTATGCCGCCTACTATCGTGGGCTGCCAATATTAACCTTTCATCTCTTGGTTTGAATTTGCCTCTTCTTAACCATTGCTGCATTCATTCCTGATCAACATCCAGAAATTTTCTGTACTTGCAACTATATTTATGAATTTTCCACATTTCTTGCCTTCTCATCTGGTCCTTCACCTTGTATTGTTTCTTTTGTTTTTTGGCACATTCAGTTGCTGCCTGATTTTTATCCACTTCTGTTTCGATTTCCATTCCTGCTTGATGCCGATATGCTTCTGCTAGATTAAGTAGAGAAGTCATCTTAGAATTATTCTTCTCATGTTTCAAAACTTTCACTAAGTTTAGGTCTTGTGAAGTCAGTAGATATGTGTGGAGTCCTACAATTGCAGATCTATACATGTAATCATTTTCAAGGAGACACATCCCTCCTTCAGAACAGGGAATATATAATCTTGGTATGCACTGATTTTTATTAATCATTTGGTGAGCATGTTTTCCTATCTAATCTATCCAACATGTTTTGGGGCCAGTCAATCACTCCAAAGGGGTAAGTTAGGACAGGAAGATCAAATTGGTTTATAGCTTGGATTTTGTTCCTAGATGTCAGTGCTGTTTTCAGGATTAATTTAAGTCTTCTGAGGTATTCCTTACTAAGTTTTATTCACAATTGTTTGTTGATCCTTCATCAGTTCCCAGAGATGTAAACACTCCTTCTTGCTCAAGTTCTTTTATATCACATTCTTGTCCCAAACTGATGTTTTCCTGGCGTTGCAGTTTTCCTGCTTTAAAGGTTGCTTTTGCAGATTTATCAAGACCAAATGACATTCTTATATCATCTGAAAAAGGTTTGACAATTTGCAGATGTGCTTTCAGTTCCTCATGTGATGAGCTATACAGTTTTAAATCATTGATACAGAAGATGAGAAGTCTTTACACTTTGTTGTTTTCTAGGAGCCAAATTATAGCCATGGCCTAAGCTGTTAAGTAGACACCTTAGTGGGATAAGAGCAAGGTAGAATAGCAGAGGTGACAGAGAGTCACCCTGGAATATCCCCCTTTGCATTTTTATCCCTGGGTAATGATTTGTCATTTATCATGGCTTAATTGCAAAGTGGTCTGCCACTGTTTCATGGTTACTATAATGTAGTCGAACCGTGTACGGTGTATTTTATACATTTTTAAGCACTCTTTTATCCATGAATGTGAGATACTATCAATTTTGTTTTTGTAGTCAATCGATGCCATACATAAATTCTTTCCCTTTTTACAGTTCTTCACTATGACTTTATTTAACAACAAATGATCCTTAGTGCCATATGACTTTCTTTTATTGCCCTTTTGTTCTACTGCCATGATTGAGTTTTCTTCTAAAAGACTATAATCTCTGTCGGCATCAATTCCCATGTATAGTTTATAAATCATCAGAAGACAAGTTATTGGTCTATAATTTGTGTTCTGCTGTATGTTTTTGTGCATGAGCTTGGAGAAACAAAATTTCGTTCAGCTGTAACTTGGGTATGGTTCAATGACAATAAAGTTACTTTGACTTTGGTCAGGTTTTAGTGACTAGTGCCAGACCCAATCTCAACAGCTTTTTGGGGAGGGCTTAAGACTTAACAGTTTTTTAAGATCAGGTGTCACTCTACTGAAGAGCTTAACTGGTTTGTCTTTTTGCCAATATTTAGAACATAATCATGGCACCCCAGGCACTAAAAAATATTGTAAGCAGCATTCTAAATAATAGAGTAACAAGAATGTCCTAACTTGATTTCACACTGGAAGAGAGTATTTACACATTAACTAGTCTAACATATTATATATGAAAACTACATTAATATTTTATAGCTGCACACAATGATACCCATGGTAATGAAAGAGATGTTAATACTCTGTAAACACAGTATAACCAAATATCGATTGGGCAAGCTAAAGCAGCTGCCAAGTCAAGTGTAGTCAACCCTGTAAATTTAAACCTGACAAAAAATTTAAGAACAGAAGAAATGATTTTAGAAATAGAGCCGTCTATAAAACATATATCAGCAAATGCAATTTTGCATATTTAATTTAGGCCTAGAGCAGTTGTAAGTATTTGTTGTAGCCATTTTCATTGTTAATTAATTATTTGTCTAGGAATGATACTAAGTGCTTGTTAACCATTATCTAAGAAGCACTTACACTTATTTTCCAAGAATAGGTGGTCTCTAATAGTTTTCTTGAAGGGCAGAAGCTCACCTATTACCTTCAGGTATCTCATTAAATAATGCTGGTACTAACTTTGAGAAGGTTCTTTCATGAGTGGCTAATGTAAAGGGTGGCATTTGTAGCAGCGCATCCTCTTTATTTCTCAGGGAATATGCTTGCTCCCAGAAATGCAGTCTGACAAGTAATGGTGGACTGTAGCTGTTATTTAGTCATTTGTAAGATAATGTGTTAAGTAACAGAGTGACCTTAGCAGTAACAGGGAGCCTCATGTTGGTGTTGAGAATGATGCAGTGGTGTTATCTGTTACTTGACGTAAACCTTAGAATCTTACTTTCAATAGTTTGTAGTAGTATTATTTATATGCAAAGTATATTGGGGCAAATGTACAACAAATGGCCATGAAGCCGGCTCATATGTGTAAAAGCCAGCTCCCAGCAGCAGAACTTAGCTTAAAATGGTACAAGGGGGTTAATTTCTCCAAGAGTTTGGGGTTTCTAATACCATGATGGGAATGTATCCCATTCCTAAGTCAGTATGCAATCAAGGTTCATAACATTAATATTGCTTTAGTCTTTGATGTTTGCCAAGAATGCTCTTCTCAGCATCCACAATGTGCCCAGCATTGCCTCCTTCAGCAGTTTATATGGAGTTACATTTATTGGTAGCATATTTAAGTATGACTGTAAATTTCTTTTTACTAATTCTGTTGTTCCAACTATTGTTGGAACTGTCTGGGTATCTTTCTTCCACAATGATCTTGTTTCTGCTTGCAAATCCTGAAATTTTAAGACTTTCTGTCTCTTGGTACATAAAACACTACAATTGCTGGGAGTAGCAATTTCAGTGATCAGTGCTACTTTTGTGTTTTTTTCTGGGACTATTTTATCTTGTTTTCTTCCATTCATATTTGGACTGTTAGTAATGGGTTATCCTATGTGAGATAAACTTCATCATCGTTGATAATACTTTGAAGTTCATGTTTACAATGTGTCTCACCTACTTATATATTGTATAAGACAACTTCTTAAATATCTACTCCAGGAAAATCTTCTTACCCCCTCTCAACATGGATTTAGGCCCCACACAGCATATCCACAGCCCTTCTGGCCTTCACCCAGACAATAACTGGGGCAAGAGATAACAATAAACTGGTGTCATGCATTTTCCTCGACCTTTCCAAGGTGTTCAACACCATCTCCCACCCTAATCTTCTTACTAAACTAACTGAAGTCAATCTCTCTGCATCCACCACTCTCTGGTTCTGTAGTTACCTTACTAACAGACAGCAGTCTGTTAGATGGCAGACCTCCTGCTCACCTTTCTTACCTATCCAAACAGGTGTACCCCAAGGATCCATTCTAGGCCCCTTCTCTTTAATATTTTTATTAACAGTCTATGCTCTGCCTGCTTGACCTGATCTCTGATCCAGTACGCCAATGATTCTACTCTTATTACCTTTTCCGACAACCCTCCCAACCTTCTCTCCCTCACACAGACTTCTTTTAACACCACTGAACACTGGCTAATCACTAACCAGGTAATCCTGAACCCAAAGAAAACTCTGCTTCTTCTTTTCCTTCCAAAATCTATGTCCAGCCTTAAAACTTCCTTCACTCTCTCTCTTCCCTAGACCAGACTATCATTCATGTTGACTCCCATACCAAACTTCTAGGAATCACAATTGACGATCAACTAAAATTTGACTTTCATATCCAACAATCCTTCAAAAAGACCAATCAAGAACTTGGTCTTTTGTAATGAAACAAAAAATTCTTATCCATCACCTCAAGGACTTCACTAGCTCAAGCCTACCTCTTCCATTGCCACCAAACTTACCAGATAGCTTGATTTGCCTGTAACTTCCCTTACAGATTCCATCACTGCCTTGCCCTTAAGCAACTACAGTGGCTGGAATTCCCTCAACTATTACAACTTTTTCAGCTACAGGTGACACATTCTCTGCTTTACAAACCTGCCGACTGTCTCTCCCTGTCTACCCTCTATCCCTTTACAAACCTTCATGATCCCTCTGTAGAACTAACCAACAGCTACTTGACAACTACAGACCTAATGAAACAATAGGCAGACTACTTTATAAATGCTATATATCTCAAACTTGGAACAAACTCTGTACCAATATACGTTCTATTCAGTCTTCCTTTAATTTCAAAAGAGAATTGAAGAGCTACCTTGCTAACTCTCCCTCCTGTACCTGTCACCACTCTAACTAAGTTTTACTCACCCAATTGTTAGAGTACAACAATTCTCCTCTCCTGACTTTAATATAGCTTTTATAAATACCAAAACTGTGGTACCTCAGCTGTACCTCTGAGCAATTGCTCTACCTAAATCTCTTCTCGTTTCTTCCACTACTACTATACTTCCCACCCCCCCACCCTCTTCTCACATCTGCTTTATTTTACTCTCTTTACTCTGATGACTCTCCTAAACTTTACTTTCCACATCTCTACTTCTACCCCTCTATTTAATACTTTTTCTTCCTCTCTACCAACTTGGTTTAATCATTAAAGATATTTTAAGAGCTTTTTCTCTGATGACCTATTGTAAATCTACATTTTTCTTACTACGAGTTTCTACCTCCTACAGTTTTGTTATTGTCTTTGCTGAATTTATATGAATTGTTCATTTTCTTTCTTGCATAAATATTTGTTGCTTTGTGCTCATATTTCATATTTGGAATGAACATATGTAGTTATGTAGCCAAATTTACCTTATTGCTATGTTAACTCTATCTTTTGTTCTTTGTGTGGAGCTTTTCTCCTTGGGTCTCCACTGAAAATGGGCCAGTGGCCCAGTGGACTAACTCGATTAACAAAAGGCAAATAAATAAATAAATAATAGTGTTTTCACAATCCTGACTACAACAGTCTTGCCACATTATTGGGCCTTTCAGTATACAGACCCTCAGCCGTGACTGTATCACATCCAGCAATGAGATATGTAACTGTTTCCATTTCTATTTTACAGAAACTTTGTCTGTTTCTCCCACTTTTTCAGTGGATGTAAACCAATGTGTATGTAGCCCACTGTTTTAGGTTGCCATTATTAGCCTTTCATCTTTTGGTTTCAGTTCACTCCTCCTTAATCCTTTCTGTTTCAAATCTTGGTCAACATGAAGCTGTCCCAGAAGATTTTTGTGCTTCCAATATATTTTTGAACTTTCCACTTTTCTTTCCTTCTTTTATAGTCCTTTTCTTTATATTATTTATTTGTTTTCTTTTTTCTTTTTGCATTTCTGTTTGCTGTCTGATTCTTGTCTACTTTTGGTATGATATCCATTCCTGCTTTGTTCCGAAATATTTCTGCTACATTAAGCTAAGATGTAATCTTAGACTTCTTCTGTTCGTGCTTTAGAACTTTTACTGTGTTTGGATTTTATGTAGAATGAGTAGTGAGTCCCACAGCTGAGAACAAAACTTTGTGCTGAACATAGCAGCCTTGGTGTCTGCAAAAGTAAAATGTCATCGAAAAGGGACTAAATGTGCTTGCACATATCAAGAAAGACTTGGGAGTATCTAAGCAGTGCATGGAGAGGTGTAATTATACTCCAGAATGAGGAAAAGATAAACTTGTAAAGGATGTTACAAGCACATGACTCAGTCTTAACAAGTGATTAGAGGTGCTTAATAAAAAGTTGTTAAGGACACCTAAGCACTGTTAAGATTGGATCTCTTGCTAATGGCTAACAGAAAAAAGTGACAACCAACAAAAAACAGTGGCAGAAAACAAAACAGCTTTTAAAACTGTTAGAAGCTTTGCTCTGCGTACTTAATAAACAAAAATGTGGCAAAATGAAATTAGGTAAAAGCTTTTAAAACCATCCTACAGAAGGGCAATTTGTTTTTACCTGCTGCCTATCTGACTGTGCTAAAAGCTTTACTGGCTTTGAAAGCTCCAGCATTTTTTTCTTTTTTGTTTTTGTAACTAGTAGCACATGGAATACATAAAGCACTATACTCTACAAAGAATTATATCTGGGCCTCCTGTCATAACCATCTTTATGTATTCTTGACATGGATGCCAAGATTCCCCTCTCAAGCTTCATTCTCAAGGTTAATTTCTTGGAGTTCATGTCCTGAACACATAAATAAGCTGATTATGATCAGAGACCTGAACATTTCCCTAAATTACAAACTAGCCTATGCAGTACAATTTTGAGGCACACACAACCGGATTTTAGCACTTTAATATTTTACTTTTGGATAATAATGTACAAAATATGTATCACTGTATTACAATATTTGGCTTATCAAGTCAGTTCAGTGTCAGTGTACTTTTTTTTGTGGAATGAACACATCTTCTCTTTGTGTATGTGGGTTTCAAAAAGGGCTCCAGTTTTCTCCCAAACACCAAACACATGCTATAGGTGAAGTGGTGATCCTGCAAATTAACTGTAAGAGTTTTGCCATGTACAAATGAATGTGTGTGTGTGTGTGTGTGTGTGTGTGTGTGTGTGTGTGTGTACGTGTCCATCTGGGTGTGTGTGGGGGGTATATTTGTGTGGGTCCATTTGTACATGTGTGTGTGTGTGTGTGTGTGTGTGTGTGTGTGTGTGTGTGTGTGTGTGTGTGTGTGTGTGTGTGTGTGAGAGAGATGCACTGGCACCCTGTCTTAAAACAGATTCTTTGCAACAATGTGTCCAGGGGAATGTTATAATTGTCTTCATCTCTATAACAGTCTGAATTAGTTTAACAGGTAAAACGAGAATGCATGAAGAGATAAAGAAACATATTAATAGACAAATATTGCATAAGCTAATGTATAGTGAACTTACATGGGAGATATCACTTTTCTGAAACGCAAAATACTCAGAGATCAGAGATATTAGAGACCAGTATTTCAAAAATGCATATTTCACATTCTGAAGTTAACAAAGAAAAGACAAAACAAATACTTGATTTTTCTGCAAACCAGATTATTTGCCCTTTTTCAAGTAATGGTTCCTTTGGAGGTACATATAATAAGAAGTTGAAGGTGAGGGTTGTAGTCCTCCACACAGTGGAATGACAGTGCAGCAGTCTTGCCCCCACCTAAAACACTAAATTTGGACAAATGTTTGTTCACCTTCTTCTTTAAGTTTGTGCATTTATTGTGTAATGTTTATTATTTGTTAGTAGAGCTGTTTACATCTATTTTAAAACAGTGCTGCCTGACAAGTAACTATATATTTATCAAAGAATAGGACAGTATTAAACATTGCTGTTACAACTATATTAATGTTAAAGGTGCTGGCAATAAACAGTGATATTTGCACAAGAAGGATTAATCATACCTCTCAACCCCTGAACATTAAAAATCATAGCACTGGACACCAAAGAGGAGTACATTCTTATTTTTAGAATAGATGGTTTTTAACTGCTACATCCCATATGGTCAGTCATAAGGGATCTTTGTACAGGATTATTTCAGTTATTTAATAATGCATGTACCCTTGGATGGGTCTATCTTTATGAGGAAAATCTGAAGAAAAGTAGGAAATTTTTGAAGGAACAAGGCAAAATCTGAGGTAAAAAAATCATAGTGTGATGCATAATTTATAGCAGGTGATAGCTTTAGTAATCATGTGTTGGAAGAAATGAACACTGTGGATTTTTGCAAACTTCAACATGGCGTAAAAAGAAAAAAAAAATCAATTTTCACATAAAACTTCACAGCACTTAGTGCTGAAGTGGAGATGAATTGTGGCTGCTGAAACACGAATGGAATGTTTCAAAGCAAAAACAATCAATTGTGTAAAGGCCATTTGGAACAAGGTTTGAATTTGTGGGAAAGCATTTCAAGTGATTTGTGGCTGCTTGCAGGTACATCATTTAGTTAATTAAAAAACAAAAGCCTCCAGGCCAGATAGATATAAAGTCAACAATATTCCAAATGATTATGTAGTGAAGTGAAGTGCAAATTTATAGGATTATACCTGGTGAATAGATAACCTGGGGATTTACGGACAGAAGTATGTGACATTGTCTAGGGGTGGCAAAACACATTCCAAATAGAAAGACAATTAGAGAAATTATGAAGGAAAATAGGTAAAGAAGAAAAGCATCTGACAGTGGAAAGAAGAAGAGGAAAAGGCAATGAAGAGGGTGGCCTAATGGTTAAGGTGTTTGACTTACAAGCACAAGGTGTAGGGCTTGAGTCTCATAGGTTCATAGGTTTAATCAACCATATAACACAATCACAAGGGATAATTGGCTAGGCTTAAAATGGCTGACAAGGGCAGTTAGCCTAGTACGAATCTATGAACCTATGAGAGTGAAAAACATGTCCTATTGAATGCAGAGTTTCAGGGAAGAATACGAAGAGATAAGGAAGCATGTTTAAATGAGAAGTGTAAAGAGACGGGAAAAGATATTAGAATGGAGAGAACAGATGTCTTCAAGAAGATTAGTATTATAAAACAAAGCTTCCAGGTAAAGTGGGCAGAATAAACGATAAATATGGGAAGGACCTAGCAAAAGCAGAATTATTAAGAAAAGGTGACAGGAACATGCAGAAAACTATATTAGAAAGACTCTAACAACATTGTGTTATATGATGGAGTATTATCTATATTCTCTGATAGAGAGTCACACATCCTGGTAAGTGAAGATAAATGGACACTAGAAAGCCTTCCTTATAGCAACACTGCAGGAATTGATGAAATTCCAGCTGAATTGTTTAGAATTCTGGAAAACAATGCTGTTACAGTGTTACTTGGAATTTATCAGCAAATTTGGAAAACATAATAGTGGCTGTTGAACTGAAAAATGTCACTTTATATTCCAACCCCCAAAAAGTGGCAGTGCTTACAACTGCTCAAAATATCAAAAAATTGCACATTCTTTCACATGCTAGCAGACTAAAACTCAAAATCCTGCAAGGTGGACTCCAGCAATATATGGATCATGAACTGCCAGATGTAAAAACCTGTTTTAGAAAGAGCAGAAGCAACAAAAATCACATTGTCAACATCTTCTAGATAATAAAGACAGCAAGAGATTTTAATAAAAATATTACCTCAGCTTTATTAACTACTCTGAAGCCTTTGATTGACTGTATCATAATAAACTATGGCAAGTCCGTAGAGAAATGGAGGGGTACCAGATTACCTTATTTGCCTCCTGAAGAATTTGTATGCAGAACAACAAGCAACAGTTAGAACCAAATTTGGAATAAATTATTGGCTCAGGATTGAGAAAGGTATGTAATATATTATTATCTCACTTAATTTGTGTGCTGAATACATTATGTGAAATGTCAGGATAGGATTCAAAATTGCTGGGAGAAATATAAACAACCTCAGATATGTAGATGATATCACTCTGATGGCTGAAAGGGATGAAGAGTTGAAGAGCCTGTTGATGAAACTGAAAAAAGAAAGGGCAAAACTGCTTTGCTGCTCAACGTAAGAAAGATGTTACCTATCAATGTTAGTTCAATGAAAACAGATGTCGAAAAAGATAATAAAGATTTTTATTTTCCTGGGCTAATGATTTCTGCAGATGGTGATTGCAGCCAGGAAATTAAAACATGCATGTTTCTGGAAAGTTAAGAAATAACAAATACAGATAGGATTTTAAAGCAGAAAGATTGTCGACAAAGGTCCATATAAAGAAACCAGTGTTTCCACAAAATAACATATGGCTGCGAGGGTTGGACTATAAATACACGAGTGCCTGAAAATCAATGCTTTTGAACTGTGGTTTAGAAGAAAACTTTTGAAAATTCCATAAACTGTAAGAAGATCAAATTAGTCAATAACTCCTGTTCACTGGAAAGTCTGATAGTAAAGCTACAGCCACACAATCTCTTCACAGAAACAACAGGCACAAAATGTGTCTGTACAGGTGAATTGATGACATCTAGTTCAGATATATGGTCCCTGACAAGCATATATTGACAATGCTGTGTCACACAGATTAAACATGATGCGTGCAGTGACAGCTGGTACAGAGGGTTACAGCTATAAGTTATAATTTCTGTGTTACTGGGTTTGACTCCGTCAGCCTTCATTTGCATACTGTGTGACTTTGAACAAGTCTGAAAAAGGGACTGTATGTCCAGTGAGCCTGTCTGGTTAGCAAATGGTTATTACTAAACATTGTGCATTGCTAGTCAGTGCATGGTCAGCTTACACTGTGCATCAGACATTCTCACATTTATCACACAGGCAGAGGGATGCAGAAGGGATGTCTTCTGTCATCAGGTACACTGCGGACTAGGGACACAATGGCATATGGCTTTCTACATGCACACTGTGGGTGGGAGCATATTACAAGGGTCTGAGACCAGAATCTTGAGGTGATAGGTATTCTTTTCTGACATAGGATGAAGGGGAGTCCTAGTGTGTCCTTTTTCGACATCTGTTTTCATTGAACTAACATTGATAGGTTGCCTGATGTGGAAGTGGATATCCCAAGGTAAAGGGCATCCTGTGTCATTTATGATTTCCTCCTGTGATATGGTTGGATTGCCACTATGTGACCATGATCTACAGCCACTACTGGCTTGATGAACTGGTATATCCAATGTTTTTTCAATATTGGTCAAGAGTCATAGCCTCCATGATGAAGGGTGGTTGAGCATAATACACACCCTGATGCAGACATGGACTGTGTACCACGTGATTTGTCCAATAAATGGTCACCCTCTTACTTACTCTCTCTTGATCTCAGATAAAACTGGCAGTGATGGTAGAACTAGACATCCTCTTCATGGGTGTGGACATCACAACAACGTGTGCTATCAAAGACATCAGGAAACCAGTCATTACATTGTCTCTTACTTACATGCCCTCAATGGATACCACATAACACAGCAATGAGATCCATGCTGGACTGGAGTGTAGCAGATTGTGCCTGGGTGATACTGTGGCATATCTACTGATTGATCCTGAATACTTCTTACATGTCATGGCAACCAGTGATATATGACAGCATTAGACACCCCTGTGAGGCTGCATAATGGTGGGGATACCCACTTCAGGTGATGTGTATGAATCTGCTGTTATAGACACAGAAGATGTTTTGCTGTTTATAGGAGCCCTGAGGGATCCCTTCCTCACTGAGGATATGAGTGCTGAAGCTGTACAGTCTTATATTCTTATGTGGTTGAAGCCACAATCTGGCCTACATTAAGGGAAGACGTAAATGTATGATGGAGACAGACATTGCCATTGTGTCATCAAACTGTGACTTAGGTTTTCACATCTGCATTTCATCATCAGCAGCAGCCCAAGTACAGATGCCAACATCAGCTTGTTGTTGTGCTCCAACCTCTACAAGTTTCACTGTTGCTGTGCTTTGCTTTGTAAATGCACAACAATACACACAGTACACCACACTGAGCATGGGTAACAGTGTAACAACCATTGATTTGTGGCATGCACCCAAAGGGTGTCCATGCAAGATATACCATACAAACTCAACCTACCACTAGCATCATCTTGACATAGCTGGATGCCTGATGTACCTAACATATACACAGTCAAGAGGTTTTGTGGTTAGCCTACAGTGCCTATGAGCAGTGCAACTGTCCAGTAATCTGGTGTAAGAGGTACTAACCTGGTGTATCATCTGCTGAGACGTGTGGGGGTGGGTCCGTCTTTACTTCCAATCCTTTAGAACTTATGCCCCCCTAAAACAATGCCAAAATGGCCAGTGTGTTCCTTTTAAATGGTCTCTCCCTGTGATCAGCCAGTCTGCCACTATGGATTGTGCTGTTACCTTGGGTCTGCCGCTATGGATTGTGCTGTTACCTTGGAACAGAGTAGCATGTGGGTAACATGCGTATGACATAGCTGTAATGTAATTGCATCCCCAAATGTTATTTATGTTATGGACAACTGCATTCCACACCTGGCTACCTGGCTACTTAAAGTCTGGTCAACATCCCCTCTTTCTAAGAGGCATTGTCCATAAATCCTAAGGCTTGTAGCAAAACTTATTTTTATCAGGGCTGAAATTGTCCAGTCTCTGCTGTCCACATCATCCTCCAGACATACAGACATCTGTGCCCACACCAGAGAAAGATATAATTATGTATACTACTGCAAATGATAGCTACAGATAAAGGTGTGATCTATGTAAATGATACATTTATCCAATAGATGGCCGAGAGGATATGCCAAGTGACAACTGTATGGACAGATATAGGAGTACATACAACAGACTTATGGACCAATGGGTATGAATAAAGTGAAGCAGAAATCCATGCTGCTGGTACAGCTGGGATCACCTTGATAACCACTGCTGATATGGCCCTACTGTAGTACATTGGGAGATATTTGTGTACTCATATGACTGCTGTGCTCCATATGCCAACACATAATTTGACTGGCAGTAACAGTTGTGTAATAGTAACATTCACGAACAGGGACAGGTTGTCCTGTTATTTATTTACTTATTTATTTCTTGAAATTTCATTACAGGAATGCCCAATTGGGTAGGTGCACATTTTCAGCCCAGACCTGGGGACAAAAGCTACAAAGTATTATAAAAACATTTTAAGAACAATAAATTTACAATTTATTAAAAATACAAAACATCTTCAATTTAAATAATTACATCAAGGGTTGATATTAGAAGACCGAAGACACATTCTTTCAAATGCGTCTTGGTCAAACTGAAAAGGCTGAAAACACAAAATATCGAAGCGGCTGTTAAGCAAATTCTTTCCCTGGGAAAGGATTCACTTGGCCACTTCGGTACTTTGCCATTTTCAACACTGTAGTGTGGTCTGGAGTTGGTATATTTAAGTAGGGGGGTGTGGGGTCGCAGCCCCCCCCCCCAATTAATGTACTGTTTGAAATTGGGTTTTATTTATTTATTATTTTTTTTGGAACAGCGATTTTTTTTCCCTTCTGACACTTCCACATTATAAGCTTTCGCTTACAAATGGTTGATCAATCACCGTTCCCTTTTTTAAGTATTTGGTGATTTAATATAGACCCTTACATCAAAGTAGACATAATATGAACACATTAGTTAAGAATATATACAGCTTACATGACAATGATTTAATATTTAGAGAAATTTTAGCCAGTTTACAGAAATTAAAGATAAGTTTGTACAAACAGGAAAATAGGGTTATATCATATTCAGTTAGAGAGTCAGAGGAAAACGAAGTAAGTGAATAAGGTGGAGTAAGAAGGTGCAAGATATGAATAGACACCTGTTCATATTTACAGATTTTGGTTAAGAAGTTTTTCAAAATGGTTTTAAAGTACTGGAGAGAAGTTATTGACCTAATGGTTACAGGTAAGGAGTTCCAGGCCTTCAATGATGCGAACAACTACAAGACAGATAACCAATCAGAAATCCAGCCAGGATGCTAAAAATGTCTAATGCCAGCAGCGGTAACTCTACTTTCTCCATAAACCAAAATAATAAGGATTACCAAATTAAAAACTGTTAACCTTCGAGGTAAACAAGTACTAAATAATAAAATGGCTTCTTTAAATAAAACATACACTTTATTCAAACCAGCACTAAAACAATGCAAAAAACTAAGTGCTTTCATCCTTCATCCTTCATTATCAGGGCTTCTTCAGAGTTTGCAACAATATAGTTCCATGTTTCTTATATACTATAATTGGGTCTATATTATAATATCGAAGTCTTACAGCTTCAAATGTTATAATATCGAACCCTATGCACCGAACGCTGGAAATAGCAAAGCTGCAGAGTATCGAATACTTTCTTGGGAAAGTATTTGGTGGGCCATTTCTGCATCTTTGCTATTTCCTCAACTGTGGAGTAAAGGTTACAGACTGGGTTAAGGTAAGTGTGCAAACAAAGGTGAGTGTGTGATAGGGACCTTAGGGTTAGGGAGTGGGTAAGGTGAGTGTGCGATAGGGACTTTAAGGCTAGGGAGTGGGTAAGTTGAGTGTGTGATAGGGACTTTAGGGTTAGGGAGCAGGTAAGGTGAGTGTGCGATAGTTTGGGACCTTAGGGTTAGGGTTGGGTTAAGGTAAGTGGATAGCTAGTGGTGTATGTATGGTTTAGTGTAGGGTTTTGTGAAGTGTATGTGTGTGGATTATTTATTTTGGTGTGCTTGTGTTGTGTGTATGTTTGTCGGAACAGCAAATTTTTTTCCCTGGGAAAAAATTCACTATTCTGACTGTTCGGTTTTCTGGTGTTTCGATTGAATGGGTTAGATATTATAACATTCGAAGTTGTACGACTTTGATGTTATAATATACACCCCTATAATTAACCAATCAGATATCATCAAGATAAAATCATGATCTATTAAAGGAAACTGACAGTTGGACATGAATTGAAAAATGTATAAAATATATAAAATTATAAAGTTGACAAAAAAATCAACTAGTCCCAAAATATGGCAAGTTGAAATGTAAAATATAAAACCAATCAGACATGTGTGCCATCATAGAGAATATTAGGCAAACATTAAACACTTAACAAGCATACCAGGTCAGGGCACATATATATATATATATATATATATATATATATATATATATATATATATATATATATATATATCTATCTCTCATATATATTATGTTTTCAATAATATAAAAAAGAATAAAACAATTTGCTATTGGGTTCTAACCATAAAAAATGTGGAGAAATGTTTTCATAAAAATACTTATTATTAATAATCTTTATTTAATAAATCAACACAATTTATTCACCCTGCCCTTAACGATACTGATTAATACAGAATTAATTAAACCAGGGGGTTGATATGCATTTACTCTTAATTTCTAGATCAGTTCCTTATTACCATCTTAATGTCATCATCATTCCCTCTTATGGATCTGAAAACTTGATCAATAACAAAAACTCTAAATCTTTTGAAATTTAAACATGATATTGAGTTCTTATACGGGGCATTGGTAGGGTTATGTTTTTTGATATCACAGAGGTGTTCCCTCATACATTCCTTCAGCTTATGGGTCATTTTCCTGACATAAAATGCCATACAATTGTCAAATGTAGCTATACAGATCACCTAAGTAGAATTGCAATCACATTTACCTGGAGAGGGTAAAAAGTTCGAGAGGAATTCTCCACCACTAAATAGGGACCCTTGTGCACGTACCTGCATAATTTGCATCTCCCACACTTTGCCATACGATGGACTCACTTGGTAATAAAATTATCAAAATGTCTTTCCATTAAATTCTTGATATTGTAGCCTTTGTTATAGAACACCATGGGTTGTCCCTCTAATGTATTCTTCATTTCACTTGGAAAGACAGTGTTCCTTAATTGTTTAAACACACTCACATATTTTATAATTTCCTGGTTGTAAGGTGTCATGAATGGTACCATCCTACCTATTTTTGTACTCTTCCAGAATTAGGGACACCCTTATCAGATGTATAAATAGGTGTTTGTTTATTTAACAAAGGGGGAAATATAGTTGTCCTACCTTTAAAAACTTCTTTAACAGATGTTAGCAAATAAACAGGATATCCTCCGTCCCTCAAAATATTCCACAAATAAAAAACTTCTCTCTCAAAATCTTCATCTTTACTTATTAGTCTAGATAGCCATATCATCTGACATTTTGCTATTCCCTTGTTCTAATGCAAGGAATGACAATTGTCGAAATGTAATATGAATTTGAAAAGGTCTTTTTTCTATAAATATTGAACGTGAATTTATTCAAATGTCTGTCTTTCGCCAGCATCACATCCAAATAATTAATCTGATCACTATCATAGTGAAAAGTAAATCTGAAAAATTTGGTAATATTCTCCAAAAATTCAATAAATAATTTTAATTCTTCAACAGTGCCCTTTCAAAGAATAAAAATATCACCCAGGAATCTGAACTATGTGTGGATCAAGGAATGGTTGGTCTTTCGGCTTTTTCCTGGTAAGGGGTCGCCACAGCGGAACTCCGGTCCGCTAATGATTGGCAGTAGATTTTTACAAAACGCTGAGGTGCCAGCTTGACGCCCAACCTTCAACTAAGGCACGCCCATTTACGCACGCATGTCTTTTGAATGCTACCCAACCACAGGGAGGTCATGCAGACTCCAAACAGAAGGCACTCCCAAGCCCAGCCGAGAATCGAACGGGAGAACCTCTTGCTCTGAGGTAACAACGCTACTGCTGTGCCACCGTGGCACATGTATGGATCAAGGAATACAATTCTGAATTAAAAGCACTTGTCCCCTGATGTTTAGTGGAAATAAACACCCTCAATATATCTATAATTTTTTTTTAGAACTATTTCCAGCACTGTTTCTATTACTTGAATCATACTGGTTGATTATCTTGCTGAATTAGAAAATCTATGAACAAATACTGTCCTTCTACAAGAGGGATTACAGTGAATAAATTAACAACATCGATAGTGACAAACAGCAGATGCTCCAAATACTTAACTGACCTCATGTTTTGCCAAGAGTCATTTAATATGTAATGATAATTGTCAAAACATTTTTTACACAAACTGTCAATATATTTCCCTAAAGGTTCTGTCATTGATCCCTTCTTATTGACTATAGGTCTAAATGGTGAGTCACTTTGGTTCTTGTGAATTTTGGGTATCCAGAACAAAGCAGGAATGGGTTTAGATACCATTAAATAATCAAAAGTGTTTTTGTCAATAGAGCCTTGGAAGAATAAATCACTTAAGAACACATTAATCTTATTGTAAGCATGTTAATCTCATTTTTGGATACCCTCCTATAAGTAGTTTCATTTGATAATAAATCACACAACTTTAGGGAATAATCAAAACTATTCATGATGAATATACCTCATCCCTTGTCTGGTTTCATTTTCTTAAGCTTCTAACTGTCCTTATAAATTTCAGAATTTGTCTTTCTTCATTGACAGGTTATCAGGAAACTTCCCTCTTAATTTGTATAGTGTCTAAAATTGTTTTCACATTTTTTTTTCCAAAAACCGATACAAGGGGATTAACAGGAGGTAAAAAATACTTCTTTTTTAACATTTAATTCTTGAATAGAATGCTTTGTATTTGAAAAAAAAACTTAAATTGAGCTGTCTGATGTATAACTTTAATTGAATTAAAATTTTTGCTATGTCCACCTTAAAATTAGGAATAAATTGAAAACCTCTTTTAAAAATCGACACTGCACCATTAGTTAACATATAAAGTACTGAACTGTCCATTGGGGCACAATCAAAGTGAATGCTGTAACCAAATGAGGTTGAAACTAAAATCTCCTCTCCCTCTCTCAACTGCATAAGCATCGATAGGGGGTGTTGATCTTTCTTGAATTCCCAGATTGATTTCCCCTCTTGACAATCCGGTCTAACCTTCTCAATTGCAGTTCCTCTAAAAAAACAGTTTCTGTAGATTAACCTTCAGCTTGATTAGAACTGGTGTTGATGTCATGCAGTTTTTCCAAACCATTCACTTTATCATCCCCATCAGGGCAATTGTTTGAATGGGGAGTATTTGGATAAGCTTTTTTATTTTCATAATCGCATCTGTTGCTATACATTGTTTTTTACTCTTCTGCTCCTTGTTCTTTTTAATCATATTGTCCACCTTTGAAAAATATATTATTATAATCATCTTTAATAGTGTTAAAAGCAAGGTTGTATAATTTTAGAGGTGGTAAGAAGCTGTGTATATGTTAGTTGATGCAGTAGTCCTAACCAATTTGGGCTTTTTAGTGTAGCCACTTTATTATATCATTGTTCACGTTTTGCTTTTTGTGATGTCTGGAGGTTAGTAAGGGTGGGAGTGCCATAGTGTAGTGAGGGGAAGAGACAATCTGTGCAGAAGGCTTTAGACACATCGAGAAATAAGGAGGAGACAAGTTTGCTAGTATCTTTAGCTTTATTGACAGCATCTATAAAGGTTAGAAGTGTAGTGTTATGACTATAATAGAGATGGATACCGTGTTGTGAGGGGATAGGAGTTCTTCCTGCAGGATATAGTTAATAATTGTTTTTGAATATATTCTTCAAGTAGTTTGGAGATGAGGGTAAAATTGATATAGGTCTAAAGTTACGATCTCTACAGAATTTCCTCCTTTGTGTAGAGGGATAATGTGTGATTTTTTTTTTCCAGAGTGGGAGCATAGGATTCCTAGACTGATCTATTTACAAGGATTGAGACAGAGTAGGCAATGATATTGGCTGTTCTTTTAAAGTGCTCACTTGGAAGGTCATCAGCTGAAGTAGAGTTTGGTTTGAGTTTAAGAGTGGTTTTACATAGGATGTGGGCAGACGTTTGAAGGTGAAAGTGAATGTGTTATGTGGCTGCTGGGCAGGGTTAGGATTAAATTATGGGGAATCCTAGGTTAGGAACACTATACTACCTATGAAATAAGAGTTGAATTCTATTGCAGTTTCAAGTGGTGAATTATTCATAGAGGGGGTAGGGTTGAATTTTTTTGGCCTTGAAATAAGATTTCTTTAATGGCTGAACAGACCTTTTTTGGGTTATGCATACTATTATTCTGAATACTGTTTTAGTATAATGTTTTTGTCTTGATTTATTTGCTTTTTAGTATGGTTGTAGAGCAGTCGGAAGTTTTTGAGATATTGTGGTGTTTTATATTTTGGCCATTTTTTTCTCTATCCTCCATTAACATTCTACTATTTTGAATAGCCAAATTGCATTATTTGTTTTAAGTGTCTTCTTTCTAGGAGGTATATTTTAGGATATTTAAGAAAATTGTACTGAATTCATTTACAGCGGCATCTGGATTTTTAGGATGTTTCTGTTAATAGATGATAAGGTTGTAATGAATATTTCTCTGTTAAACTTTGACAGGTTGCGTGTTGTTTTATAAACATGCTGTTTATGTGGATGTGTAAAATGTCTGGTTGTATAGATTGGGAGATGGTAACTGAGAGAGTCTGACATTGTACTTGTGGTGGTGAATTTACTAGGATCTGATACTAGGATCCAGTCTAATAAGCAAATTCATGTCTTGCTATAATACGTGGGTCTGCCTTTTTGACAGTACCTTCTAAAGACTTAAAAATGTGCTGGTACACACTTATTCCTGTTGCCAGTCTTTAGTACTGTGAATTCTAGGAGAACTGTGTATATCCTTAGGAAGGTAGAGAAAACACAGCTTAATTTATTATTTTAGAGTACTGTGTACCTCTTCAGACTCTTTATACATACTAACAATGTTGATATTTCTCCTAGTATTTCTGCCCAAATATGCAGTTTAACATCCCAAATCTACTCAGTATAGTTTAGAATATTGTTGTGCTCCCCTCACACAATGCAAGTTCATAGCTATTTGCGTAGTATACTGGCAAATTAAACCAGGAGAAAAGCATATCCATGAATGAGAGATTTTTGATGACGATGATATTGACAGGTTTGAGGGGAAAACAGTGAAGAGTTATCTGAGATTTCAGGAAGGATGTGCAGGGGACACACACTTGCTTGCTGTCCGTCACACAGCTAATGGGAAATACTTATGACATTATATATGTTTTTGTAGTATCTCACCTTAAAGTTACCACAGTTCTTTGATGTGCTCTTTCTCTTTCAGCATGATCAGAATGTGATGCAAATCATTTCAGATTCTGTAGGAGGCAGGATAGGTTTGTAGCTAGCTATGGATTGACATGTCTTTGTTTCGTTGTCAGAATACATTTACTTATGACTGCTTTACCCATTTTGCCTCCTCAGTGTAGACCCAGATAATAGACTTGTACTGCAGGCTCCTTCATAGTACCCTGTCCCTACCAAGGTAGTGGCTGAAGTTCATAAGCGTGATGATCATGGGAGTACCTTGCCACAGGTAATTCTGACTACTCAGGTAGCCTGCCTGCATTGTATGAGGTGGTGCAGCCACAGCTGGGGCACATGGTAGCGGATATAGTGGAAGCAATCAGTGGAAGATACATGGCCTGTGGCAAGTCTCTTGGAGTGAATAGCAGATTCAGTTGAATTACTGGCCACTACCACTGGGCCAGCAGAACAGAGGCATAGCTGACCAATACCACAAACCAGTGCCCCACCCCAGGTAGACTGTAGAGCAAAAAAAAAGAAAAATCACTAAGCACTTCCCTGTAATAACCTGATCACTATGTTCTAGATGTTCTAGCAGTCGGATTATTACAGTTGCATCCATGCCCCTCCAGGTAACTCTTCCATTAAAGAGAAAAACAAACAAACAAAAAAAACACTACACTGTAATAACATTGTAGTGATTGGGTTATTACAGTTACATCCACCCCCTCCCACAGTAGCTCTTCAACTGAAGAGCAAAAAAACAAACAGAATGATGGATGTGCAACAGTGCCCTCCCGACACTTTGCACCTGGAGTATTGTCCCTCTTGCCCCACCCTAGTCACTCCTCTGCAACAGAGAAGGGCATAGCCCATACCACTGGCCACCCTGACCCACTGTAATGTACCTCATGGCAATAATGTCGATGACATGACAGCTGCCTGTACAATCCGTTTACCTAACCATGTATGCTCCTTCCTCTTGTATCATGTCCCATACCCTGTGCATTGTTCAACCCTCCTCATCACCATTTGTCTACCCTCTGTTTGTCTCTGTCCCTCTAATGTCTCCAATCCTATTGTCCGCACTTCCACTCTTGTTTTTCCTGTGCTGTTCTGTGTTTGCTTGTCTACCCCTTGCATTATGCTGTCACTCTTTCCTACCCCTGCTTCTCTTTACCAAAAATAGGGTCCTATGCTCCCTAAAAAGTTGCCTCCCTTCCCATCCTGCACATTTGTATATGTTCTCCTTATGTGTTTGCCTCTGCTTATTCTTCCCCTTTTCCTACTTTCTTGTATACCCCATTCATTCCCTTTTATGATTCACACATGCATCCACATATATAGACACCATAGCAGGGCTGCTGCAAATAATATATGGCTATGTGGCACTCTGCAGCATGTGGTATTGTCTTGCCAAGGAACTTGACAATCCATGCAGTCTTGCACTCTGAGTTCACATTCTCTTTTCTCACAAGATCATTTTATGTGGTATGCAGGACCTGTATGAACTGTGCACTGTATAGTTAGGTTGTCTTGTATACTTATTGCATGTCTCATTTATGTACCCTTGAACACAGTTAGTTTTCCATAAACACTGAATATTTTTATTTAGATATTGATTGACTCCCTGTGCTGTGTAGTACCACTTATTTGTGCAAGCCTTACACAAAAGGGCAGCACATCTCTGTAAATCCCAGCCAAGATATATATCCAGGCAATTTAACATATTTTCGAACGTGAGTTTGGTATAACTTACATCTGTTTTCAGTCAGAGCCTGAATATACACATTAGTTTGTTTCTTTTTAAAAACTTTATGTTCATAAATGTGAAATGATTTGCTGAAGTTAATTAACTGTTGGGCCACAGGCTTAGTATCCTGCTTTAACCTTAGGCCCCTCCTATTGTTGTATAAGTACTGTGAATACAAAACAGTATTACTCATAACATTTTCTTACTCATTGTGTTGCCATGTGTCACTTTTTAGCAGCATAGGAATCTTCAGAATGCACAAAGCAGACAGAGAGGCAGGGTGAAACTCTTGGATCGGGGAATATTTCTTCCTTAAATGGATTAAGACATGTACAAAGGAAGAAGCCATCCATAGTCCTCCCTGGGCAGGTGCTAAGAATGACTCACACAAACTAGCTAAAGATTAACCAAACCTGCAGAGTTTGTCTCCACCTCTGAGAAATCTGATTCCAGAAAGTTTAAATGGCTTGTACATGGCATGCAGATTTACTGTGGTTAACATTTCAATAACATTTGGCTTCTTCTTCATTTCATTCTTCATTTCTGAAGCTTTTTGAATAGATGTGAACCATGTTTCTTAAGAATGGCATAACAACAAGAAGACTCAAGACATCATCCTATTCATTTTCTGATTTCGCTTAGTTAGATAGTGAGGTCTGAAATAGTGCTATCATGAAATGGAGGCCAGACTTTTATTTCCTTCCAGTCACAACTTCTGATGCAGGCCAACACATTATAAATCTAGCTAGCACATTCTGCACTAGCATTGTTGTGAAAATACAAGTTAACAGCACTAATATTGTCTGCATAAGAATGTGAGAAGATTACTTTTGTCATATTCAAGTTAGGTTGCCAGGATTGGCAGCAGATTATTTTACAGTATTTAAGTTAGGCTGCTAGAACTGAGAGCAGATTATTGTATTGTGTTCAAGTTAGATTGCAAGGACTGGCAGCAGATTATTTTACCATGATCACGTTTGGTTAGGTTTCCAGTCCTGGACAGAGCAGTGGTGCAGTGGTTTGCACAGTCGCCTCACAGCAAGGGTTTCTCTGGTTCTATTCTCAGCTGGGGTGCCCTCTGTGTGGAGTCTGCATGTCCTTCCTGTGTTTGTGCAGGTTTCCTTCCACATTACAAAGACATGCATCTGGAGTGTTTCTCCCCAGGCCTCTGCTGAAAATTGTCATGTTCCAAGTCAGACTTTCCCGGTAAACAAATGTTAAATAAATAAATCAAGTTAGGTTGCCAGGCCTGGCAGCAGATTATAGAATAAAATAGATGTTAACTAATATACTGGTGGCCATTTCAGCTAACTCTCCTGTAGTGGTATTACTTCCACTGCTCCATCAGTGGTGGAGTTGTCCACACTCAGAAACGGTAGGCCACATGGTCATGGTCATGGTCATGGCATAGTATTGATGAGAACTCATCAAACAGACTTCATTCATATTCAGGTAGCACCCTGACATCTAGCCACGGTCATGAAACTAGCAGTGCAACTCTTCTCAGAGGTAGTTCTTGTGATTGGGGGTGGAAACAGTGAACTGGGTCCTCTAGCACGCATGGCTCACACCTGTCCAGGATGCCAGGGCATAGTGCTAGCACCATTGCTTTGACTGTTTTTCTACAGACCCACACACAAAATACCTCGCATTGCGCATACTACCTCACACATGCACGTACACACACACACACACACACACACACACACACACACACACACACACACACACACACACACACACACACACACACACACACACACACACACACACACACACACACACACACACAGAAAAATATTCTTCAAAACTTGACTTTTTTACATCTAGAGCTACTGGCCCTGGTGTGCACGCACACTCACACAAACTTCTTTTTGTCAGGCTTACCCTCCTGTAACCACCCCCCACCCTCCTGTAACCATCCCACATGCTGTACAAGCGATAGTGACTGTGCCATGCCCTTCACATAGCCAGTTTAAAATAAGTTTTAAGAACAAAGTGTCTTCCCTTCCAGACTGCTTCTACCTTCTTTACAGATACTGCTCCATCTCCATTGTATTATGGTGGTAGCTTTCTCCTCTGGGGTATGTGGAAACTAGATATTCTCCCCCACACATTGCAGCACTGCATAGAGAGACTGGCAGCATGTTCCTGAGGCAGAGGCCTGTGATACCCCTCTGTGTCCCCTGTTGGTCTTTGAAAAATCTCTGTAGCTAGATTATATAATGCTACATATACTTTAGTTTCCACTGGGATGAGTCTCCATGATTAGCATGGGTCCTCAGGTGAGGATGGCAGATGTTCACTATTTGTTCTATAGTATCTCTGTTCACAATGTAGTGTTTTATTATTTCTATTTCACGTAGTCCATGGTAGGTTAAACTTGGTCTGAACACCCTACACCTTCTAGGCTGAGGTCTGGCAGCAGCAGTATCAGCAGGCCCTTCTATTAAAGCCTGCTGCACATACAGATTTATAATGGCTACAGCAATCCCTAACATTTTTAAAATTTCTTCGTGGCTGTATTTCAGCATGGCTTGGAATTCAGAGTGAAAGTGATAGTGATGTATAGGCACTCGTTTATACATTTCTGAATACGTCTGATGTAATTATTTGCTTCATTAGCACGTAATTAAGTTCTTCATTCACTCCTTAGTATATTCACCTACTAAACCCTGTTTAACAGCTGGGTTGAATCACAAACGGCTCACCTGTTGTTATTGCTTGTTGTGCAAACAGGCATACTGCCACATGTAGGAGTTCATGAATCCCAGCCAACATAAAAATGCTGATGGACTTTCATGATTGCCCACCAAAAAGCCTAAATAACCAACAGGAACCAATGGATGCATTAATTATTGCAAAGTTATTTGTGTCAAATGTTGTTATACAAAGAGAACCTAGGAATGATATTGTGTTATTACAAGTGAATGGACTCACTGTGAAATGGTGCCCTTGCTGTGATGACTACATACCCCCATGTTTTGCTTCTAGGAAAAAGCAGCTATACTTCCATCCATCCATCCATCCATCCATCCATCCATCCATCCATCCATCCATCCATCTATCCATCCATTCATCCATCCATCCTCAACCTTTTTTCCCATTTTGCACATGGGGTAGGGGTGTCATTTCTGCACTGACAATCATCTCGATCCAAGGTTTACACTGCCAGGTGGCTAGGCCTGCCACAGTAGTTCATTTGCACCATGGATTCATGCACACACTCTCACCTATGGCCAATTTAGAGGGTCCAATCCACCTAATGCATGTCTTTGGAATGTGGGAGGAAACCGGAATACCCAGAGGAAACCCACTTGACAGCAGGGAGGACATGCAGACTCCGCACAGAAGGCACCCTAGCTGAGAATTGAACTGGAGAACCTCTTGCTGTGAGGTGACAAGGCTAACCGCTGCACCACCGCGGCCACCCTTATAATAGCAGCTATACTTATGACAATAAAACTTTGTTCTGTGCATCTTGAGTTTTGATTTAAGCTTAGCTGTGTTCTAGAGTGCTGGATACGATATACAAAGAAGACCTGGAAATGGTGAAGATGACATCTTTAGTAAGGCATTCTGTATGATGGCTTGGGATGGGCAAGAAGATGGAAGACTAGATTTTAAATTTTCCAAACTGCACCTTCATGTACCCTCTGCATCCACTGGAATGGAGTTCTGCACCACAGTGCAATCTTTTCTATGTACTTGGTGCTTTTGCCTTCAGTAGATGGCCACTAAAGTCGTTTCAAATAATCTGCATGCAGTCAACTGCAGCTCCTGAAAAATCAGTGCCATGATTAAAGTTAGTGTTTCAAAAAAGGTTTGCCTGAACAATATGCTAGTTGCAATGGTCATCGAAAGATTACCTCAGAAGACTTGGCTATATTGAGGAAACAAAATGGCATTAAAAAATTTTGCATTCGTACCTCAACACTCAGCCTCTGATGGTGTAACCAAACAATTTATGTGCTTATTCAAGTAAACTGTGAACGCTATGAACCATGATGCTGTCTTTTGCAGTGCAAAAATAGATACGTTTCTATTTGTTTATCACAGAGTCATATACATAATTAACTATAGTACATGATGTTAATTTGAACAAAAATGAGCAGAAATCTGCATTCTAGAACAGGTTTGTTTAAGACAGGTGAGTGTAAATGCATGCAAGACACACAATTTAGCATTTGTACACAAGTCAGTGGCTAGGGAAGGCAGTTGAGTTCTGAAGAACCACCTAATGAACAATGACATTTGCATGGAAGTAAACACTGCCTGACAGTGAATTTTTGTTAGACCAAAAGGACCCAAAATCTCTACCTCAATATAGGTGGCCATTTGGACCTCTAATTGACACTTACATGTATGTCCCTATGTGCTCTGCCTGCATCATGACTGCTGTGGTTTTTGAGCAGGCAGCTTTGACAATATCTCACCTCCAACACAGTGAAGTGTTTCAAAGTCACAGAACAATTAGCGTGATTTGTCACACTAGTGAAAGAACAGCTTTTGCTAGTGTAATTAAACTGCCTAGATGTAAGAAAAGCACTGCACTAAAGAAGCAAAACAAAATGCTACTTTATGTGTTCATTTAAATTATTTTATTAGACATTTTACATTTTTTATAGCTCTAGATAATCACTGTCTAGTCCACCAGTACAGATATAATCAAAATCTCATTAGCGTAGGTGTTGGCAAACATAAATTAATAAAAGAAGGATCAGTGAACAAACATTTTCAGAGGGATATGGCTGACCACTTTCACACTTAAGAGATGACAAACCAGATATTTAATCACGAGCATTTTCAGAGGTATGTAACTTATTTATTTATTACATTTGTTTACTGGGATAGAACAACTGGTCAAGAAGATATGCCCCTTTTCAGCAGAGGCCCGGGGGAGGGGGCTCCGAAAAAATATATAATACAGATAATCAGGATAATCTGAAGATGATAATACATAGTGCAAAAAAAATTAATATAGTAGCACTGCATACAGCTGGTAGACAGTAAATCATTCTACATAGAATACATTTATAGAAGTAACTGAAGGCAATAGGCTACAATTAGTTAATGTAGATAGAAAGCAAGTCAGTTTGGGGAGAAACAGGTGCACAGCCATGTGTTAGTGAGGTCTTTTTTTGCAGAGTTTTAAAGAATTTTACATTTTCTGTTTGTTTAATAGGTAGTGGTGGAGTTCCAGATTTTTGAGAGTTGAGATGAGTACAGAACTTAACATTTTGCACACCACAAAGAATGACAGAACAAATCCTTCAGCAAACAGTCATGAACATCTGAAGTAAAGCAACAGTACTGCATGATGGGGATACTCGTACTTCAGCATCTTCAACACAGGACACCCCAAAACAGCTTGCCAAGGTCATTCAGTTGAATGGGTCCAGGGAAGCACCTCCCTCACAGTCAGTGGCTAGCTACATTCTTAGAAGATGGGATTGCATATTTTTTGACTAAGCAGGATAACAAATGCTATTAAATAACTATCAGAAATCCTTATTAATAGTAATTCCATGCTAAATAACATTTGGTAGGGCTGCAACACCACTCATGCTTAAACGTGGTAATTCTTGAGGATCAAAGCCATTGGTCTACAGACAATAATGCCAAAAAGATAATTATGTGTATTTCATAAAGTATCTTGAAAAGTACAACGTTTAGGCTATGATCTACTGCTTTTGTTGGTGTTGTTCTTTTCTCCCTGGCTAGAAAAATAAAAGAGGAGGAAATGTAACACGGGCTAATAATGCACATGTAGTTTAGTATACTTATATACATTATCATATTGGTTGTAAAACTGCCACTGTAAGGAAAGGTGACATGCATTGCACTTCTGTTGCTATCAGTAGGTAATGTACACTGAGACAAATATTCAACAAATAGTATCATGAAAGATGTAGTAATCTATATATTTATCTGTTTGGAGGGGACCTCCAGGCCTCCAGACTTAATAGAATCAAAAGGGAGTCATCATATCTAGGAGGAAGACAATAGTTCACAATTTTTTAACAATCTCAGAGCTATAGGACTTCTTATGGACAAAACAACCCCTTCAGTGGTATTTGTTTGCTAAGGATCCTCTTTAGTTCACTCAATAGAATAACCAAATGCCAGTACTCAATCCACTAATGTGAAGGTATGGTATTCTCCATGCCATTCTAGTGATGTGAAGGCTTGGCACACTAGATGCCGATCTAATGGTGTGAAAGCTTTGTACAATGCATGCCAATCTAGTGGCCTGAAGGCTTGGCACATTGCCAATCTAGTGGTGTGAAGTCTGGGTAGACTGAATGCCAATATTGTGGATGAATATTTGATACACTGGATGCTGACCTAGTGCTATGAAAGCCTGGTGTACTGGATGACAGTCTATTAGTAAGAAGTCTTGGTGTATTAGGTACTCCATTTCATGCTTTTGTTTGCTACAGAAGCTAACAAATAAATGAATGAAAAGGCCTACTCCAGAGTTATGATATTTACTTATGGGACATCTCAGATGTCAGTGCTAGAAAAATTCTACATCAACGTCTTTGTGCTGTGGCACAGCATAAAAACTGTAATGAAAATCTGCTTAAAGGATAGATGTCCACTATGGTTTTAATCTTCAGGGTGAAGTTTTGTTTTCTGGCTTGCATCTGCATGAGAGTTTGCATGACAAGTAATTAAAGTGTATGTCTGTTCATGCTTAAGCTATCTACTGAGACATTAATATTACAACTGGCCACACAAAGAGAGGTATAAATGCTGCCTCTCCTTAAATAGCCATTGTGAGCAGCTAAGAATACAGTGTACATACAGTTTTCCTTTATAACCTATAAGAAAAAGATTCTACATCTTTTGAATTTAGAATTAATTTTACTGACCCTTGTATATATACCTGGTATACACAGAGACCATTATTTGTTCACTGGAATCAGGGTTATGGTACTGATAACTATTTTCTCAAGAACCTATTTTTGTGAATTTCTAAGTAAAATTGAAGAAAGGAAAGCCTTTGTTGGTAGAAGGCACAAGTTTCCCATAGCTACATGCAGAGGGTAAAAGTCAAAATACCAAAGCCACTGACAGAGAAAAGAAATAAAACTCAGCATTAGCATAACTCAACTTTAATCTCTGCTTTCATCCAAATAACTTCTTCAGAACAGAATAATATAATATCATGACCTTGCAATTTATAAAAAACTCAAACTAATTAACCAATTAATTATTGTATTAAACAATCAAACAATTAATTCTGAATAACATGGAAATCACTGTAAAACAATTCTTGTATAACTACAGTTGTACATAAAAACTACATTTCATTTGTTAATCTTTAATTTACAATATTTTATAAAGCATTTAATATTAATAACATCATTCAAGCCAGGTTTTTTATCAGCTTGCATTTTAATTTGCAATTTAGCTTCTCTTTGCTCTAAATAATTCTTAAAATCACCCCTCTTATATCAGCTGCACCTTGTTCCAAAATGGAAAAGGAAAACTTTTTAAAACCAACACATATCAAACTGTGTTTATACAAAGCATTATTAATATATTTCCTTTTTATACTGTACATATCCTCTCTCATTCTTTTATACAAGTTTCTAGTTATCATACCAATATAAAATTCTTGACATTTGTCACAAACAGCAACATAAATAACTCCTTTGGTTTTACAACTAAAAACTCCAGGAACAGGTATAGTACAAGGAATATGTGGGAGTGTAACATACATTCCTTCTAATATATATCTACACATGGCGCAGCCATAACATTTATACATACCCCGATTTTTTTGACTATTAGGACAGTTATAAACCATCTTGTCCCTTCATTTTTCAAACATTTTCTTTAAATTGTAATCATTCCTATAAACAAATTTAGGTTTGTCACCAACATTGTTTAATAAATCTCGATTTCCCTCAATAATCTTCCAATTACATTCTATAATATTACATAAATTGATATTATCTACTGTCATGTCCATGCTAAAACATAACAACTCTTCATTCTTTTTAATAGTTTTCTTAACATTATTCATAGAGGAAAAAACTATTCCCTTCTTTAAAATAGGGGGTAATTGTATTTCCCTCTGTTCCCAAATATTTTTTGCTATATCTCTCAAAAATTTTTCTTCATAGCCTCTTTCCATAAAAAGACTAATGATGTACTCAAATTCAGTAGCCAGCAGATGATCTTCACTAGTCATCCTAATGGCTTGAATTAACTGGCCTCTTGGAATGTTATTTTGAATACATTTTGGATGTTGACTAGTAGCATGGATGTAAGTGTTCTTAAAGGTCTTTTTCCTATAAATACTGCTCACAAATTTTTTAGACCCATAATCCCAACTTAACAAAACGTCTAAAAAACTAATGGAGCTACCTTTATCTCCCACCACAAATTGCAAAAAGTCTGACACCTCATTTAATTTGTTGACAAACCTCTTAACGTCATTTGAATCACCTTCCATAATAAAAACCAAGTAATCAATTAATCTTTTATACTAAATAATCTTAAATACACTTTCTAAAGGTTTTAAGACCTGATGTTCCCACCATCCCCTTACTATATTAGCAAAAGATGGAGCTACTGGTGAGACCATTGCTACTCCTCTGATTTGTTTATAATACTTCTGATTAAAAACAAAAAAAATATTATTTAAAAGCACTTCCAAAGCCTCACAATGAAAATTAATGGATGTATTACCTAAAATTGGTGTGTCTATGTAAATATGCTCTTACGTATTCAATGCCTGTATCATGAGGAATGCAAGTATACAGTGATACATCAATAGTAAAAATCACATGTAATTCAGGATCAAACAATACATTATCATTTAACGATTTAATACTGTTTAAGAAGTCCCAGGAATCCCTTATATAAGAATTCGTTTTCAAAACCAATGGATTTAATAAGGCATCTACCATTAAAGAAACACCATAAGTCACATAATTAGGAGCTGAAATTATTGGTCAAAAAGGAGGGTCTGTGAGACACTTGTGGGTTTTAGGAATGCCAAACAAGACTCCCACTTTTGGATGTTCTACATAACAAAAATTATATGACACAAAATCTAAATTCCCACACATTAGATTATCATAAAGAAAATCAAACACATATTTAAAACTTCTAGTGATATTAGATTCTACTTTAACATATTCACATTCATTATTCAACATACTTTCTATTTTAATAATATAATCAGTTTGATTCATAATAACAAGCATACCCCCTTGTCACTCTTCATTATCCTTATTTCTTTGTTGTTAACTAATTCATTTAAGGCTGTTCTCATTTCAAGAGATAAATTGTTGTAATAATAATTTTTAGGAGAGTTCAAAACTTCTCTCAACTCTCTCTCACAGGCCGCTTCAAATACTTGTAAAGTGTGTGTTAACATAGGATTGTAACAAGAAGGTTTAGAAAAAATAGAATCTTTACATTTTACATCTTTCAAAATATGACTTAGATTCAATTTTCTGGTGAATTTCTTTAAGTCTAAAATCGTATTAGCAACATTGGCTCTTTTTGTGGGAATAAAATGTATTCTTAATTTTAATACTTTATAATGTGCCTCATTAAACACAACACTGGATAGATTTAAAATGTCACTGTCTGACCTGTTTACATTTAATCATTGTCGGTGGATGAATCCGATGTTATTCTTCCTTTTTTTCTTCGAAGTTACAGTCCATTGTCTCTGCTACCTCTGTTCTTTTTCGGGAGCTAAAAATACTTTTTGTATTGTCCCCGGATTATTGTCTCCTTTGTTGGCCACTAAATATGAAGTACTTCCAGCTAAGTTGTTGCTCTCCATAGATGCCACTTCAGGCTCCGATACACTACTAAACTCACCATCACTGGAAAATACATGATTTCCTGCAGCCCCTGATGTAACGTCCGTTTGGTGAGCTGAACTTCCCCATGTCTTTTGCTTAAGGTGGACTGGTTGAAAAAACAGTTTTTCAACCCCCACACCTGAGTTCTTCTTCTTATCAGCACCTAAAAAACAAGTGTATGCTGTGCTCATGTTGTAAACTGCAACATCATGTTCCAGCTTCTTATTCTTTCTCTGAATTAATAATTTTTCATGATGTCCAATTTCAAACATTAAAGTGGCATGTTCTACTCTCTCACAAAATTTAAACTTAAATTTCGACTCAATAGCCCTTTCAGCTCTGGCTATTTCATCCTTAAGGCTATTTATGATATCACAATTACGCTCAATAAGAAATTTCAAAAGTTCCATGCCAGCATTATTGAAAAGTTGTAATTTTTCAAAAAATGGATCTTTTTCATGAACACAGTTGGGGCATTTAAAGAACCGCAGTCCTTTTGGAACTATCCCCAACTCAATACAATTAGTAAAATACTTGTTCTTGATGTTAATGCTTTTAAACTTTTTTAATAACCTGTCCAAATTGTCACAATGTTCTTTGTATAGAGTTCTCTCAGTCAGATTTACTAACCTTTTATTGTTAGTAAATGGATCCACACAGTCTTTTAAAACCGTCGCAATGTTAGCGTAACTGACAGCCGGCTCTTCAGCCCTTTTATTAGAACAGTTGATCTTATTAGACATTGTATTAATTGACATACTGGTGTTAGCTTCAACCACTGTTTGAGCATCGTCATCCAACCCAAGACATACCAATTCATCATTCGAACGATCTCTAGCCAACACTCTTAACAATTTTTGTATATCTTCCAAAGTTTTCAGCAGCAACTCTGTTAAATTCACCCCAGGAGTACTAGGAACACTGTAAGTACTCAAATCCATCAACGGGTTAGCCAAATTCTCAGTCATAGTCGCACAAACTGAATCACAGCAAACCAAAGGTGCAAAATAGTGTCACGAAAACAAATAAAAGTCAAAACACTAAAACCACTGACCGAGAAAAGAAATAAAACTCAACGTTAGCATAACTCAATTTTAATCTCTGCTTTCATCCAAAGGACTTCTTCAGAACAGAATAACATAACATCATGACCTTACAATTTATAAAAACTCAAACTAATTAACCAATTAATTATTTTATTAAACAATCAAACAATTCATTCTGAATAACATAGAAAACACTGTAAAAACAATTCTTGTATAACTACAGTTGTACATAAAAACTACATTTCATTTATTAATCTTTAATTTGCGATATTTTAATAAGCATTTAATATTAATAACATCATTCAAGCCAGGTCTTTTATGTAATAGAACGTAATTGGAAGATTATTGAGGGAAATCGAGATTTATTAAACAATGTTGGTGACAAACCTAAATTTGTTTATAGGAATGATTACAATTTAAAGAAAATGTTTGAAAAATGAAGGGACAATATGGTTTATAACTATCCTAATAGTCAAAAAATCAGGGTATGTATAAATGTTATGGATGCGCCATGTGTAGATATATATTAGAAGGACCATATGTTACACTCCCACATATTCCTTAAACTATACCTGTTCCTGGAGTTTATAGTTGTAAAATCAAAGGACTTATTTATGTTGCTGTTTGTGACAAATGTCAAGAATTTTATATTGGTATGACAACTAGAAACTTGTATAAAAGAATGAGAGAACATATGTACAGTATAAAAAGGAAAGATATTAATAATGCTTTGTATAAACACAGTTTGATATGTGTTGGTTTTAAAAAGTTTTCCTTTTCCATTTTGGAACAAGGTGCAGCTGATATGAGAGGGGGTGATTTTAAGAATTATTTAGAGCTAGTAGAAGCTAAATGGCAAATTAAAATGCAAGCTGATAAAAAAACTGGCTTGAATGATATTATTAATATTAAATGCTTTATAAAATATCGTAAATTAAAGATTAACAAATGAAATGTCGTTTTTATGTACAACTGTAGTTATACAAGAATTGTTTTTACAGTGATTTTCATGTTATTCAGAATGAATTGTTTGATTGTTTAATAGAATAATTAATTGGTTAATTAGTTTGAGTTTTTTATAAATTGTAATGTCATGATGTTATGTTATTCTGTTCTGAAGAAGTCCTTTGGATGAAAGCGGAGATTAAAGTTGAGTTACGCTAACGCTGAGTTTTATTTCTTTTCTCGGTCAGTGGTTTTGGTGTTTTGACTTTTATTTGTTTTCATGACACCGTTTTGCATCTTTGGTTTGCTATATGCAGAAGGTTTCACACTCTGCATCCCCTTACTAAATGTAATTATCTATGAGGTGACATCATATTAGGAAAAAGAGCAAATTGTAGAAGTGAGCTCTTGATGAAATGGTCACTGATCTCAAAACCAAATACCATGTTACTGACTAGTCGAAATTCTGGGCTCTTTTATGGCTGATTTTCATGCCAGTCGCAGGATTAAAGCTCTAGTATGCTGGCCTTTTCTTGAACCCTGCACATACTGTGTAAAATTTATTTACAGTCTTTTTGCTAAATAAGAAAATTAATGTTGTTTTTAGAGTTTTGTCATCACGTCTCTAATACTTGCCTATATAACAATGTATTCATTATTTGGTTTACCTGGATTTTTAATTCTGCCACTTTTCTAGATGCCCTTACAGTCTTTATTATGCAAGAGTTACAGCTACTATTTGGATTGCATCATTGTCATGTGGCCTACCATTTTTGTATTGGTTATATACATTTCTGGAATTATGCTTCTTACTCTCCATCAGAAATTTCATGATGGTAACATTGTAGCACTGGGCTTAATTTAGTCATTCTGTCATGTTTACTACATTATTTAATTAATGAGGGGGTAATGGGATGTTCATAATTTTGTGGAAAAACAGCATATTTAAGACAGAGTAAGAATGAGGTACACCCAAGTGTTGTCAACAAATCAAGAGCACATGCCTCCAACTGCCCAGAATTTCACAGAATGTCCAGAGTTTTGCTTCACATTTTTGCTCTGTCCCTCATTAAATCTATGGTTTTCTGGCAAATCATTAAGGACTGAAGTCACTAGTAATGAAACATTTGAGTTCCATTATTCATATTGTTCAGAAAATTCAATGCTAATGCAAAACCTATTATGCTAGAAACATTCTAACCTGAAAAGGGAAATATTTAAATTCTGTCCCTAATTTTTGGTATTTATCCACCCATTATTTTTGTCTTTACCCCTGAATCCAGCACTAAGAGGTTAAGCAGTATGTGAATGCATATTTTTATAACAAAAGAAATCTGATAGCATATTCTTTTGCAATTATAAAATGGATATATATTTCAAGACTTTTTGTAGGAATAGGCGTACTATAGTAAAAATATACAATGTCTGTGAATTTTTATAGAAAAAAAAATCAGCCTCTTCAATGCACATCTCATCACTGATTTGTCATTCCAAGTCAAAGTATTGTATACAGCAGAATATATATTTCTATTTAGTCAAAGTCAAAGTAAACTTTAACTGTCATACAGATCAACACAGAGGAAAAAGTTTGTGTCACTGCATGAAATTTCGATACTCAGGCTCGTACCATAAGAATTATAGTTTAAAGAAGGAAGATTAATAATAATTTAAAAATACTGAAAATTGAAATCAAAATAAGATACTAAAAATAAATACAATAAAAAATAGATAAAAATTTGAAAGTTTTTATAGCAGAACCAAAAACAATACAACAACAACAGGAACAGACGTAGTAGAAATATAAGTATGTATAACAAACAGTAGTTTTGTATTCAAAATTTTCACCAAGATTAGTTCTACCTTCCCACCAGTGGTGGCTCGTGATATCGGACTGCAGGAATGCAGTCTCCCCAGCTGTGAACCACAATGGTACAGTCCTACAAATACTCCATACAAAGTAAATCCAGACTGCTGCCTTACCAGTCCGGATTCAGGAAGCAGACTGCTGATTCCCCAGAAGTCTATGCAGTGCTAACTGCATAGACTGAAAGGGGATCAGACTGCAGAGTCAGCAGTCTTGGAATGTTGGAAAGAGACGGGAAACCAGAAGTGTGCATTCCAGCATGAATGCAGGAGAAAGCTGAAACTGTGGGTTTACTGCAGGAGAAAGCTGAAGCTGTTATGGGATGAAGGAGAAAGCTATGGATTGCAGGTACAGAGACTCAGCTATGGGTTTACTGCAGGAAAAAGCTGAAGCTGTTACGGACAGCTAGCAGGTACGGGAGATTCAGGATGCAGAAGGTGTGTGCGTGTGTGTGTGTGTGTGTGTGTGTGTGTGTGTGTGTGTGTGTGTGTGTGTGTATGTGTGAAATTCCCCAGTTGGTTTATACTTGTGGCTAGAGAAATTGCTGGTAGTGGTTAGAGAATACCTCAGGCTTGAGCCCTGTACCTTGGGTGCAGGTAACAAGAGCCTGAATTCCCTACCCACCACCATTTGTGAAAGTTTTGCAGATTTGTGCCTCATATTTTGTTCTGTTCTTCGTAAAATCTGTGGTTTCTGAGTTTGTAATTCCTTAAATAGTTGATGGTGCAGTGGTAGCATTGTTGCCTCACAGCTAGAGATTCTCTGGTTTGATTCTTGGCTGGGGTGCTTTCTGTGTGGAGTCTGCATGTCCTCCCTGTGTTTGTGTTGGTTTGCTCTGGTTTCCTCCCATGTTACAAAGACATGTGTCTGCAGTATTTCTCCCTGGGCCTCTGCTGAAAATTGGCTTTTGTTCCAAGTCAGACTTTTCTGATTAACAAATGTTAAATAAATAAAATTGACAGGCATTTGAATTTCAGACTTTATATCCTTCAGAAAGTACATAGTAACACAAAACCTTTTATTCTAGCAATTTTCTAAGCGGAAATGCTTTGCTGTAATCTAGAAGGAAGATAGCGGTGATTTGCTGCTACCATGATGTCTATATACTTTTCAACAACAATGTTATGAAATGTTGACTGTTACTGTTTTTGATGTTATTACTTAACTCTAATTCTGATATGAGTATATATACATATGTGGTTATTTGAGCAGTGCTTTTTAACGTTTTAATGTTTTAGAGTTAGAACGGTTGAGTGCAATATTAATATGTATATTAGAGTTACTATGGTTTTTAACTAATTGATAAATTGGATTTCTAATTGTTTAATTTCCCGCCTAATATAGCATTTAAGCAGTACTGTTTTTATTGCAATTTATCTGATGAAGCGTGGAGGAGTCCACGCGAAAGCGCTCATCTTGTTTCTTGTTCAGGATCTTTTTTTGTCATTTTCATTGTGGTGAGACTATCAGTATATTTTTTGCTGTTGGTTTCCTGGTTTTACCGGTGGTCTCTTTGGCTATACAGCTGCAGGTCTTTTCATTTATTTTGTTTCTTGATCTTCCAAGACTTTACTGCAGCTGTTTGCACATGATGGAATCAGTAGAAGTTGAACTTGAGTATCGTCCTGAGACGAGGGAGACATCATTGAAATGGGATTTGCTGTTACATCAAAATCCAAACCCTTTATTGGCTCTGGACCTTTCTAACACTAATACTTCAACTATGACATCAACAAATGGTGAGAATCTGTCTGATTTTAACAGTTTATGTAAAGAACTTGAAGATGACTTATACAGACTACAACGTTATGCATGGCAGAGACAACATCTAGAAGCATGCTTGCATTTTCGTGTTGTACCAAGAGGCATGAGGGTGTTTTGCATGCCAACTTATGGTAATAGTCACCCAACTCTATTAAAGAAATGGCAAGATCTAAATATAGAGCTGGGTTTTAGCTATATAAAGCTGCTTCTTGATTATTTTGCACCTCTTGAAAAGACTCCAGTCACAAAGACATTGTCACACGTTTTTCCTCTGAATTTTGTCTCAGAAGAATTGACAATATCTACATGCAAGTCAATTCTTTTAGTGACAGATTAAAGATAACTAAACAATGTAAGTTACAAAGGGACTACAATGATTTTGCCTTAGGCCAGATCTTTGTCTGGCCAAGGAATAACATTAACCAGCATTTGAATGGTCCTATTACTAATGAATCACCCACACATATTAGACCTTTTGTGACAGATGCATCCAGGTGTGCTCACTCTACTTTCTCCACAACAGCTAATGTTATGAGACAACGTGATACTCTCCCAGATTCTGCTTCTGTTCATACTCCTCCTGCTAGCCTTGACTCATTCATCGATACACCACGCCTCAATCAATTAGCTCTTGTGAATAAACAAGGAGATTGTGCCTTAGGAACCAGACCCAAGGCTCCTGATCAAGGCATTCAACGTTTTTTACCTTATCCTATAAAGGAAACTGTTTACAAAAGGGGTCGCTCGAACAGTCGAGGACCCAGGAAGAAGAGAAACAAGGAGTGATGAGAAAGACAAGAAATTAACTGATCTGGTATTTAATCTCTCAAATCATATTTTGGAAGATTCAGACATTTGTTTACTCAATAGAGGCCTGAATTTTATTCCTGCCAACATAAGTAAACTAAGTGAGACTTTAATTGATCTTAGACTTTTTTGTCCATCGGTCTCCTTGAAATTGTTGTTTAAGGATCATGTTGATTCTGCTAGAGACATCCAACAGTTAGATTGTTGTAAAAGAAAAAGCAGTTTCATTCCAACCTTACCTCATAATGTTGAATGCTTTTTGAAACTTTGCAAAAGAGATTTTTATTATGGTTATTCTAGGAAACGCAATAAGTCTTTATATTTTAATCTTACTACAGCTGAGTTTGACTCGCTTAATAAATTAAAATATACAAGAGACTTAACTATAAAACCTGCTGACAAGGGAGGGGGAATAGTCATACTTAATACCTCAGATTATGTGACCAACATGCTATCCCTCTTGTCTGATGACACCACTTATAAAGTAGTTACATCTGTAGATGTTAATAAAATCATCAAAAAAGTACACAATGAAATTTATGATATGCTTATGTGTAGGCAAATTAATAGACACTTATGACTATCTTTACATCGAGTTTCCTAATATACCTATTATAAAAGGACTACCTAAAATACATAAAGGTATATTACCTACACCTATGAGGCCAATAGTCTCAGGTGAAAAGTGGGTTACTTCCACCATTTCTAGTTTTATTGAACATCTTTTGAGACCAGTGGTGAATGAAATATCTTCCATTCTTAAAGATACATACCAATTATTAGAAGACATAACTGAGTTGGTCTTTGATACTACAACCCACAATTATTTATTGATAACGTTGGATGTAAATAATTTGTTTACATCAATTCCCAACGAATATGGTTTACAAGCAGTAAGAGAACTGATTGTAGGAACTTCAGATTTTAGCAATGATAAACAGATTTTGATCAGCCAATTGTTAGAGACAGTCCTTTGTAATAATCTATTTATTTTAAAGGACAAATGTTATTTACAAAAATGAGAGGTTGCCATGGGCACCCCCTGTGCTAATACTTACACAAATCTAGCTGTTTATCATTGGGAAAAGAATTTTCTTTTTAATAATAGTTGTTATATAAAGGTTAAACTATACAAAAGGTTTGTTGACAATATTCTAATTGTTTGGGAAGGTTCTTTATTAGAATTTGAACAGTTCTTTATGTACTTGAATTCCACCACTATGTTCTTTAAGTTTACCATGGAAACATCGAATAAAAGTATTAACTTTCTAGATGTTATTCTAACATTATCAGATAATGGTTTGATTGTTCCATCCCTATATAGAAAAAACATTTGGAAAAACAGCCTTTTGTCTTATGATAGCATGCATCCTAGGCATGTTTTTCCAGGGATAATCAAAAGTCAATTTATGAGGTTATCTAGGGTCTGTAGAGATTGTGCCACACTGGAGAAAGAAGCAGATAAAATGGAAAATCTGTTTCTGGATAGAGGTTATGAACCCAGATTGGTGAGAGATATAAAAATTAACATTATAGGTCCAATAATTTATCCTCAAGATACAGTAAACTTCCATGAACGAATACAAGGTAATAAAACATTAAGTTATTTCAAAAGTAACAAGTTATCCTATATTCTGAAATACACTAGTGATGTAAAATTTGTAAAAGAAGTCATTACCAAAAACTGAAATGTTCTTGTCATGGAACAGTCCACTAAAGATATTGTAGGTAACAGACCATGCTTTATGTATAAAAATTGTGACAATTTAAAAGATTCTTACCAATCTGTCCAAACCAACTTTAAGGACTAGTGTTGGCACATACCCTTGTAATAATTGTACCAGATGCATCTACATTACTAAGGAACAAATTTTTAAACATCCTACTTTGAATTGGGTTTTTTCACCCAAGTTTTTTGCTACATGTAATACAAGGAATTTAATTTATTTAGCTACTTGTTTAAAATGTGATGCATTTTATGTGGGGCTTACTAAAAGAAGATTAACTGACAGAATATACAACCATATATATGATATTTGTAAAAGTAATGAACTTAATGCTTTATCAAAACACATTCAGGATAATAAGAGTCACTATTTTAGTTTTAGAGTTCTGCAGGTTGTTTTGGATAATAATAGAAGAGGTGATCCATTGAATCACCTCGCAACATTAGAATTAAAATGGATATTGAGACTGAGTGCCCATGTGATTCCAGGTCTCAACAACTATGTCACTATCAAACCTGTTTTAGACAATAGGAGACGTTGACACAAGTTCTTATATATCCATCTCCCATGTCTTTTTGGCTGTGCCTTTGATGTTTCTATTTTGTTGCTTGGTCCTTTACCTGAGAACACTTATATAAATGTTGACCACATATATATTTTTTATTTCATGTGTTTCATAGATTAATTTTCATTGTTTTTTAGTTATAAATATTATAAATGCAAATGTAGCATCCTTTGTGATTGCGTTTGCTTCAGATATACGTACTGGCATTTGTTTTTTAATAATATGTGGTTTAGATTTATTGCATAATGTTTTAAATAACACTATGTTCATAATACATATATATATATATTCATATATATTTTTTGTCTATTTGTATATACAGTGTCTGAATTTTGAGGTCACAATTTTATTTTTGTTTTTTATTTTTTACTCTTCAATTTGAGCATTGTTCCATTCAATATTCATAGTGTGGTTCTGTTATCTATAAGAATATTTATAGTCTGTCACAAATCTCATGTGATGGTGGATATTACTAATAATAAATTTTTGAAGCTTCATTTGCTTCATCTTAATGATGTAGCGCCTTATGAATGGGTTGAGTTGCGAAGCAGAAACACTTTGCCTTGATGTAGAGGGATGACAATGGTGATCTGTTGTTAATATGATGTTTAATATATATCTTTTGAATAACAGCGATATGAAGAGATAACTGTTTTACTGCTTTTGATTTTATTATAATTCAATTCTAATTTCGATATAAGCATATGGGTATGTACAGACTATTCCAGCAGTGTCCTTCTTGATGTTTTGTGGAGCTGGGAGGGTTGGTTGTAACATTGCTATGTGCTCTGCAGATGGTTTGAGTCGCGAAGCGGAAACGCTTTGCTGTAATATAAAAGGAAGATAGCGGTGATTTGCTGCTACCATAATGTCTATATACTTTTCAACAACAATGTTATGAAATGTTGACTGTTTTACTGTTTTTGATGTTATTATTACTTAACTCTAATTCTGATATGAGTATATATACATATGTGGTTATTTGAACAGCGCTTTTTAATGTTTTAATGTTTTATAGAGTTAGAACGGTTGAGTGCAATATTAATATGTATATTAGAGTTAGCATGGTTTTTAACTAATTGATAAATTGGATTTCTAATTGTTTAATTTCCCACCTAATATAGTATTTAGGCAGTACTGTTTTTATTGCAATTTATCTGATGATCATCTTGTTTCTTGTTCATTAAAGTATCGAATTTTGGATTTACTTGGATCTTTTTTTGTCATTTTCATCGTGGTGAGACTATCAGTATATTTTTTGCTGTTGGTTTCCTGGTTTTACCAGTGGTCTCTTTGGCTATACAGCTGCAGGTCTTTTCATTTATTTAATTTTCTAAGTTTATAACATGAATATTTGAACTTTGTCCCTATTTTTGGGACTGTATTCCCCCATTATTGGATTTGTCCAGGATTTTTGTGCTAAGGTTGAGAGCTATGGTGAGAAGTGAATTCACTGAATATGTTTGAGGGCTATATTCCCCCATTATTGGCTTTGTCCATGTTTTTTGTGCTAAGGTTGAGAGCTATGGTGAGAATTGAATTCAGTGAATATGTTTGAGGGCTGTATTCCCCCATTACTGTTTTTGTCCAGGTGTTTTGCGCTAAGAGGTTGACAGCTATGGTGAGAACTGAATTCACTAGATGGTACTATTTAAGTTGTAGTCTTCCTCTCTTTCACAAAACAGCTGATTTGGCATAGTGGTATGTTGCTCTGACTGTTTTGCACAGGGTCCTGGGTTCAAGACTTGGCAGTAAAATGCATGGTAGTAACACAGCATTTTATTCTAGCAACTTTCCAAGATTATACAAGCAATGTTTAAAATGTGTCCCTGGCTTTTGTCCCTCCCCAATACATTTTGGCTTTTTCCAGATTGCTTGTTCTGCAAAGTTGGGAGATACAGCTGAGTGTCATGTAGATTTTACGAGGAGCTGAGAGGTGCAGGGGAAGAGAAGTTTAGTGCTGCTTATGCTGAGACTGTTTGCATTGTTAATAGCACAACAGGTAGTATATTTGCTTTTGATGCAGAAGGCTGTGGGTTCTACTCCCACAGTATCTAGATGCATTGCTGATATTGTACTGTGTTGTAAACGGGGTGGATGCTGCCGTCTTGAGTATGTCCTCTTTGGCGAAGATACCTAATAACTATGAATCCATCCATTATTTGCCATCCATTCCCTATTGCAATATTACTAGCTTATCATTTTTTTAATGTAATATAGGCAATTTAATTCCTCAAGGGCAACAGGCACTTTATTTGTAGATGAAACAATGAAATATAAAGTTGTTTGCTAGCAGCAACCTCTTCTTCATTAGTTACAGATCTTTTTATTGTGGAATTATTTAGATGACTTTAACTTCTGCAGAGATTGTGCATATTTACTGATACTGGTGGATTGTAGAAGTTTGAGTAGACGTTTATGATGGAAATGTTCTCAATTGGGCAGTATTGTCATTAATGGTGCATGTATTTTGTTTCATTGTTTACTTGAAAAATGTTCAAAACGATAAATTTGAAACACCCTATAACAACTGTACTGTATTATACAAGGAATATAATTTAATGTAATCAGGAAGGTGCATCACAGAACACATGTATATTTTGTGTGCAAGGGGCCTATCATTTGAAAATAGCCCAAAGTTAATCTTTATCTGCCACTAGCCAAATGTATTTTCTTTGAATGTGGGTTTCAATGCTGTTTCAATAAATGTGACTTTCAAGGGCAGAGAAGTTTTAATGCTAATTCTATTTTCATTGTGAGACTGCATTGCTTTGTTAAGCTGTCTTTAGTTTAGATGTCTTAGTGTTTGTGCTGTAAAATGCAAAATAAAACTTTCAAATGAAGTCCAAATCATTGTAGAAGTAAAGCAGTATGCACATTAGTGTTTATGGTAAATGGGGTGAAATACCCAAGTAATGGTTCACTGGAATGGCTGCAGGGGGGAGGATCCATTCAACCATGATTTTGTGAGGGGGAAGGAGGAAAACACAGACAGCCTAAGCTGAACTATACCTCTCAGCTGTCCAGATTTTCACAGAATGAATAGATTTTTGCTTCTTATTTTTGCTTTGTTCCTCATAAAATTTGTGGTTTTCTGGCAAATTATTTAGGAATTAAGTCACTAAATGACAGATACTGAGTTTCAGACTTCATAACCTTCAGAAAAATGCATGCTAAAGCAAGACAGTACAGTTTTGTACACTTACCATAAATGTAGATGTTCGAGTGTATTCACTGTTGCAGTCATTACATTTGGGTAATCTGCTGGCAGGTTGCCCTCAGTCAGCCTGATTAACAAAGTCTTGGGTCCTGCATCGGTTGCTGTCCCTTCTTCCATGACATCAGGTCATTAGGGGTATAAAACATGCAACCAATGTCATTACCTCAGTTTTTCTTGCCCTAGATGTCAGGTGCCCCCCAAATGTGGAGCAAAATAAAATTTAAAACACAAAAATATCCCTCCAACCAAAAGCAAATACACCAAAAAGGCTTTTAAGCATAGTAACAGAAAATAGAGGTATAGTTAGAGAAAAACAGGGGGCTGGAGGAAGGGTAACCAGGACTGCAACAGTGAATACACTCCAACATCTACATTTATGGTAAGTGTACACAGCTGTACTATGTTCTTCATGTTTCACTGTTGCAGTCATTACATTTGGGTAGATTCCCAAAGCTATGGTAGGGAGGATGGATTTATACAGCATTAGGACCAGCTATAAGGCCCTGCAAGACAGCAGTGGCAAAGCCAGCTCTGGATTTAGAGAAAATTGGTAAATGATAATGTTTGGTGAAAGTATGAACTGAAGTCCAGGTAGCAGCTTCTAGAATATCCCTGGTAGGAACACCTCTGAGAAAGGCTGTAGAAGTAGATGCAGCCCTGGTGGAATGAGATCTGATCCCCTGGTGGATAGGTTTTCCATGGTGCTTATAGCAGAAATTAATGTAATGGCTTATCCATTTAAAAATGGTTTGTTTTGAAATAACCTTTCCCTCTGCCCCTGCAGCAAATGCTACCAGCAGTTGTTCAGATTTTCTTCGAGTTTTAGTCCTGTCCAAGTAGAATCTACGTTGTCTGTGTACATCCAATGAATGCAGAATCCATTCCCCTTTGTTCTGTGGACTGGGAAAGAAAGCTGGAAAATGAATGGACTGATTAAGAGCCACACTGGATACCACCTTGGGCATGAAGGATGGATTGGTCTTGAGTGACACCCTGTCCGCATGAAAGATGATGTAAGGCTCCACTGCCTTAAGGGCCTGTAACTCAGATATCCTTCTAGCTGATGTGATTGCTAGAAGGAAGGCTGTTTTCCAAGAAATAAATTTTAAGTCTGCAGTAGCAGCTGGCTCGAAAGGTGGTAGAGTGAGTTTCTCCAATACAAAGTTAAGATCCCAGGCAGGGGTTGGAGCTCTCCTGGGTGGTTGCAAGTTTTTGGCCCCTCTGAGGTACTGCTTGAGCAGAGGACAAGAGAAGGGGAGGTTCTGTGTTATAATGAGCTGAAATGGCTGAGGTATGGATTTTAATGGAGGAGAAAGACAGGCCCTTGTGAAGCATCTCAGTTAAGTATTGTAAAATCTGAGGTAAATTGGGTGCTGCTGTGCTCATTCCTTGAGATTGATTCCAAGCACAGAATCTTTTCCATTTGTCAGCATAAGATTTTCTAATACTAGGTCTTCTCGCCTCCAAGATGACATCCATCACAGGTTTGCTGAGGGATGCTAAGGGTGAATTTAAGTGATTAGCCAAGCTGCAAGGTTCAATGTTGGGAGCTGAGGGTGCAGAATCTGGTTCTCCTGCTGAGACAGTAAGGAAGGTGTCTGAGGCAGGTGCCATGGACACACTGCACAGGAGTGGGTACCAGTGTTGGTGGGGCCAGTCTGGAGCAATCAAAATCATTCTTGGTTTGTCCTGTTTGACTTTTAACAGAACTTTGCAGAGTAGAGGCAGAGGGGGAAAGGCGTAGACTGATAGGTTTTTCCAGCTGAAGGACAGAGCATCCACTTTCCAGGCTTTTTTGTGGGGAGTCCTTGTGCAAAATTTGTCCAACTGATAGTTCCGGGGGGAGGCAAATAGATCTATGTCTGGGCTCCCCCATTTGCTTGTCAACATGTTGAAAATCTGTGGTTCCAGTCTCCACTCGTGTGGGTCCATGAGATTTCTGCTTAGTCCATCTGCCAGTGTATTTAATTTTCCTGGCAGGAATTGAGCTTGTAGGTGCACTTGGTAGCTCAAGGCCATGTTCCACAATGCCATGGCTAGTCTGCAGAGGGGGTAGGAATGTGTACCCCCCCTGCTTGTTTATGTACCACATAACCATAGTGTTGTCCTTCTTTACCATTAGTTGTCCTGGAAGAATGTAGTCCTTTAAGGCTGTCAGAGCATTCTGTACAGATAACATTTCTTTCTGACTGATGTGCAGGTGCATTTGACTTGGGTTCCATTTGCCCTGAATGCACTTCCCTGCCAGGTGAGCTCCCCATGCATAGTCTGATGCATCTGTAGTTAGGGTTTGGGTGGCAGGGGGTAGCGTGGATGGCAGTCCCTTGTTTTGGTGGTAGGCCTCTGCCCACCATAGGAACTCCAGGCATAGGCAAGGTATGATAGGAATCATTGTTTTCAGACTGTGACAATGTTGACTCCATAGACATTTTAAGTGCCACTGAAGTTTCCTCATATGCAGTCTTGCATATGGAATTAGAAAAATGCAGGAGGCCATGAACCCTAAGGCTTGCAGTATTTGTCTTGCAGATAGCAGGGTTTTTGTGGCCACTTGTTTGAAGTAAGTTACCAAATGAATTTGCTTCTTTTCGTTTATGGTGTACCCTAGACAAGTTAGAACCCTTTTTACAAACGCCAGATGGTTTAGAAGTATGGCCTGGTTTTCTGCCTGAATTAGACAATCGTGCAGGTATGGATATATTTGAATATTTCTTTGCCTGCAAAATGCAATTACTGGAGCCAGGCACTTTGTGAATACCCTGGGCACAGTAGACAAGCCAAAGGGCAGTGCAGAGAACTGATAATGCAAGTAGCCTGCTTTGAAGCGTAGGTATCTTCTGCAAGATTTCCTGATTGGGACATGCAGGTAAGCCTCTTTTAAATCTAGAGTTGCCAACCAGGCATCTTTGTCTAACATAGGTAGTAACTGGTGAAGAGTCAGCATCTTGAATTTTGGAAAGTCCAGAAATGGACACCATGATTTGTCTTTTCTGGGTACCAGGAAAAGCCTGGAATAGAAACCTTGTCCCTTTTCCTTTGCTGGTACCGGTTGAATAGCCCCCATGTTTAAGAGGGAAAGTACTTGTTTCTGAGCCTCTGCCCACTGATTTGATGGCAGGTCTGGCCACCCGTTTGGTGTTGGCAACATGTGGAAATGAAATCTGTATCCCTGGGACACTATATTTAAAACCCATTTGTCCTGATTTATGAGTTCCCAATTGTTTGCATGAAAAGCAATCTTTCCCCCCCAAAGGGGTGGCTAAAAGGTAAGTGCTTAGTAATTTTAAAGGAAAGTCATTGAGACTGTTTACCATAGGGGGTGTCTTGTTATTTCCAGATTTGGAAGTGGAGGCTACCCATTGCTTAGTTCTGAAAGTCCCCTGGGACTGAAACCTGGTGCTTTTGGTGTGTCTGGATTTGGCTAGAGAGGATCTGGAAGGAGCTGGAAAGGACCAATTCTTAGTAGGCCAGTGCCTACTGAATCTTGGAGGTTGCACTTGTAAGAAATCTTTTACAGTTTGCATAGATTTAGCTTTATCTTCCATCTTTTTTAAAACTTCGTCAGCCTTATTGCCAAACAGGTGGTCCTGATTTAAAGGAGCATCCAACCATTTTGCTTTAACATGATCAGGCAGTGACTACTCCTTAAGCCAAGCATGCCTTCTAAGCACAGACCCAGTAACAGCAGCCCTGCAAGAAGCCTCTAAAGAATCAAAACCACATTGCAAAGTATGTTTTCCAACTTGTTCAGCAGAATGCAATAAATCCTGTAAATCTTTATTTTCCACACAGTCAGAAATCAACATCATTTTCTGTTAAAGCAGTCCAATAACATGCTGTTGATATTTTAACATATGAAATTGGCAGTTTAAAGCCCTGATAGCCAAGATTGCAAAAGTATAAACCTTTTTACCCCATCTATCCAGTGCCCTGGAGTCTCTATCAGAAGGGGTAGGATTTTTAGCAGTTGAAGCCTTAATGCCATTAGGCCCTTGAGAAATGGTTTCAGGATCTGCATCAGGGTTTTTGAAAAGAAACTTGTGGGACTCTGGAACCCTGTAGTATCTGTCAGGTTTACAAGGAGCAGGAGGCAGGGAATCAGGGGTCATACTGGATTCCGAGAACACATCATCAACAATGTCTAGTACAGGAGGTATAGCCAAAGGCCTATGCTGAGGTAAAAGAAGAAAATCCCTAAGCTTCTTTTTTAAATCAGAGAATTCCTGACTTTCCCAGTGAAAATGCTCCCTTAAGGTATGTAAAGTTTCACCAAATGAGAAATCCTCGGGGGTGGGGGGAGCAGAGGGAATGGAATCCTCTGCATCAGAATCCTCATAAGTAGGTATGGACAAATCCAGGTCATTAGAAGAGTCAGAAGAAGCAGAGTCCTGATCAGAAGATTCATAGTCAAGCTCAGGCCTAGGCCTCTTAGAAGGGGGGGGGAGGTTCAATGCCCCTGATTAGAGTAATTAGATCTTCATCCATTTTGATCATTTGCTTTATAGACATAGGGATCTGAACATGTGGCCTGGGCATCATTTTTTTCGACATAGATAGAGATTTAGGCCTTAGTATTGAAGGAGGAGTTGGTTTGATATGCAAATCTGTAGGCCTGAATACACCCTCAGAAGCCAGTGCCTGCACATCAGCTCCGGACCCATCCAAGGTAGAGACATCCGCGGGTTCCATAGTTGAAGTATCTCATGGCATACTGGACTATGAATGGGTCTTGGTAGAGGCCTGCGAATCAGAAGTAGCGGGTATCAGGGGCTGCAAAAACACCTCACTGAGTACCGGCGAACTGGCGACTGGCTTAAGAGAAGTGTCGTCGGCAGTTTTGAACCTCAATAGCCTGTCTCTGTCTTTATCTTTGCATTTTTTTGAAATTCTGGTAGTCGGATGGCTAACCGATGTCACTTCTGGATAATTATCCGAGAACCAAAATATTTAGAGGCAAAAATGTACTGTCAACAGATAGTGCGCTGATTAAATAAAGCACAAAACCGACAGCAAGGTACATCGTGGTCAGGGCCTAGGCAAGGAATACAGTACAGATGAAAATCTTTATGAGGTATTTGCTTTCCTGAAGTAATGCAATTGTTAACTTTTACTGACATCGGTAAGGAGCAAGAAAAAGTTTCCCAAACGGGGTACTTAGCTTTAAGTTGAAGACTTCGGTTCTGAAACTCGAAAACGAACATTTCAGGAGTCAGCTGACCGGCACTTGCGAACTGCTTCTGCTTTGGGCACCGCACGGCAAGAAAGACTGAAGTAATGATGTCGGCTGCATGTTTTATACCCCTGACGACCTGACATTATGGAAGAAGGGACAGCAACCAACGCAGGATCCAAGACTTTGTTAATCAGGCCAACTGAGGGCAACCTGCCAGCAGATTACCCAAATGTAATGACTGAAACAGTGAAACACGAAGAACATCTGTTATTCTATCAACTGTCTCAGTTTATACAAGAGCAATTATATGTTCCCCCAATATATTTGGCCTTGTCCAGATTTCCTGCATTAACAGGTTGAGAGGTACATGCAAATAAACTGCTTTATAGAATTAGGCATATCCAAACCTCTCAACTGTCCCCGATTTTGGCTCAAAATGTTGCTCTTCCCCTAATAATCCCTCCACAAAATGGCAATTTTGGAAGAAAATGTGGAGGGTTTACAATTAATAAATAACTGTAATAATCAGAGTTATAGATTTTATTCCAGAAATGCACGTCGATTCTTTTATTTTGTCAGCTGCTCAAGTTAGCAGCACTAATATTAAAAAAGTGCCCCTTCTTTGACAGGTTCCCAGCTGTATTGTGTGGCTATTTTATATTTGTGCATCACATTTTTGGTCCATCTTTCATAAAATTGTAGTTTTTTGGCAAATTAGTGGTAAATCATTAAAGACTGAAATTAAAAAATAATGACAGACATTTGCGTTTCAGATTGCATACCCTTCAGAAAACTCATACTAATGCAAGACCTACTATTCTATTATCTTTCTAAGTTTATAAGAGCAATATTTAAAAATTGTCCTTATTTTTGGGCCTTTCTCCCACTTCTATGTATGGCTTTGTCCAGATTTCTTGCTCTGAGGTTGAGAGGTATAACAAATGTGTCAGGGTCATCACAGTCAGCCAGAGACATTTCAAATTGTGACATACTTGTTGCACCCCATTCCCCCATGTAGTGACTCTGGATATGTCCAAGCAAGGCAAGGAGCAGTTATGCAGTTTAAATGTGCAGAGTATCCCCTCATCCAAGGTAGACACAAGTACTACAGTGTTTTTTCATCTGTCCTTGATTTTGCAGAATATTCTGGTTTCTGTCATATTTTTATACTGTTGATTTATGCTTATTATTATTCAGAAAGTGCCTGTTGCTCTGTGTTTAAGTAGCAATGATTTAATGACCATCAGGTAAGCTTGCCTGAGATTGTAAGATGCAAGTAAGCTTTAATAAGCATACTGTTAAAGAAGTGCCAACATTGAAAGCCTTTCTGTTGTTGCCATGCAGAGAATACTTACATAACTAGATAATGTATAAGCCTTGCATATTGAAATGCATATGACAGTATTTGTAATAAAGGACAGGATTACATTATTTTAAGAAGTTCATTACATTTGTTGGAGACTTGCAGTCATCTTTGCAGGCTTTACCTGTAAACTAAACAGAATGCCAATCTATCATGTGTGGTCCATAACCTGTACAGTAATCCTTTAAGCAATGTATCTTGAGCTTGCTTCTTGTTTGCTTTTCATTTTTTTACTTTGATAGATAGTTGTCATGCAGCAGGTCTTTTTTGGATAAGAAACATTTTTGCAAGTGGGGGTATCACAGAGATTGCTACTTTCAGCATGTTACTTGGTACTTTAATAAAGCTGAATATAAATTAGAATTAGAACTGCAGTGCAAGGAGAAGTGGTTTCAGTTGAGTGCTGCTTGTTTTTCTTATACTTGATTTTGACTGGCATTCCAGTAATGTATTTATGCGGTGGTGGTGCTGCAGTAACGTTGTCGCCTCACAGTAAGATGCTGTTCGGTTAGATTCACAGCTAGAGCATCTTCTGCATGAAGACATGCGTGAATGGGCGTACCTTCATTGAAGGTTGTGCGTCAGGGCTGGTAACTTGGCACGTGAAAATCATCTACCAATCATTAGCGGACCGGAGTTCCGCTGTAGCGACCCCTAACCGGGAAAAAGCCGAAAGACACAAACAAATTCCAGTAATGTATTTAAAAAGTAATTTATTTTTTCATGCCTCACAACCTTTTTGTTTCCATCTAGATATTAAGTAAGCTGTCAAGTAGCCAATGCATTGAAATATTTTTTTTCTTCTACACTTCATTTTGTCTTGATTGGACTTTCATAATGATGGTTTGGCACCCAGGGCAGCGTATTTAATTAAAGTTACATTTTTTGTGGTTTTGAGCATATCTCCTCCCCTTTCTAGATGGCCTCACCCCTTCCCATTGACCCCATCCATTCAGCTGTCTCCTGTAGCCCCCCTTTGATTTGAAGTCACCAGCCGCCACTGCTTCCCACCACTGTTTTCCTTTATATTATCCCAGTTATTTTTTTGAAGTGAGTGCAGTGAACAATACACAACTAATGCTTTTGGTTTCACTGGCAGAGGATTCATGGCTCTACTAATTTTTTATGAATTACAATGGGATAATCTTGTAGAAATATTCTATGCCAAACAGCCCACCATCTCTAAGACTGCTGAACATATATTCCCTTTCTTTTTAAAATTGCACATCAGAGCTCTTGAAGTTTAGATGTTTTTGTTTTTTTTTTTAGGCTGAGGTAGTTGCACTATGAGTATTTTAGAGTAAAGCATAGTTTTCTATAAAATATATGTCACTGCTCCTACAATTCACTCAGCCACTCTCTCTTAGGAGAGAACAGCAAAAATTGTGGGTACAGGGATCTTATATGCAATGACATTTGTAGGCATTTTGGTATCTCATGCTAATGTTTATTGAAGACCAATATGTTTAGATGACTTCAGTGTACAAATATAAGCCAGTGGCTTGGCAGTTGACTTAAAGTACCACCTAAACATACCTCTCAACTGTCCCTAATGTTCAGGGACGTCCTTGATTTTGACTCAAATTTAGCTCTGTCCCTCTGAATCCCTCCTAAAACTAGTGACTTTGGGCAGAAAGGTGGTGAATTACACTTAATGAATAATGACAATAATTAAGAGTTATACACTTCTTTTACTTCAGAAAAGGTGTATTAATTCATATGCTCTGATTCTCTCAATGTTTCAAGTTAATAGCACTAATATTTTAAAAGTGTCCCCGATTGTCCCTGATTTTTTTCCTGACTATTCCCTGATTCTTTTCAAATTTGTCCTTGATTGGTTGAGAGGTCTGCGACCTGAAGTATAATTACAGCAACTCCCCACATGTGTCTTGAAGGACCACTGTCCACTCTCCGGGTATTTAACTGCACTGGCATGCCATTTACCCACCCCTTCAAGGGCAGAGAGCTAGACAGTGCTACTTAGTTATCTGCCTGCCAGCCAGTACTTCTGTTGTGCTAATCAAATCCAAATTCCTAGCACCACAATTGGCAGCTGTCCATCCTTGGTGGCGTTATTCATTATGTGTAGTTTGGTAATGGGCAGAGATGATTTACAAATGGAGGTCCAGAGAAAAAGGCCTCTTAAAATAATATAACATGATTTTCAGATATATAGAACTCACAGCTCAATGTGGACTTCTCATACATAGAGATACGGTGTACTAATATGTAGAATTTAAGAGCAGCACTCAGGTCTACAACTATTCTCAGCACTATAAACAGTATCTAGTAGTGTAATAATAATATATAAAGGCATTCCTATTGTTAATTCTTATAAGTGATAATAACTATGCTAACTCACTTCAGTACTTACAGAATGATTTATAATGTTGAGCTGAAGACAACAACCAGATAACTGACACTGCATATACATAATGTCTGTGTAAGCAGATAACGTTTTACATGACTGCAGTATGTAGAGGAAAGTTAAAAATGTTTTTTTTTCTGATGCTAGCATATGTCAAAAGTCACTACTGTATAAATCTGTTCTGTCCAGAAAAAGATATAAAGGTGGTAATTTGGATGTAATCATCCCCACTGCTCAACAGCATAAGGTCGCAGGCATTTACCTTATTATCATTACCTGCAGTAGGTAGGTGGAAATGAGCAAGATGAGAACATTGTGACTACCAGCAGTGTAAGAAGCTGTTATGTTAGTTATGCTTTTATTTCATTCTGGTGCTTGGCTGGCAACAGTTTTTTAAATCAAATGACTGACAGATTTTACTGCTTTACCATTCATTGCTCTGTGCTCAATCCATTCCATTCTATTTGTGGGTTCTTGTTTCCTTACAAACATTGGAACAGTAATTTGTATGGGAAAGGGTTGGTAACTTCTTTGCACTACTTGTTCTTGAAATCTTCAACCACTTTTCCCTGGACTAACACGAATTCTCCCTGGACTAACATGAATCTTTGGCTTGCTTTCCTGCATTGTCACTGACTGTTCAACATACACTCACTTTCTGTGCAGTGTTTGAACACATATTCACTTTCTGTGCAGTGTTTATCATTTATCACTGGATTTATATTGTTGGGAGAACAGTTCAGTGCTTGTTAACTATTTTAGTGGACTAACAAGAACATTGGGCTTGATTTCCTGTACGGACAATGACCATAGAATACATAGCTACTTTTTTGCAGTGTTTGGCAGTTACCCACTGGATCTGTTTTGTTGTGACAGAGTCTGGCTGCTTTCTGTGAACTAACCAGAAGGCCTGGCTTGTTTTCCTGCACTGGCATTGACTGCTCAATTTATCCCCACACTCTGTGTAGTGGTTGAATATATGTTTATTTCTGCCTGCTAGCAGTTAATATCAACTCTTGTCAGTGGACTAACAAGACCTTTTGGTTTGATTCCTTCCACTGACACTAACTGTTGAATACATATCCGCTTCCAATGCAATGTTTGGCAGCTACCTGCTGGATTTATTTTGTTGGGTCTGATAGAATTTGCCTGCATGCAGTTTGTCAGCTATTGTCAGTGTTCTTGGGACTGACTTGATATTGGGATTTTATCTTGAGATGTCTTGTCATGATATATAGTTTTTTTTACCACTGTTTAACAGAACTTGCAAAGTGCAGCCTCCAACTTTATTGTGATCAGCCAAAACCTTCTACTAATTGTGTCAGTGGCTTAACAGGTAGTATAATTGATTTTGGTGCTGGAAGACCAGAAGAGTGTGGGTTCCATTCTCACTCTGGCCAATTGGATTAATTTTCAAATTGTTGACACTGTAGTACTGCAATAGTGGGGTGTTGCACTCCTGAGAGTCCTGAGAGTGCAGTCCTTCAGATGAGATAATAAACCAAGGTCCCACCTGCTTGAGTTGGTGGTAGCTCATTTGGATGCAAACAATCCAACAGCACCTATAGAAAATATCAGGGGTGCTTTATTAACATTTACATTCATTTTATACAATATAAACAATCTAAATCAATTATTTACCACTCGCTTTTACATTAATACTTAATATTGTTTATACATCAATACAAAAGAACTTAACAAAACAATTCTATTTATTTCATTTTTTCTTTTATATTTACCCTCCATCCCCCACTCTTTCCTCCATAACCATCATCCTCTTCCATGTACTTGTTATATAACTTCTCACATTTTTTCCTCAAATAATACTTTATTGCATTTTTCAGTATTACATTTCTTTATTTTATCATACTTTCCCTATAATATCTTATTCCTATTTATACATTTAAATCATTCCCATCAATGCTCATTTTTAAACTTCTCCAAAAACTCTTTATTCTTTTTGCAATCCAAAAAAAAAATGTTGTGGTGTTTCTTCTTCGCTACAGTCAAAAGCATTTTCCTTCCACAATTCCATATATTCCCTTTCGCCATTAACTTGTCTAATACAATTCTTCACAAAAAAAAAATCATTAAAATTGTGTGCTTGTGTTTATGTTGTGATCAAAAAATAAAAAAGCACTTAATATTTTTATTTTTCATATCATGACATATAGGTTAGGTATCCTTCCCCCAACTTCGTTTGTTGTTTTAAGTTGGTTTATACACACAACACTGGTACTTTACTTTAAAACTAAACTTGCGTCAATGTCAATCAATCCTGCCAATCTGTGACAGTTTTAGACAGTTTAGACAGTTCACTAACACCCAACAGATGAGATCTGTTTTTTTTTTGGATTGTAACTAAGACATCATCAAAAAAGAATGTGCCTCTGTTGATGTATAGTTAGTATGTAATGAGGATGATACTTGTTAATATGGCGGCGGCGGTCCGGTGTGTGAGTCGGAAGGATTTGCTACACATCCCCCCGAGGTACTAATCTGTAAGATAACCCATTAAAATTTTCAAACCTTTTTCTTTTGTCTTTTATTACTGTTTTTCATCTTTTAATTCTTGTCATGTGTATAGTAACAAAATAAATAAAAATAAAAAGCAATCTAAAATCATATTATATCATTCTTTTCTTTACACATCGACCTCACTTACATTTAACTTCCATAATTTAATTTTATTCTTATATTCTTTTTCTTCCATCTATCACTTTTCTATTTTCTTTTCCCTGTATTTCCCATACATTTTTATAGGTTTTTTTTATATAACATTACCTATCATATCTTTTTGACTTTCTTTTACCTTTCTCATTACCCAAAATACTAGTGTTGACACCGATCCATTTTTTGTTTTGGCTATCTGGAAATCAAACTGATAGTCCGGTAGTCTGGAAAACACTGTATAAACTTCAGTATTCTGTTTCATAAAAAGAAACAGACTATCAGAGTTTGTTAAACTGGTGGATTTACTATTCTTTTTTTACAAAAAGCATAGTAAATCTGCAGAAAAAAGGCAACATGAATGGAAAAACAGGGCGTTCCCACTTGAATTACATGATGATGTCACAAAATGGGCAGGCAGTGGGTAGGGCATGGGTGGGGTTATTGGTGGTGCAAGGAGTGTGGCCTAAGTCCAGTTTTAGCCACAACGAAAGATAGCAACCCTACAAAATAAATGCAGAGATGCTAACTGCGCCACTGGATATTTTAAAATTCAAACCACCTTCTTTTTATTTTAAATTGTCCTTCTTTAAACTGAGTTCAGTCTTGAACCTCACATCAAACTTAAAAGCATCTCTAATAACTCACTTTCCTTTTTAGCGGTAAAAATATATTCCCCGAAAAAATGCTATCTTTCCTAGTACATAAGTATTCAATGTATATGTCTATTTTTCTGAATTGATAAATAAAAACTTTTCTACAAAGTTATTTTTTTATTTGTTCTAGTATTTGTCTTAACAAGTGTCTCTCTGAAGATCATGATTTCCTTTCTTGTGAAATATATTCCATTTATGTATTTATCTCACCAAATCCTTTGCACTTCATTTTGTTTAACTGCAGACCACTTGTTAACAGCTTTTTGATCCCTATTACAAGGTCACAAGATACATTCATAATGTTGAATGCAGTTAACATTGACACACAAAACATCATTGCCAAGCTCTAATCACATAACCTTGACCATCATCAGCAGAAGCCATAATATGTTACCTGAGATCATGATACAGTGGGGATTAGGTTTTAGTGCAGAACTGGAGTTGTTATTTATAAGTAGCAGGAGGGAATGTGAGGGTGCAGCCCCCCACATGGAGGGGTTCAGGGGTCTTTGCCCTCTGCATATATGTTTGCAGTCAACATTATGTGATTTGAGCTTCCAGGGTTGAGGTTTTGTGCATCTTTGCCTGCATTCAATGTTATAAATGTATTCTCAACCTCACTTATCCATCCCTTAATTATCCGTATATGTCATACATATTGGTTATATTACCAATATGCCATACATATGGTAATATAACATTTCATTTCATCTCAAGTCTTGCTTCCATCATTTCATATATACAGTCTGTACTGCTGCATTTATTACTAATACAAATATGCACATACTCATTGGATATCCCTGTTTCTCTCCTCTCTTAATACTTATTTTTTTCCATCCATTTATCATAACTTGTACCATGAATTTTCACAACATTTCTTTATTATATTAAGTTTTTTGCCTATGCCATATTACTCTGAAATCTGCCACACTGCTTTGTGACTCACGTTATCAAAGCCTTTAGCTATGTCACATGTCTTACTTCTTTATTTTCTTTCAGTATCATCTCCTTTTTAAACGTTACTGTTAATCTCTTTATCTCCTTTCCCTTCTTTATTATTTTACTGGCATCCCCTATTCTACCCATAATGCGATGTAAAACTGAAAACTCTGCCATCTTTCCTCTGTCTGTTATTTCTTTAATGTCTTTAGAGTAATTTACATAATCAATTTCAGAATTAAAAAAATCCCCTTTTATGTGTCCATTCTCTATTGTTTTCTACTTATTTTTAAATCTCCATATTGTATTAAATCCCTTAATGTCTTAATATCCTGTGTTATTTTTCCCCTTGTCTTTCCACAGGTTACATTTTTTAGCTGTAGTGCTTGTTTAACTTACAGTTCTGTGCCTGATTATTGTAGATCTCTGTTTGCATTTGATTTTGAATTGAAGTTATTAATTTAAAGTTTGATTACTTCTATTTTTATCTTTTTCTTATATTGTATATTGTTCTGTTTTAAGCTTTTTATTGTTTTGCAGTTTTAACTGGTCTTGGTGAGGGTCAGTTCGAAAAGAATCCTTTGCAGACTGTGAATAACATCCAGCTAATTAGTGGGAGGAGATGAGAAATAGCATTCCTGATTTATCTAAAATATTTATGGGCATCTTTATTTAGCTGTAGTGCTTGTTTGACCTGCAGATCTCTGCCTGACTTTGTCTGTATTTGATTTTCCCATCCACCTGCCGTACTACTGTTGTACTCTTAAACTTGGTGGCTTTTAAGTTGCCCACCCCTACTATAAATCTGATTTTGGACACTCCTCCATGTCCCATCTTATCAGCACATGCTACTGGGTACTGAGAGGTCAACTGGGAAGGCCCACCCTGTTAGTCACTTAAACTTGAATTATCTTCTGTTTCCTCTCTTCCCACTTACTTAAAACTGTACCTTATTCAGCTGCTTTTACTGTATCTGTGCTTCTTCCTATTTTACTACTTTATTGAGTTTTTGCTGCACTTTCTTAAAGTGTTCAGTTGCATTTAATTTGCTGCATTTCTTGTTGCTTGTTAGTACCTGATTTAAGTTGTAACTGTTATTATAAGCCTCTTAGTTTTGATTTAAGCACTTGGGCTTCAAACTAGTTATCTTACATAAGGAAGTTTTGTGGTCTACACTCTTGTGGTAGGAGATATAGCTTACACCCTTCTAAGTCAGGAGTTACTGGTTGAAGGCTTATTGTGTGTGTTATTCTAAAAGTGTCTTAGATCTGGTTTAAGTGATTGGGCTTCAGGCCAGTTATTTTACATAAGGAAGGTTTGTGCTCTGCTCTGTTGTGGGAAGAGAGGGTAGCCTTCACCATTCTGAGCTGGGAATTTCTGGGGAAGGCTTATTGTACCTGTCATTCTAAGTGTATTTGTTCTGGTCTATGGTCTGCACTCTTGAGACATTACTGTCTAGACAGATTTTTGTAACTACTAGAACATCTAGTTTGCTCATAGTTGAGTATTGCTCATGAAGTTGCTTGTCTTATTAACTTGTTCAGTATTTAAGTTTTCCTCACTTCTCCCTAGTAGTAGATCAGTGACCATGGATATGCACTTCCTGACTCTCTCTGTGGCCAGTCTGATTGAGATGGGTAGTCTGAAGCATTGTAGCAATTGCCTCATGCACACTGATAATCCACTTATTCTTAATAAACTTTAACTCTGGAGGCAAAACTCTGTCATACAACCAAATCTAATCCTATGGATGTTGTCAGTGGCACTTGCACCATGCCTCCTGCACAGGGTAAAGACCCAACACATAAAACTCTTTATGCTGAGGCACTTACAGGTAACCTTCCTAAAACACTAAGACCTCCTGCACAGTACAATCAAAGAAAGGGTACTCAGCCATCACTTAAACACTCCAATAAAACACCACCCACAGCTACACATAGTAACATTGTATCCAATGCATCCACTGCTAAGTCCTTAAGGCAAACCAGCACACAGCCAAATTTCTTGGTTATTGGTGATTCTATAGTGAGGCCACTGATGTCCCCCTCGCAAGACTGAGTAAGGACAGAGTCACAATTAGCTGCCTTTCTGGGCTAGGATCCATCAAGTCACACAGGCACTCAGATCATTGAACTAAAAGTACCCGTATAACTCCATCATAGTCCAAGTGGGTGTTAATAACCTGAGATGTACCTCCTTTGACTATATGAAGTGAAATATGATTACGCTCACCAATTATGTGTCTCAAACAGGTATGAGAATAGCACTGAGTAGCATGCTACCTTCTCTAAAGATGATGCCACATTGATAATAGAAAATTATTGATTTTAACAATTGGCTTAGCTTCTGGTGTTAATCCAGGGGGATGCAATATTTGATGACCTGGGAGGACATGGTTGAATGACCACGCTGCTTTGCCAGGGATGGTTTGCACTTAGTAAGGTTTCAGATATTGGCAAAGACCTTTTCCACCCCCGAGTGCCATTTTTGGCAATGCCTAACTAATAAACCTACTGACTTAATAGAAACTATGAAGGAATATCTGAAGGTGGTACTGCTCAATGCTAGAAGTCTTAACAAGGAACTCCACTCTCTGCAAGCTTTCTCTCCCCTGAGAGTGTAGACATCTGTGTAGTAACAGAGACATGGTTTAAAGTCACTGAAAGTACCCCAGAAATGCAGAGTATAATGCCTTTCACACCTTTAGACCAGCTACTGCACAGGAGTGAACTAAAGTTAAAGGAGTCTCAGTCTGTATTAAGACCAATCTCATATCCAGACTAGTTAAAGTGCATGACCCACTGGAACTCAGTCATTTGCAACTCACCATAAACAGGGTGTTGTACAATATCCTTGCAATGTATAGGTTTCCCTCCATGTCCCAGGAAATCCATACTACCTATCTCAATGTACTAGAGTCCCTTACTGTTCAACCCCAATACAATATTGATATGAGATCTCAACTACCCCTCTATAGACAGGGAATCTTACACAACTTCTAATGCACAAGCCTTTCGATTCCCAAACTTTGTTAATGCCAACATTCTGGATCAGTTGGTCCATTCTCCTACAAGGGGTACAAACATCCTTGACCTTGTACTCACAAACATGGTGGGTGGGGGGCAATGTTCCTCAACTAATGTAATATGTTCACTTGTCAGATCTGACCCGAGGCAGTATTACTTGAAATAAAAATGAAATATGGAGATCCAATTAAACCAAAAACCTTTAGGAACTATTACAAGGCTATCCTCTCTCTACTAAGTAGCACCTGGGCTAAATTCCAGGCACCCACAAACCCAAGTAAACACCATAGAATGCACTGAGCTATTAACAAAATTTCTATACAGCAACATTGAAAGCTGTATAGAGTGAGCTGTACCCGCACGTCTTAAGAATAAGACAGACTTAAAAGACCTGCCACCCTGATGGAATCACAATATCAATTGGTTATACAACAAAAGAAAAAAATAATCTGGGACAGGCATAGGAGGAACAAAGCCATACATACTAAAAGCCCCCTGACCAATTTAAACAGGCAGCTAAGAGGGTTAATTAATACTTCAAAGACTAAACTTGAAGAAAAAAATAACTTCTCAGGCAAAGGACAGCTACAAAGCTTTCTACAGCTATGTCCATAACCTCAGAGGAAATACACAACGATGCACAGAACTTGTTGTAAATGGCATAACCCACACTGAAATGGAGGCCATTGTCAAACTTTTGGCTGACAGGTTGAGCTCAAAATTTCTCCACCCATCCCCCCCAGTAGTCCAAAGGAAATACCACATAACACAATCCCCTAAATCATTACTAGGGAACAGGTCATCGATGCACTTTCCAAGGCCCAAAAGACTGTTTCGATGAGCTCCAGTAGCATCCTGGGATGTTTAATTAATAGCATGAAACATGACCTCTCTTGTCCACTTGAATCACTTTTCAACTGGAGCCTTCAGTCAGGTTTTGTGCCCAAGGAATGGAAGATGGCTACAGTCAGCCCCCTGCACAAAGGAGGTCCAACCACTGATCCGGATGACTACAGGCCCATAAGTCTTTTCTACCTTATATGTAAGGCCATGGAAAGAATCATCATGAACATGATAAATGAGGACACAGGTAACCTGCAAATGCTGGGCCCATCACAGTTTGGCTTTGTTAAAGGAAGGCCATGCCTATTAAATCTGGTGGACATTTTTGAGAGGGTCACCAAAACACTGGATGAAGATAAGACTGTGCACACTGCTTACCTCGACCTGGCCATGGCTTTTGATGAAATAACCCATTCAGGCATTATAGACAAGCTATAATTTCGATATAAACCTTTTATTACCTACTGGATAGCCAAATGGCTCACTAATAGAGCCAATGAGGTTAAAATAGGTGGGGTCACCTCCACCAAGAGGCCAGCCACTAGTGGAGACCCCCCCCCCCCTGGGGTCAGTACTGGGCCTACTCCTTTTTAGCATCTTTTTCTCTGAAATGGAAGCAAATGCTGAAGGTTTATGACTGACTCAGTATGCAGATGATTGCAAGCTGCGGGTTATCACCAACTCCCTTGCAGACACTAACATTCTCAAAGAAGGTCTATCTCTAACTAACAAATGGTGCCACGGGTATGATCTTAAGCTCAATGCTAAGAAATGCATAATTGCACCCTTTGGGAAGCCAACCATCCTGGCTAATTACCAGGTTGATAATACACTCAAATGTTGACACATTGGTCAGGGATCTGGATACGCACGTAGATAGTAGCCTTATCTTCGACCACCACGTGGCCACAGTGGTGAGGAAATCCTTTTATGTTGTACAGCTTATAAGTAAGGGTATAGCATCTAGGTCCAAAGAGGTACTTATCCTATTGTTTTCTGACCTTATCAGGCCAATCATAGTGTACAATGCTTACTGTGGTATGCACCTGACCAGGCATATGCACCAACTAGAGTGACCTCAAAAGTTCTTTACAAAAAGAATACAAGGCGTTACCTGCCTTATGCAGAGCATCTTAAAGCCCTTTCTCTCTACTCAGTCTCCTATAGGTTGCTGAGGGATGATCTATGCCTGGCTTACAAGGCATCCACAAACCACACACTTATGAATCTCCTACATATTTGTAAGTCAGAGTACCAGAAATACAAGGTTTAGGGACCTGAATTTTGTCGGTGACTTAAACAGAACATGCTGGAGAGACAGGTACATGTCCTAGAGAGTGCTCATCCTATGGAACAGCCTCCCCATCCATGTGAAGCTGAGTTTGTCTATTACCCAGTTTAAGCACAACCTAGGCAAGTGGATGGGGAATAGGAAATTTACACCAGGCCTAGGACCCATGTCCCTTATGGACAGAGGTAGCTTATCAATGTCTGGCCCTCAGTGATCTATTTGGATAAAGGGATCGTTATTTTTTCTGGAAAATTTGGTTAGGCTTAGAAAGGCCCCCATCCTGGGTCATTAGCATAGTAACAGTCTATGAATCTATGAACATTTGTGACCATTACTATTGACATATTTTCAAACACATTTTTTTTATTTCTTCAAACAACTGTTTTCTCTCCATCTTATTATAATATGCATAACTCACCATTAATCTGATTCATTTTTGTCTTGTTGTCATATCACAGTTCCAGAGAGTGCTTCACTTTCTGTCTTCCAAAGAGTAGTGCAAGTTTCCTGATGACCTGGCCAACTTTCCCCCAGCAGTATAATTGCCACATTGGTTCTCCCCTGAGAATAGGCCACTAGCTTAGTGGGAATAATCCACTTAACAAAAAAGTAAGATATTAGTCTCTTACACTTGTGCTAACATTTGATTTTTTTCATATAAATGAGCATCTGCTTAAGATATGCTACTGGTCTTGTGCTCTGCTATTTTTTCACTGATTGCATGTGATGTATGTTGTGGTTTTTGGTCTTATACTGCTAAGCTTGGATGAGATTTTTCCATTAACTTGTTTCTTACACAGCAACTAAATATTTCACTTTTCCTAAATTTATTTAGGATTCCACCTTAATATATAGCCTACAGAACCATTTGTTGTACATAATAGTACAATTCTGCTTCTAGAATATATTACTGAGTATAGTTGTTGGTCGGGGTATGTATGGTTTTGTTGGTTGCTGTCATTTAATTTGAGGGTTCATCTTGCTGTATAAAAGATTTGTTCCCCTTTTCTTTCTGAAGCCAGATAATTTGCTAAATTCCTCCAACAACATTTTCGCTGCATCTGGAGCTGTTGGCTGTACTACCATCTGGTATTTCTTCATCTCCTTTACCTATATTTTTTCACTTAAAGTTGTCATCTAAATAGGATACCTTTTGAGGCGTCTATATTATTTCATTGAAACTCCAGTTCCACGAATACCTATTCACTGACCCCTATTCAGTGAATGACTCTTTTATCAAACACACAAATCAACGAAGATTTTTCCCAGGCAACTAATTTAGAAGGCCAACATACTGAGTGATACACACAGCAGTATAACAAACCCACCAAAGTGGGGGGTTGTGCACCCCACACCCTCAACATATATATATATATATATATATATATATATATATATATATATATATATATATAGTAACTCGGAGATCACACTACAGTGGAAAAAGGGCAGATTTCCACATGTTGGCCAACTAACTCAGTGCCCAGGGAAAAAAGTTCACTGATCTGAACATTCGATAAAAGGACATTCGGTGAATAGGGGTCAATGAATAGATATTCATGGAATTGGAGTTTCAGTGAATTAATATAGACCCTTCATGAGGGCTAAATTATAGTTGTATTTCTCAGCTCAGACTCCTCTCAACAAATTGTGTACCTGGACATACCTGTAGCACTTCATCTCTTCAGCTTTTACAAATAAATTATGGTTATTTATTCTAAATTTCTTCTTCCATATTGCCATCCAATGTTAGTACAGCTTTTGTCAATTTTATTTTCTTGCATTTTGCCTTTTAGTCAGTTGTTTCTTAGCTTAATCCATTAGTTTAGTCTCAACTAATGTATTAGTTTGCTATTTTAGCATGAGAGGGCAGGGGTCAGTTGCCCTACACCATTTTATTTCTTCAAAATTCCATAGAAATACATATAATCATTGCAGAAACAGTTTGCATTTGGAAAAACACACCCACACACAGACACAGGGCTGCCACCTTTCTACCTTTCCAAATGTTCTAAAGTGGGATATAGGTGGGTGTGATCAAATACATGATATCTCAGTGGGTGTGATTGAGAATATACTGAATAAATTCTGGAAAAAGTAATTGAATTAAGTCAGATGTGTGGGACCACTACCCCAACTCCAGAATTCTTTGGATTCTATATGCTCACTGATGCCTTTTGGAGGTTTTCGACATTTTGATCTAATATTTGATGTACATCTGATCACTGGCATGAGTAAATTTATGTCTCACAGAATATATGTTCTGTAAAATTAACTAAAAGCATGCTGGTGTTTAAAACACAAGCTTATATGAGACTAAGAAAAAAGACAATATCTCATCCCTGCACTGAATCTTTGGATCACCGATTTATCCACATCAAGTTTTAACTTAAACCCCTGCTATACAGACATAACCTCATATTGTTCCAACATTAAAATTTTGGTAGAGTGACATAGTCTTAGCAAGCTGCAGCCTTAAATCCTGAGTTCAGTAGCAGTCTGAAAAGCCTTATCAAAGCTGGGCATTAAATTGTTGATATAAGGACATCCGTTCAGTTAATCTTCACCTTAGACCTCTTGGTGCAGTAACACAGTTTCACTGCTACATTAAATCTTAGATTTTATAATGCACCACTGCCAATCACTACATGAAGACTGCATTAGGGTGACATCACCTCAACAAGTATCTATATTATTTTCCTTGTAGCTCATTCAGTCTGTACCACAATTTCACCCATGGTACAGTGGCATGGACTCATCAAGTCCCAACCCTGCATACATAGTACAATGGTACAGACTCACCAAGTCCCATCACTGAATCCCCATGGCACTGTGGCACAACCTTATCAAGTCCCAGCACTGCACCTTGGTACAATGGTACAGATTCAGCAAAGTTCCAACACTGATCCATGCTACAGTGACATGGACTCACCAAGTCCCTGCACTTCCATGATAATGTGGCACAATCTCTCTAACTCCCAACATTGCTTCCATGTTACAGTGGCAGTGACTCACCAAGTCCCAACACTGTATCCCCATAGTAGCACAGCACAGCCTTTCGTATTTCCATCACTGAATCTATGGTGCAGTGACACAGCTTTATCAAATCCAAACACTTAATCCATGATACAGTTGCATAATTAGACCAAGTTCCTACAATACATCCTTTGAACAGTAGTATAACCTCAGAAAGTCCCCATGATGCATCACTGATCCAGTCACACAGCCTCACAAAGTACATATACCCAATCTATGGCTACAATAAGTCCCTGTGGCAATGCCTGACCAAGTCCTTACATTAAGTGCCTTGTAGAGTGCCACGCTGACTCGCCAGTTTCCTACATGAAATCTTTGATGGCTTCACAAAACCTCATCAAGTTCCTGTAGTGACACAGCCTCATTATGTTACTACATTAAACCCATGGCAAACACAGTGTCTTCAAAATCCAACATCATGCTTGTTCAGTAATACACACATGTGAAGTTCCCATAGCTCAGGAATTTGAACACATCACAACCTGTGTTTTAATTGCACGCCTCCATTCTTTTAACACAACTCTCCAGGCCTTTTTTGAAAAATTACTCTTTATTTTTTGAGCTACTTACTGACCTCTGTACACAGTCCCCTGCACAAGGAAGTGCATTCTATAATCCTGTTAAATTACTCTGCTTTATAATCTGTCGTGTTTTCTACAGCTCTCAAGTGTTTGGTATGCCTCAGGAGATTCATATATCTACTGTCACCTTTATTGCATTCTGATATTGTATTCATTACCTCCCAAAGTCATGCATGCTTTGTATGCCTCCCTACCCAGTCAGTGAAATGAATGACACATAGTGACAAGTTACTTAATCTGTAATTGCTGCCATTTCCTTACTTATCTCTGGCAACATCCCTAATTTATAAGCAGCCTCTCACTGAACAGACCTCTTAACAGAAGGATAACACTGAAATTAAGATGACATTTGTGAAGTCTGGGATGCTCCTAAGCTCACAACAATTATGAAACAATATAGGCTAATATACAGGCATTACAGAGTATCAAAACTGGAACATGTAATATCTAAACTCATTTCAGGGGTAGTTACTGGGTAAATAGTCCAGGGGACTACTAAAGGACCTAGCTTAGCTTCAGAAATGCTTTAAAATGCTGTTTGGTTAAATGACTTGCACTGAGTCACACACTAGGCAACTGGAACCTGAGGGAACCAAATTCTCAAGTATAGGAAGTAGCTTCTTAACGGTCTGTGGCCTTAGTCTCATGTACTGTGAATTATTTGATGTGGAAAGTGAGATGAAATGCTTTAAACCTGTGGTGTGTCATGCAAATCAGGGTGTCTGGCAACCTCAGTTACTGCTTTTGCTGGTGCTGAGAGACACCATAGCTGGATCCATTACCCTTAAAAGTTGCTTGGCAGTAGTCACTATGGGGCAAAACATTATGCTATTAGACCTATTCCCTCAGGTCATTTGGGGTGAACAACAGGGCCCTATACTCCAGCAGGGCCAGTTAAAGGTCCATGCAGGAAAAAGTCATGTGTTATACCTAACCTGGCTGGTCAAAAGCTATGGTCCAATTCTGTGGACTTTATCGATGCTCCCTAGGGCTTTATAGGCAAATATCAAGCCCACAGTGAGTTGTCACAATTATAATAAGTGTGTGATGTGTTACAGAGTGCAGATCCTGCAGAAGGAGAAACCATAGCAATCAGACCACAAATAATTATTTGCAGTATAAATAATTCTTTTGCAATTATTTTAAATAATATTTAAAAAGAGAAGGGAATGTGCTTCTGTAAGGCACTAGGAGAAGTGTAGAATCCTCCATGCTATATTGTGTTAAGATCAGGATACGGTCACTTTTATTTTATTTATTTATTTATCATTTGTTGACCGGGAAAGTCCGACTAGGTTCCCACTGTTCCTTTTTTTTCGGCGAGGCCGAGAAATGCTCCAGATGCATGTCTTTGGAATTTCATGGGTAATGACTTTTGTTAAGGAGGGCTGTGAATTTTATTGATGCTTCCTAGAGCATTACAGACAAATATCAAACCGGCAGTGAGCAACCACGAGTTGGGTGAGGCTATGTGCTGCATGTCACCAGTTAAGCATGATTGGCATGACATGCTACAGTAGGATTAAGGACCAAAGCACTTCCACATTTATTTGATTTAAACATTTAAGGTAACTGTTTTGTGGGAGGAATGTTTCCTAGTAAATACTAATCTCTGAAACAAGATCATTACCCATGAACTACCACATAGGCAGCAATCTACTTAACACCGAATGTGTGATAAGAGAACTTGGGACCCAGGTAGACAGTAGTGTCTCCTTTGATAGTCACATCACCACAGTAGTCAGGAAGCCCTTCTACGTGGCACACCTCATCATAAAAGGGTTCTCATCCAGGGAAAATGAGCTCGTTGTTCCCCTCTACTCGTCACTCATTAGACCCATTATAGAGTACAATGCCCCTTTTGGAATGTACCTCACAAGACACCTGCAGCAGCTGGAAAGGCCACAGAAGTACCTCAAAAAGAGGATTACTGGCCTCAAACAAATGCCCTACACTGACCGCCTCAGAAAACTCCAGCTTTACTCCGTAGCATATAGCCTACTCCGAGGTGATCTCTGCCTAACATATAAAGCTATGTCAATCCCAGAGCTGTTGGACATGCTACACCTAAAGAAATCCCAATCCCTCTGAGCTACATGCTCTAGGGACCTAAACCTTGCCACCACAATAAACAGGACATGCTGGAAGGATAGATTCCTGTCCCAGAGACTTCCCATACTCTGGAACAGGCTACCCATCTATGTCAAGCAAAGTTCTTCATTAGCACTCTTCAAGAAAAATCTTGATGAGTGGTTGGGAAATAGGAAATACACCCCGGGGATCACTTCTGTGTCTCTGCTCGACAGTGGCACAGGAAAATAACTTTCTTGGGTGGCGTAAGCCAGGGAACCTTGTTGGGTAGGCTTACATAGGCCCTTGGGCCGATAGCCTAGTACCTACCTATGAACCTATGAACCTATTACTGAGGGCAGAACTGCATTAGAAATGCTGGGCCTTTTCCAAGATGTTCAGGTACAAGCTTTGAACATTTAGAGCTAGGTTTAGTAGTGAGAGAAATTTGGTTTGTACTTGGCCTGAGCTTTCTGGGGTATCTGCTGCCAGGTTTGCCGGTCATATTTAGAGGGTACCACTTAATGTACTGACTATTTGTTTCATTTGTGTTGTTATCACAATGCCATTGTTATTTGCAGGCTGTATTCAGGACGTCAAGGGTTGTCTCAGTGCTGCCTGGGGTTAGATCGCTTATTATAGGTGCTGTACATTATCACTATCACTGCTAAATTAACAGACTACAACCTTAGTGTTTATTTATTTATTTGTACTACTGATAAAATATCTGCTGCCAAGCATAGGCTCCATGTAAGTTTAAACCATGGGCTGTCTGATGTTAGCTTTCCTCCCATGGGTGTTGTCTAGCCGATTAGCACTATTAACAAATCACTGATATTCATTTGAGTTATACACTGTACAGCATAACAAACACAGAACATTGCATTAATAAGTATACCTAATCAGTTCCAATTAACTATGTTTATCAAGTGCATAATAAATGCGTTTCTTTCCTGCTACATTCTTATGACTACAGCATTTCAGATTTTTCTTGATTGATGCTATTGCAAATGATCACTAGTTATTTAATGGTGAACCCTTCTGCAGTTAGTATAATGCTGTTAAAATGCCTTAAGTGACACTTGGGCAGTCACATAATACACTGCAAGTAAATTCTCATTAGTTTAAGTGTTTATGTTTTTGACTTTAAAGTAACAACAGTGGTATCTGTGAATAATTTCTGTGTGAGTGATCTTTTGGATATGCCAAATATGCAAGATGTTAATTGCAAATGATATTCCCCAGGATTCACGAATCCTCCATGTAAGACTAAATAAGTCTTACTCGGAAACTGCAGTTGAACGGTATGACATCAGCGTGCCATGCATATTCATGAGGGCACGCTGACTCCAGTCCAAGTCTAACATGGACCGTGCAGGAAGGCAGGGGCGTGTCTGACTGCCGAGCAGTCCAAAGGTCCATGCCCCTGCAAGTGTCTGAATTGTGAAATGTCAACACACATGAGCGAGTCCGCTCAAATGTCTACATACTCAACACTACACTCCCTCACATTGTAAACCCCATGTATAGTTATAAAATGTAAAACTTTTAATTTTTTTCTTATAATTCCCGATATAGCTGCCCGTATTTGTGCGTGTTTGCTCGGGTGTGCCCATTGCTTAGCTGCAGTTAGCAATTTCGACATTGAAGAGCATAATAAGAAATGTTTATGCAAATTAAGCCAAATAGCAATAGCGTAGTGATAGAGCCTTCACACAAAGAGGAGGCATTCACGGTTCGAGTCCCACCACTCCCCTTTCTATTTTATGTTTTAAATTAGTATATGAAATAATTCCTGACATATATGAATAAAATGTTACTAAAAAGCATTGAAATGGCCTATGTATCAGTGAACAAAATGTATATATATAAATATAAGAAGGATCTTGACATATAAATGCCCGTAGCTAAGCAGTGCTTTACCCAGCGCAATATAGTTGCCCGTAGTTAAGCAGTACTTTACCCAGCTCAATATAGTTGCCCGTAGTTAAGCAGCGCTTTACCCAGTGCAATGTAGTTGCTCGTAGTTAAGCAGCGCTTTATCCAGCACAATATAGTTGCCCATAGCTAAGCAGCACTTTACCCAGTGCAATAGGTTTGTGCGAAGCTGTGCACCATGTTAACCAGCGCACTGTAGGGCAACATGGAGCAACATAGAGCAAAGTTGCCTAAACACAGCCACACCCCCTAGCCTGTCTGGACAGTAGTAAAATAAAAAGCACTGACAAGGTTCGAACCCAGGACACTGTGCACCATAATCAAAGTACTGAACCACTAAGCCATGACAGCTTAGGATAAACATCCACTGTTAACATACATATACTTATAAATGGTAGATTAACCATTGCTAGTCAGCCGAGAATTTTCAAAAACAGTCAATCACAAAAAAGTGCAGAAAATGCGGCATATTTAAGCTCCATAGGCGGGAATACTCACCATAACTGATTGTAGCTCCCATCTGCAGTTAGAATGGCTGGTGCTGGAGAGGGTACTCGCTTTCGAGTGCAACGCTGGGGCATCGAGGAGTCAAAATACATGGTTTGGCTCCTTGTCCACCGTCATGAGTCAAGACTCCTGCAGGGCCAGTTCCAAGGGACAGAGTACAAAGCAGAGGCTTGGAACCGGTTAGCTCATGATCTCACCAGTGCCACAGGTGTCCCTCATACTGGTGAGCAGGTCCGTCACCACCATGCAGACCTGAAGAGACGGAAGCAGGACCTACTGAACCAATGGATACAGGAGGCCCGTGACATGCAAGATGCCCCACTACTGAGTAGGTAGCAATGGAATGCAGTATGTAAGACATGCTAATTTAGTCTATATAGTCTATATAATGGATAGGTATGTCTCAATATCCCTTCATTTACTTCACAGCTGCAGGTGTCTGTGCTGCGAATCAGCAAGCCTATGCAGATAGGCTGCTAAGGCTATGCCACCAGGCAGGTTAGTAATTATTCTGCATGTATTGTTATATAAAATAGGTGAGAGAGCCTGAAGAAAAGTGTTGTAGCCCATTAATACAGCCATAAAATGCCCTGAATAATTCCTCTGCATGTACTGTTATATAAAATAAGTCAGAGAGCCAGAAAAAGAGTGTAGTAACCCATTAATAATGGTAAAATAAGTCCAGAATAATATCTCTGCATGTACTGTCATATAAAATAAGTGAGCGAGCCTGAAAAAGAGTGCTGCAACCTATTAATAAAGGTATAATATGTCTTGAATAAGTCTTCCATATGCACTGTAATATCAAATAAAGGAGAGAGCCTGTAGAAAAGTGTGTAATGTAATTAATAAAGGTATAATACTTGGAGTGTGTCTGTGTCACTTACTTTGAAATGTTGTTGTACCCTTGCATTATATAAATAGTACTGTTGTATTAAGTGCTGTCAACCCACAGCTGGGCAGTCCCATATAAAGTGGATGAAGGAAGTGCCAGTAGCTGTGAAGCATATATACAGTCCTCAACAGTCGGTTAATGGCTGGCATGCATAGGTAAATCTGGCACACAAGTAGCTTGTTAATGTGTTCCCCAGAAATGTGAGTGTGCTACATGAAATGTAGGGTTCTGTAGAAATTTAACTGAAAATGTCATGTGAACACATCCAGATATGTAGATATATAAATATAAATAAAATATATAACTATGTAGCAGTAACATCTGCATCTTGGACAGTTAGTATGTAAGATATAGGTCAGGTATATAATGAACTAGCCAAGCCCATTACGCAACCTAATGCATGTTGCCTAGTGTAATAATACATGTAGGGGATATACACCTGCAGTCAATAAGGATGTAGTGTAGACTAAAAGTACTTATAAGATGTTAATGGAGGTTTCTTTTTACACCCCACTGTATGTGCATAAACAATGCAATTCCACACCTCAATGGGTATGTCTAATCTCAAAACATTTGTTGGAACATATGTCCTATTGTTCTATAAATATCTGCATTTACTTTGATGCATGTGCCCTGTTCAAACCCAAGGCTTATAATCACCATGTGTTGTTCACTTCTATATGCAATGTTGCTGTCCTTTGTTTTAAAAAAGGGTGGGTTTAAATGGGTATTACATGCTGTTACACT
>NC_056733.1:50739378-50751878 GCF_019279795.1 Protopterus annectens
TCAGTATTCCCCATTGTAGGTTCTACATTGAGCAAATGGATTACTAAAGCCACACATCTAGCACTGGTTAGCATAAGCATCCAATGCAATTGTCTTGTAGGTGTCAGGGTGTTACTTCTGTGAGTAGGACTTTTGCCTTGGAATGCAGCTATATGGGTAAATGCGACCTAGGTATTATCCACACACACGTGAAACATGGATGCATGTGCTCAGTGTCAAAGGCTTGTTGTTCAGTCATGACATCCTAGAATGACAGACACTGGACAACCTCATAATAACAGCAGGACATTGGCTCATTGTTTTGGTCTAGCAGTTGCCACTCGTACCATGACATCACTGCAAGTGGCAGTAATGTGCTTGGTAGCAAATGCCTCCTGTAAGGTGACGGACAGCAACAGAAAATGTGTACATAACCAATGTGAGAAATACTTAGGGTAGCAGTCCTGCTAATAATGACAACTACTAACACAGCCAGGAGAGGTCATCTTGATACCTGCACCTCAGTACCATTACACAATGTGGCTCCCACATTATGCTTGCACATGCCACTGTTCCACGTATAATGCCACTGTCCACAACCTGCTATCAATGTATGCCTTTCAGGACAGCAAGGTGTGTGACACATGCTTTAGATAGCATCCTCCTGTGTGCCCCAGTTAACCTATTGTCTGTCAAGTCCACACATGCATGATTGTGTATACTTAACATATATATGTCAGTAATTCATGTACATGTATGCATGTGTATCACACAGCACAGATATATAATTTATGGGCCACATACAGGTATCAGGTAGTAAACCAGTATGATGTGCATATATACTGACAGGTAAGATGTACATAGCTGCAAACCTGTGTGTTTACAATAGGAGTCTATTACAACATGTTCTGTAAATGTAAGTGTATGAGCATGCGCACTGCGGCCTTCTGTGGTTAGAATCGGAGTGCATCCCAAACAGCCCTGTGCTACTAAGTGTATGAGCGTACCTACTGCCACCTTGTGTAATTTGAGTCAGTGCATCCAACAAGCCCTTTGTTACTAAGTACTTGAGCATGCCCAGTATAACCTTGTGTAGTTGTAGTCATAGTGAATCCCAAACGGCCCTGTACTACTAAGTGTATGAGCATGCCCACTGTAACCCTGTATAGTGATAGTAGTTGTCCATTCCACAGATGGGCATACTCCAGTTCAGGTTCCTGTTGTGCTACAACTATAGCTCTCAGGCCTACGTATGTACTACTTGCAGATGATGTGTCTTGCTTGTGCATACAGGTTGTAATGGACACCTACTTTAAACACACAGATTTACAGCTATGTATTTCATGACTGTCAGTCTCCCTGTTGTTGTCCTCAATCTTAGAAGGGCATTCTGATTGCCTTAGAATGTGTAATCTCGGTGGCACATCTCGTAACTGCGTAGTACTGTAATAGTGATCTGTAGATAGGCAGGAGTTCTGATCCCACCACTGGCAACTGTTTGTGTGTGTCAGCAAATGGCTGAGTGTGTGTGTGTCAGCAAATGCCTGAGTGGATATTTATGCCTACATCCTGCCATGACAGCGGATTTTGCTGCATTCCAAAGAGATACCACCTTTTGCACTGGACTTTATCCTTGTCATCTGCTAAACCTCTCTCTTCCCCCTCCCCACTGCAAGTAATCAGTCCTGTGATGTCACCCAGCTCAGAAGTGGAATCAGAGTAAGTGTAATTGTATGTGTTCTGTGGCACATACCCCAACTGCATACCACTGTACTAGTTACCTTTATATAGGCAAGATGTGTATGCACAATACTGGCAAGTGTGTGCATGTTTGTGTGTGTGGGACTACCATGTAGCCAGGCATACACATGTGTAACGTCTTTTAGCACACCATGGTAGCCATCTGTAGTGACTGGTGTCTACAAAGTATTACATAGTTAGGAATGGTAAAGAATACACAGTCAAGCACGACTACAGTTGGGTATGTTATTTTCCTGGGCCACTGTCGAGCAGTGACACAGAAGTGGTCGCCGGGGTGTAAGTCCATACCCATCATTCCCCCACCCAAACTCCACAGTCTCCAGGGTAGATTACATTAGCCATCATTCCCTACCCCAAACTCCACATATACAGCGACCATCCCTTCTCTGGTGAACTGATTAAGATTCAAATGTTATAACAAAAGAGATGCCTCTGTTTTGTGTACACGTCAGTTCCTTTGGAACACTTCTATGTCACAAAGGGTGTTCAGACGTGTATATATATATATATATATATATATATATATATATATATATATATATATATATGTTTGTGTGGCTATATGTATATATATATATATATATATATATATATATATATATATATATATATATAGATATATATGTGTGTGTGTGTATACATATATCCATATATATATTTGTAGTTATGACAGTTGTACAGATGTAGACTTGTCTTTGTTTCACAGAGTACAGTACATTCAAGGGTACTGTACATATGTACACAAAGTGACTATCCCATTTGTTTTCGGTACTGTGGAATACCTGTAGTAAGATGTGCATTATAAACTCCATGCAACATGTTTACAACCTAGATGGCTTAGTGGTACATCCAGTGACCTCGGTGTCCAGGGTTCAAGACCTGCAGGCCTTGTTGTTACTGTCAATTAGGACTGAATATGGCAGTTGTAAGCGGGTACACACAGATAACAGACATGTACAACTCACAGTACACTTGAAATGCCCTTCTTTGGCAATCCTGCTGATGTCACCCACCTACAAATACACCTCAGGGAATGCTGTAACCCAGTAATCTTCATGACGCGTGTTGTAACTGTGTAATCCTGAAGTGTAATAAACTAGTTTGGTAGGTGTTCTAAACCCAGGCAGGTCAACTGTGTGTGTGTGTCTGTCTAAGAAAGAAACCTTGCTTTTTAGAGTATACACAGTCTTTACAATTCACATACTCACCTTTGGCAATCCTGCTGATGTCACCCACCTAGAAATACACCTTTGGGACTACTGTAATCCATTATTCTCTGTAGCGTATGCTATAACTGCATATTACTGTAGTGTGATAAACTAGTTAAGTAGGGGTTCTATTCCAAGACAGGCCAACTGTGTATGTCTGTCTGTCTGAGAAAGTAACAATGCTTTTTAGAGTATGCACATTCTTTATAAATACACATAACCAGCTTTGGCAATCCTGCTGATGTCACCCACCTAGAAATACACCTCTGGGACTTCTGAAACCAGTCAATCTCTGTAGCGCGTGCTGTAAGTGCGTGATGCTGTAGTATGATAAACTAGTTAGGTAGGGGTTCAATTCCAAGACGTGGCAGGTGTGTGTGTGTTTGATGGTCAGAACCTGTGTGGAGGTGGCTGTGAGTGTCTAACCACTGGACATGTTGGAGAGTGTATTTTGTAGTTTTCCTGTATGGTGTCCATATTATATGTCACAATGTCCACCTCATGAGGAGTACAGATGTAAATCAGCCAAGGGACACTGTTGGGAAGCCATACCCCTACATCTGGCAAAAGGCCTGGTGAACAAAGTATGCAACCCTACTATTACCCGGAATACATTCTGAACCCATGTGTCATACACAAACGCACTTGCCTAGAATATCCCACTATGTTGCTAGTACTCTGCACATTGATGACAGATAGTAGGCATGGTGTGATTGCAGTGGGCTGCAGAGGGCATGGCACCCTGTCCAGCAGTACAATAGACACATCATTGCGGACAATGTGCCTTCACTGTATTCCCCACTGGATGCCTGCAACATATGTGGTGCCATCAAATGTGATCCACAGAGGCCGTAAAATGCCTTACACACATGCCCTGTATGGACAGATGCCACTGACACCAGGGAATACATATATCATGCTATCAATGCAGGTACAGGGTCAACCTGCTGTCTATAAGCAGGTCCTGCCACACAAGACCAGTATTGGCATATCTGAGGTTAACAGTCTGTGTACACAACATGTGCCAGTAAAACCAGGTACACTTGTACATGTCACTGTACATTATTGTGGGATGTGCACATCCCAGGCAATGTCCATGTCAAGGAATATCAAACACAGACATGGCATGCATTGCAAAGCAATGGCCATACACAATGGTAACCAGGATGACAGGACAGTTCATACAATACCCATCTGTGTGGGACATTGCAGACACTGCACACCATTGTTGGGTGGAGTGATACCAAGGAATCCCCTCACCCAGCCTTGTACAGCTATCTTGCACAGCCAACCACTACACACCCATGAAGCAATACACACATGCATGTCAGTATTGGCACCTTGTGTCTGCGTGTGGGGTATGATGCTCCCAACCACAGTCACACCCAGTATAACTCCCATTGGCATACTGATTGATGTCAGACACGTTCACGTGCCCTAGCCCATAGAACCTATTGATATCCCCTGTGGTGCATGTAGTACCTTTGGATTACTGCAGTGTGTCAAACTAAGTAGTTAGGAAGTGTATTTGTGGGCCTGGTGAAGTGTGGCAATGTGTCTGAGTCCCTTGAGAGTGTGGTTGTGTTGACAATGACATCCGTTCATGTGGACAGCATGTGTGCTACACCTAATGTATGCCTACTATATCTCTCTTGCAGATATCACTCACCAGCACACATATATGTTCTTGCAGCACACCAAAATGTCAGCTTTGTGACACATGGAGTAACTGGATACACTTGTAGTAGTAATGGCTAGTCAGTCAGGGGTTTCAACCCCTGTACTGGTAGGTGTGTGACAGACGATGCTTAGGTTTTAGTCTCCAAGCCGTTCTCTGATGTACGTTGCCTCTGTCTGTCCCTCTCACACACTCTCTGGTGGATGTGGAGTTGTACAACTGCTCAGCAGCAGCTTGTGTTTTGTAAGTGATGGTCATGATCAAGTGATGGCCTCTGCACCTATTGCAGTCCTCCTCTAGCTGATTGCATGTGGAACAGCTGTGGTGATATTCCCATAGCCAATAGCATGGAAACACAGTAAAATATCTAGGAACATCATGTTGGTGTTTGCCCATGACTGTCGCTGTGAGTGGAACCTGGATCTGGTTTTTGGTAAATGGCATCACAGATGATATCTGGATATTCCTCAAATAACATACACAGTGGAAAATAGCCTAAAGACATGAGGGTGATGTGTCAGATATGACAACAGCATGTAAGTGTAGCTATGCTTCATTGAGACTACTGCCATTTTAACAAGTTGTGTGTGGTAATGGCTATTCTGCATGTTTTAAAACTGACAAGACAGTGCTCTGTTTGTGAGAGAACCTCCATCTGTAGGGCCATCTGTGGACTGGTCAGTGTGGGGAACCATTTGTTTTCTGTGTTACTCACTGAACACACATCTGTGAACTGCAGAAGCATAGTGTGAGGATTGCAGTCAGTACATGGTGAGAGTGATGAGAGTTATTGTCATTGCATCCCTGATTGGACATATGTCACATGAAACAGTGGTATGACAGTCACTGTCTGAGGTTCTTGGTGACATGCCAATAATGGGCCACTGTTCATAGCTGCAGTCACAAGTCTTCTACACTTTGTACAGATGTCATGCAGTATATATGCTTGTGTTGTGCTCCCTCTGCAAATGTATACCATTTGTTGTGTTGGGTGGATGGTCATATCTATGCATGCTGTTATAAGTAATCCTGAATGCTGTTGACTATTACTAAGCCATATCTGTGTTAAAACTGCAACACCATAAGCTGTATGAGTTTGGAGGTCCTGGCAGAACCTCCTTTCCCACTTCAGCTGGCCATGGCACCAGGCACCAGCACATCTGGGGCCCCGCCTTGGACCTCCACCTCTGTTGGCTCTGCCCCACCTTCTGGTGGAACCGCCACTGAGGATGGGGCTTGTCCCCCCTGGGAGCAGGTCCAGACAGGAACTTGTCCGCTGTCATAGAGTCCCAGACATGGCGCGTAGGGGCTCAATAAGGGGTTTCGAGACCAGATATGCCAGCTTATGGGCAGAGTGTCACATTTTACAGGGTGAGCCTGCCCCTCTAGAAAGCCCCCAGCACAGCCACATTTGCGGATGTTTTGGTGCAGTGGTGGCTGCCCATGGCTGGGGACCTCCGTCCCACTGTTTCCATCTGGAGGCTCATGGGCTTGTGACTGCCGAACACCCCCCCATCCATGGTGTATCCACCCACATGTGTCATATACCGACCCTGTATGCTGTCTTGTCTGTCATCCTACCCAACCTATCCTCCACGAGCATACCTACTCTCCTTTCCCCAAATCCCACTCTCACCCTATGGAAACAAAAGGCCAATCAGTTCCTAGAACAACATTTGCCCCATACATAGCTGTCCATTTCACACACGTGTCCACTGGATACATGCAACCTTGTTAATATGCATCACAACATACTCCAGTTGTCCTCCCCCCTTTCTCTCAGGCACACGATCCTAGTATGCACATCACTCCTAAAGGTTCCAGGTACACATGATGCAGACAACCCCATTATACACACAACACTACCGGTCCCTCAATGCTTACCCCATTTACCTTTTTCATGATGATGATGTCACACACAGCACCTTGCAAGAGTACTGTTCTCACATAATGATTGGACAGGAAGTGTTGTGTTAATGTAAACAAAATGCACAGAGTGATGTGTACGGCCAATGTACAAATGTTTGTGTGTATTAATGAAACATGTCTGTCTGAGGGAGTCTTGATATTACATAGGGCAACACCACTACATAATACAGGTGTTGCTGGTGTTTCCCTTTTCATTCCTTTGTAATGCTTTGTTGTCACATGGGATGTTCTTGATATATCTATATATATGTATGCATCTATATCTGGACATAAACACACACACATATATTTACATGATGGATTATATTTCCTATACTGTTGAAGACTGTGCTGGGTGATATGTTTGTGATAACATCCGATGTCTGTATATCTGCCATGGCTTAGTAGTAAATCACATTAGCTGTGTGCAGGGTCCTGGTTTCGAGCCTTGCAGAGGCCATTTATTTTGTTGCTGGGCAGAACAAGGCCATTGGATACGGAGTGATTAAGGCACATTAAAGCAGTTGTGAGTGGGTGTGCATGGGTTTGCACAGAGCTAAGCAATGCTAACCTCCGGTTACAGTTTCTTACACTCAAGTTAGCCTCTACATTGCTTCACCAGTGTAATACTCGCATACCGGCGGCCAAACAGGCTTACACCCGCTTGCTCCCGCACTTGCAAATGCACTGCATTTGGTGTTTGCATCTGACACTCACCCCCTAGGTGGGAGTGAGGACTATGATATTACCTTGTGATGCATATTATATCGGATTACATGCCTACAGTATCAGGAATGGCTGCCCATTAGGCGAAAGCATGCCTTTCGACTGTACGGAATCCGCGGCCTGTCCAGAGTTTGATTCATATTATTGGTGTGTTTCTCTTACAATCTGCACCTGTCTGGTTAATACATAGGAACCAACACTCTTCAATACAAACAAGTAATTGGGTTTTGGAACTCACATCCTTCAGCTGAGTCATGCTACTGCATACCTATTATTCTATCATCTTTCTAAGGTTGTAAGTGGAATATGTGATTTCTGTCCTTATCAGACCTCTCAAACAATTGGGGACAAGTATCAACTGAATCAGGGACACATCATAACAACATCAGGGACACATTTAAAATATTAGTGCTATCAACCTGACACATTGACAGACTCAGAGCATATGAATTAATACACATTTTGTGAGGTAAATGATGTTTATAACTCTTAATTGTCGTCATTACTCATTACGTGTAATTCCCCACCTTTCCTCCAGAAGTCACTAGTTTTAGGAGGGATTAAGTGGGACAGAGTTAGAATTTGAGTTAAAATCAGGGATGTCCCTGGAAATTGGGGACAATTCAGAGGTATGGTCCCTGTTTGCTCCCCCAATGGTTTTTGTCCTGTCCAGTGGATTTGCTCTTAAGGGTTGAAAGGTATGGACGAAAGCTATGCCCATTTTGGAAAATTACTTACATCCCTGGGGCAGTCTAAATGCAACTGCACCAGCCAACACATGCAAGCCTAGGCCCATAATTGCATACCCATAGTTCCCCCACCTGGCCCTCCTCTACTGCATTCATCCTTACTGTGGGTGCAGGTGGGGTATAAACACACCACTACACACTGCCCACTCTCCGTGTGTCAGGATACAAGTCGTACGTTGTGTTGACCCATGGGTTATCAAGCTTGCACAACCTACTGGTCTGTGTATGTCTACAGCCTGGTTTGATGAATCATTACAGGGACTGACTCCGATGATCAGTAATATTTGGATGTCCCACAAGGGATATTGATGTCTTTGTTTCAAGATTAGACCTGGCAGGTCTCTCTCACTGGTAGCATCCTGCAGGTGGTCTGGGAAGCAGTGGTGTGTTTACTTTTATTGTGCGTCTATATGTTTCACCAGCCTAGCTGGGGGGGGGGGAGGTTGATGTTACGTGTTATTGGACCCCTCACCCCCATATGCACGGCCTGTGAACATATGCAATTCATAACTGCTGTATCATATCCTAACTATATACATGTGTATATTTACAGTTACGTATCTATATATATATATATATATATATATATATATATATATGTATATATATATATATATATATATATGAGTGCATACATGTATATATTTGTATATTGCTGTTTATAAATATATATATATATATATATATAATATCTATATATATATATATATATATATATATATATATATAAATATATACATATATATATATATATATATATATAAATATATATATATATATATATATATATATATATATATATATATATATATATATATATATATGTATGGGTCACCTTCAGATGCCCGAAATCGCATTTCACCGACACGGAATCCAACGGGTCGAAAACACCGACAACGCAGATGACCGACAAGGTGAGAACCCGACGGACTCGGTAAGTGTGCGATAGAGTGAGGGATTTAGTGTTAGGGAGCGGACAGGTAAGTGTGCGATAGTGAGGGACTGTGGGTTTAGGGGTGGGTTAAGTGAGTTAGGGTTAGGGTGCAGGTAGGGTGTGTGTGCGATAGTGAGGGACTGTGGGTTTAGGGGTGGTTAAGTGAGTTAGGGTTAGGGTGCAGGTAGGGTAAGTGTGCGGTAGTGTCGGACCTTAGGGTTAGGGTTTGGGTTAGGGATAGTGGATATGTTATGTAGTGTAAAACGAAAAAAGGAACACAGACTCCTTGCTCCAGCCAAGCAAGTTAATAAGACACTCCAACGAAAGACTTATGCAAGTCAATGAATAAATAATTCTGAGATCTAAACGCAATTTTATTGTTAAGAAGCGTTTTCGCCATGCACACTGGCGTGGCTTCTTCAGAGGACCTGATAGCCCCAGCACTCCTCACTTATTCTCTATGTCTATTCCGGCAATGAGAACCAGGATTTTTTGGTGAAAGTCTCTACTACACTGGTCGCTTTGGCGGATAAGCTTGACCAGTTGAATGCTAGATTGGATGCATTCGAAAGGAATGGTGTCAACAGAAATGCTGCAACCGCTGATGTGAGAGAGCCGGTTCCTCCTAATACTGTTTCTTTGGTCTCTTCGGATTGCCAGATACTGGCAGCTCAACCTCCTGTTGTATCGAATCAAACTGGCAGGAATATTAATCCCGCAGTAAGCGCTACACACAACCAGGTGTCTTCAGTTAATTTTGGAGCTAGTACATCAGGTTTAAATGGGCGTTCTTTTCGTGAAGCAGTCCTGTGTCCGAATAGAAGCCCTGTTTCTATTTCTCAGATCCAGCATTCCACTTCTGCTGACAACGTTGTTACTAATGCTGTCCTTGGCAGTAGTGTAAGTAAAACTTTTAATTTCACAGAATGGATGAAAAACACGGATGCGTTTCTTTTTTCTGAACAGTGTTCTGATAATAGTTTACTTGAAATTAATGGTACAAACAATGTTTCTTTGGTTGAAAAACTTAAACAATTTGATAGTAAGGTCTTGAAACTAAAGAAATTACAATTGGAAACTACCTATTTCAAACAATGCATCCATGAAGGTTTAATTCCGAAGGGTTTACGGAATTCATTTTCTCCATCTGGCCTTTTGAACAACTTGTTGTTTTACACAGAATTGAAGGAGCTTTTTCAAATGCAGGGCGTTCAATTGCTAGAACTTATTATTAAACATTATGACATTCAGGTTGGCCAGCTTCTAATTGAAATTGATGTTTTGGACAAAGGAATTAAAAGCCGACTTGAACTTTTCCATGTTTAAATACGACTATGACCGTACCCTGTCTAGTATTGATGCACTACTGACTAAAATGAAATTGAACAAAAGCAAAAAACTTGTTAGGGATAGGCAAGCGTATCAGAAAGGTAGTGCTTATCCTAGACTTCAGTTTTTGGATACGAAGAAGCCGACATCTGATGTCAATGTACGACAACATGACAGCACTAGTAATTTATCCAGTGATAACAATGACTTTTTCGAAGATGAGGCCCATCATAATGATGAAACTGGCCCTAGACGTAGTAACAGAATTAAAGGGCTTAGCACTAATAATAATAACGTTGTTAAAAATTATTCTAAACAGAAAGATTATGGTAATAAAAATTTTTTAGACCAGCGCAATCCCCGTCAACGGTCCAACAAGAGACAGAATTGGAATTGATTAATTCAAGCCTTATTGAAACAACTAATGATGAAGCTTCACATTTGTTTGCGGGTTCTTCTTTTCAAGAAATTCCAAAAATTATCCGCAACCAGAAAGGTGACTTTAAGATCTACAACTTCACAGATTTTTCACTTTCAAACGAATTAGTTGTGCTTTTGGCTTATGGGTACACTTTTGTACCGAGCAGATTTGGGGATATTTCTAAAGAAATTATCAACTTAAAATGTTTTGTAAGAAAGCTCAATCTAAAATTGTTTTTTAACAACAAAATGATTCCATCCGCTCCTTCCACCATAAAGTTACTTAGTGTTTTTAATCCACCTCTCCACCCTTCCTTATTGTTATTTGAGCATGTGTGTGAGGTTGATTTTAGACACATGTTTAATAACAGATCAGTGAAGGGGACGATTTATGATTTCAACACTTCTAAAGAACAGGCTCAATTATTGGATAATCTTTGTAATGCCTCAGTAAGATTAATTAAACCTGATAAGGGTGGTGGTCTGGTTACCTTCGATAACCAGACCTATAAGGAGAAGATGCTTTCTGTCTTAGAGTCACCAGCTTATGTTGAAGCATCTATTAATGAAGTACAAGGTGCGCATAAAAGGATGAGAGGATATTTTCGAGATTTATTTCTCGAAAATAAGATTGACCTTGACACTTATAACTATATAGACATCACACTACCAAAGATTCCTGTCATGTTTGGCATACCTAAGGTACATAAGGACTTGAACAACCCACCCATGAGGGCCTTAATTGACGGAAGGTCTTCCATGACATACACCAGTGCCAAATTAGTCGACAAGCTTTTGTCCAAATATGTGAAATTTCTCCCAGGAGTATGCAAGGACTCTTGGTCTTTCCTGGAGGGGATTAATAGCCTACCTTTTAACAGTGATGATAATTTTCTCACTGTGGATGTAGTGGACTTGTACACCTCAATCCCCCACCAGGAAGCACTTGAGTGGATTGCACTCTTACTTGCGGAACTGGGAGCCCCAAGAATAGAAATAGATCTTGTTACTGAGATTTTGGACATAGTGTTGTCTTCAAATTATTTTATTTTTGATAAGAAGTACTTTCTTCAGAAACAAGGAGTAGCCATGGGCTCTCCTTGTGAGGCTTCCGTGGCTAACTTCTTTATGGGGTATTGGGAAAAACATTTCCTTTTTTCATCACCAACTCTCATGGAACCTGTCCAATTTTACACGAGATATCTAGATGATATCTTTTTGTTATTTAGGGGTGATAATATTGCAGCTGATGTTTTTGTAAATACCATCAATAGTACTACGGAATTCCTAAAATTTACTTATAAGTTTTCTACGTCAGACATTGATTATTTGGATGTGAAACTGTTGAAGGACTATCAGTCCCATGTTTTTGTTTCAAACATTTATAGAAAACCAACGTACTGCAACTCTTTCTTGCATTTCTCTAGCCACCATCCCTTTAGACAAAAGAGAGCTATAGTTAAGGGACAGTTGGTCAGAGTGGCAAAGATGTGCAGTACCTTGGAAGATTTTCACAAGGAATGTGATCTTTTGTCAGATATGTTTTCCAACAGGGGTTACCCGATTCAACTCATAGATGAGTTGATGACGGAAGTAAACACAAAGAGAATTAATGGCTTTTTTAAGGCCATTTTATGTAAGAACAACTTTGGTGTTGAAATTCAACCTACCTTGGAAACTCCGAATGATTTTAGTAATACTGTTAGTGATGGAGCTGAGAGTCCTGTTATAATAACACCCTTTGATCCCTCTTTGAGTTACATCACTACATATAGCCTTGACTCAAGGGCCATTACTACAATCATACG
>NC_056733.1:50756878-50790304 GCF_019279795.1 Protopterus annectens
TTCTAGGGATGGGGCTCAACATTCCACTACGTGCTTGTGTGTTTACTACTTTGATTTTATTTCACTGTTTGTGGACACTCTTGTATGCTTAACATACATTTTGGTATCCACTGGCACTGAATTACTGACTTACTATTAGAGGTGGGCTCTACTAGTAAGCCTAGTAGGTTGTGCAACTGTCGGGGCATGTTTACACCTCTGTAGAGCACTTGTACATTCCCCCTGCACTCGCACACGTTTCCTGTGCATGTTGATGGTACGGAGGCGCACCCTCATACTTATTCATATGGCACTGCTGCACCATCTGTAGTGAGGATGCTCGGCGCATGGCTAAAACCGTCCTTGCTCTGAGCTTCTTGAATCCCGGGGTTTATCTTGAAATCTGTCTATATCCATATAGACTGCTCCATTTATTCAGTTGGAATCACAACCCCCCTGTTGTTATTATACCTCTCCATAACTCCTTACCTGGTATTTCGTCAGTACCTTTCTACATCCCCTCTCTCAACCAATAGGAAGGTTACTGCTTGGTTGGTTGTTAAATGAAATCCAGTGCTGAACTCTACTTCCTCCATTATCAGTCACACCTCCCCTGGAACACCATACTTTGCTGCCTATGTCTATAATTCCTTATTTCATTCATATATTTGTACTTAATGCTATGCAAGCATGTTGCCTCAATACATTTTCACTGCTACTATTATCGGACTTAAGGAAAATTATCCTCTCTCTTTTCCCAGAATCTGTTATACAAAAATGAAAAGGCATCATATAATCACCTGCATTCCTTGAGTACCCCACTCACAGAAGACATCCATTCATTGAAAATCAGCTGTACAAAATCTCCCAGTTCAGCAAATCATGTCATCTCCATATTTCTGAAAAAATATAACATAAATTTCTACATGCTCTTCTAGAACCCATGCAATTTCTACAAAGCTGATATAATGCAGCCTTTCATCTTCCTTTAAATATAAAGTAAGTGGGCACAGTTGGATAAGGGAATCACAAAATTCATATGACATTTTGTCCAAAATCTCTCACTCATGAATAATTCTGTTTAAACCACAATTATTTAAATAAAGCACATATTGCCTCCATGAACAAGCCCCTCCCACAGAACTCTTAATAATTTGTTTTAAACAATTTAAAAATACAATATTATGCCCATTATGACAGACTGTTCTCTAACACGTAGTTATCTCAAGTATTATTTGCTTTTTAAGCTTAGATCTAACCATTATCAACTCTCATAATTCATATGAGTCTTAAACCCTATTGTTCTGCCCAGATGACAATCCCACAGTAATAGCTACCTGTATACAATCATTGTATTTGTACTGATTCACTATTAGATAATCATTATAGGTTCTTGGGTTAATACTAGGCTATTGGTCTGGTTGACAATTTGCAGCCTTGGTAAGAGATCCCAAATCATGACTACTCATTACCATGAATAATTATTACCTAGTTATGATCACTTTCTGTGAAGATTTGAGAAACCAAACCTAGGGTGTATTTACGGCCATCCCTACATGCATCTAGGTTACAATTATCGAGGGTCAGGCAGCCACTTTGCTTAACATCCAAGTGGGGTCTATTCCACAGAACAGGGACTCAATGTGAATGATATCTGTCTCACCAGCAGGACCTAGTTATATTTTGGTGGAAGTTTACATCTCTTGAGTAGGTTTTTATGGTGTAATTTATTTTGTGGCTATGTAAGAGGTTACATAGGACTGGGTCCATTGAAACTCTTTAGGCTGGACTTATGTCTCTTTTCTAGAGTCAGTAGGAGGCATAAAAGAGAGAGAGAGAACACTTTAAGGCAGTTAGTGCAGCCTAAGGTAAACATGCCCTTAACTGTCTTCATGCCTCTCAACCGCCCAGATTTTCACAGAGTGTCTAGATTTTGGGCTCATATTTTTGATGTGTTCCTTATAAAATTTGTGTTTTTTTGGCAAATCAATATGATGATTTGAGGAATGAAGTCACTATATAATGGCATACAATGAATTTCAGACTTCATATCCTTTAGAAAATGTATACTAAAACAATTCCTGTTAGTCTAGCAACTTCCTAAGTTCATAAGAGCAATATTTAAAATATGTCCCTATTTTTGGACCTTTGCCCACCCATTTTGTTGGGCTTTGTCCAGATTTCTTGCACTAAGAGGTTGAGAGGTATGACTGTCTTGGTGAAAAAATGCTGTGGTCTCTCAAGCCGAGTCATATGTTTAGACAAGTACATACCAAAATGGGCATTATATTCTATAATACGTCTGATGAAAAGGAGTAGAGAGGAATGATGACTTACTTAGACCTGAAAGATATACTCCTAGTAATCAGTCTGGCCAGATTAAAAGAATTTCTGAACAACAGTGTATACACGGTGATCATGGGACAGTTCATTGTTACTGAAGTGTAGAGGTCACTAATGACCAAGTCACTTTTCAAAGGGGTGTCATCTCTGTGGTAGTTTCCAAGGTGCCCAGCTTTGGCAAATAACACAGTGCTGCATTCCTTAGCATTTAGTTTAAAGCTGTGCTCCACATATCATTTTCTTTCTTGCGAATTAGATCCTCTTGAAGAATCTGCAAGTGAAAAGGGGAGTTTATGAAGCTGTCAGCTTGCAATCAGTCACTTGGCCACTTCTAGGCCCTTGACGTTAGCTGTGAAAAGCTTAAAAATAAATACCAAACATAAGATCAATTAAAAAGGATTGCCTATCATTTCTTTCAGAATATACTAAAACAGTTAACAGTAGTATCACAAGTATAGGGCTGTTACATTCATTCATAATAAACCTTCTGTCTGGGTCTTCCTTGGCGTGCAAATTACATAAGCAGAAGTTTTCCTGATCAGTATTGCAACATCATTCTTATTGATAGCATTACAGTCCTCAAAATGATAGAAAGCAATTTACAGTTTTAATTATCAAACTATGCAGTTTGCATGTAAACCTCCAATATTAAACAAACATATCTGTCTATTTTCATAAAGTATATGCTGTGAAGGAATGAGATTTTTTATGAGAAAACAAAACAAGAGAATAATCCATCTAGAATTAAAATGGAGTCGACATCAACATGACTTAGAATGTTATCCCTTCTGTTGATATAAACATATGCCAGTGCTCAGTTAGCTCAGCTATACAGAAAGAAAATTAAATATTCAGTATAGCCAAGGTTATGATAAGAAAGCAAAAGGATGTACTGGCAGTAGGATCTCGCAGAAACTTGCTTTGTTCTTTCTGGTCACTCAAATGGAAATGAGTAATAATTGTTTCATTTATACTGCATGTTTTTACTATAAAAATAAGAGCTCCCTCTTAGCTCAGGGAAACACACATTTCTATTTCTTGGTCTCCCATGACTGTGTTCTTAAACAGATTTCTTGCTTGGCTGAAATCTGAGTTTTGTGTCATTCCTTAACAATGCCAAAAATGTTTGTTTCTTGGGAATTATGAATACCATGGATAATGCATGAGTTTATAGTTTATATGAGTCATTTTTATTAATTCAAGTAATATAAGGAAGCAGAATAAACTTTTCTATTATAATAAGTTTACAATATTGAACCTCAAACTAAATTAACACTTGCCCTGGACCTAGGATTTGTATGAAATGTCTGGTAACAAATGCAGCCATTATCAAAACAAAAATACTAACAATGTTAACACTGTTGTAACAATATTAGAACCTCAAATAATGTATTTAGAAATGGAACCTCATAACTGAAAAGAATTATCAATAATGGCTGATATCTAATATCGATCCCACAGCTCTCAAACGTATATCTACTATCCCTGAGATAACCAGGACTCACAGAAAAGGGACCATTCCTAGAAATGGTGATGTTGGACTCGATATGGGTAAGTCTGTACTCTTAGTTATTTAGTCTCCACATTCCAGGACTTGGCAAGATGTGAATCCTTTACATTTAAAAGAAATCAGATATTGAAAGCAGTAATGTAGAATTGGATCTGGATCAATGGCCAGATTGTGGCTGAAATTGCAAATTTATGTTATCCAGATGACAAATTATTAGACCAACTTTTGGTACCATACAATTGCAAGTGGATTGAAATTCAGTAGCTATGAGAGATAATTGATTTATATGTACATATATACATGCATACAAGCACACACATACATACAGTATATATTTATATAAATATATGAGTATATCCTTTCACACACACACACACACACACACACACACACACACACACACACACACATAGATATATATTTATATAAATATATAAGTATATACATGCGCGCGCGCACACACACACACACACACACACACACACACACACGTATATTACTATGTGTGTACTGAGAAAACAGAGACCTATATCAGTTACTAGAGCAGAAATCTTCAAAAGTTATGTAAAAAGTCTATGCATCTACACTTAGATTTATATACATGAAATACCAGTATCAGTAATATGAGCTCACGCAGTAGCATGATGACAACTGAATATAGTTATTGAGACTGATGTTAATTTTCCAATTAAATCAAAACTTAAGCATGCTGTATCAAGTGACATATGGCTTATTTTGAATTTTTATTCAAAATGATTAGAATCATGAATTCATATTCATTTTTAAGCTGCTAATAATTATTTAATGATTAGGTAAATATTGCTGTTTCTTCCAGACAAAATCATATTAGCTGCTCAACCAAATAACCGACACTGCTGTACAATGATAATATAATTGGAGATAGATGTTTTGTGCCTCTTCTTATGCAGACAATATCAACAGCAGCTAGTCCTTTTATTAATACTACTCAAAGTCCATTCCTTGTGATGCTGAAGTGATTTTCATATATTTAGATGATTTGTTTTCATTCCTTATTAATATTTTAATGCTGTCATCCTTGTATATAGGATTCTAGACCAAAGACATAAAAATAAATTATGCATTAAAATGTTATCACTTTTTATTGCATTTTGAATGTGCAGCTTGCATATAAGTCTCCATCAGCATCCATTTACAGCCTTAAACTAAACGCTAAGGAATGTAACCTTGGTGTTATTTGGAAATCCTGGGCACCCTTGAAACTTCCACATAGATAACACCCCTTTGAAAAGGTTCCTGTTGTTATCAACATGAGTTACTTACTTCATTTAAATTGCTTTACCTGGTTAAGCTTTTATCTAATCAGAACTTGATGATGCTGGGCTGCCCCAATAAAGCTAAACCCAGTGTGCCACACAATTCGTACCAGGGCTGTTCTAGAAATAATTGTATAACCATGCCAGGAATAATGTATCAAATGAGAAATGAGAACTCCTAACAAATAATGTCATATATATGTTATAAATCATAAATTCATAGTTCTTTGGCATTCAGATCTGTGAGGATAATGCACCAGTCATACGTTGTTGTGTCTTTCATCTTTTCCCGGTTAGGGGTCGCCACAGCAGAACTCCGGTCTGCTAATGATTGGCAGTAGATTTTTACGTGCTGAGTTGCCAGCCCTTATGCACAACCTTCAACGAAGGTACGCCCATTCACACATGTCTCCACACAGAAGACGCTCTAGCTGAGAATCGAACAGGACAACTTCTTACTGTGAGGTGACAATGCTACCGCAGCACCACCATATATAATACACCAGTCATATATACTTCATAAATGCAATGTATGTAAGCATGCAGAACCAGATGCTCTATAAACCCTAATTTGTCAATGGGGGCATTTACAGTTAGATGCTCTATAAACCCTAATGTGTCATTGTGGGCATTGACAGTGTTACATTTTTAAAGAAACTCAGGGCTATTGAACACTGGAATATTTAATATGCACAAGTATGCCACGGAAATGTAATAAATGTATAAAAGTATAAGATCCAGGCTTGAGGATTAGAAATAACTAGGGCTGTGTCATCCCTATTAAAACGAGAAAACTTATATCATTCTTGACACATAATTGGCCTTGGAAGTAATTGAATGGGTTGGATCAAAACATGTCAAAGCATGCTGTTATTTATTTATTTTTGTATGCATTTGCTAAATCTCAATTGCTCACATAAGCAAAAGAAAATTCTAAGTGTGATCATTTACCACTAGTGCATTCTAGACTCACTTGACTCCCTTTTGGGTTCCACAAATACACTTATATGCATGTTCATTGCTCAGCTTGTTTTTATCAGCTGGATCCAAATGATGATCATTTATTAAAAATGGTGTCCAAGTAGTTATTAAGAAATGTTACTTTTAATGCATGTCTAATAAAACATACTTTTTTGTATTAAGCGCTCAAAATGACATATCCTATAATACATGGAATTTAAAAGCATGTAATGAAAGAAAAACAGTTAAAATAAAGCATTTAAATATGATTTTGCTTACCATTAACATTATATGACCTTGCAGGCAAAAGGTCCCATGACAGAAATATGTGTTTACTCTCATCCAAAAATACATTACCTTTTGTTAAGTGGGAGGATGTTAAGGTTTAACATAGTTTACTACTGCCAGTTAAATATGTTAGATCCTTGTGAGAAAATACTATTATCATAATGTCATACACTATGTACAGTAATGTTTGTCATATATAACACCAGTCTGTGTGCATTCAACCCACAGGTGTCATGTCCAGCTGTTCACAGGATTCTAAATATCTATATAGAAATAAGTTATCAAAGAGATGATTGCATCCAAAAATGATCTCTAATAATCGATAACTACTCCTAGGTATGAAGAGTTTGTGAAATGTAATTACTTATGTGCTGGCCTTGTTGATCAAGACAGCAACATTATATTAGTATTAAACATCAATAAATATGATTATACTGGTTAAGTATTACTAGTCACTTGCTCGCTGCAGTTTGAAAATATCTCGTTGATTTATCTAAATAAATTCAAAACAATATTTTTTTCTGTTACTTAAATCTGGTAAGCGCTAATAAGTCAGTACACTTCAATGGGTCATTAATTGGTGAGGTATTGGAGGGAAATAATATGGCAACTGAACTTTTCTATGGCAGCTTCACATGATTTATTACCTTCTATTCAGTTCTATTGCAAGAACTTAACTTGGTTGGATCTATCATGTAAAGAAATGTGATCATCTTTTACTTTGGTAAAATTTGTTTGTCACTGTCATTGATACTTTTCAACAGTTATATGTTGACTCTCTTTCTGTCCACTCATCAGTAGATAACTATGTCATTTTATCACTGTTTTATGTATTAATGCATTTTTGCATGTATACTAATGTATATGTTTTCATCTAAATGAACTCAGCATGCCTTGTATCCAGGAAATGGAATATTATTTGTGGGGAAAAAAAAACTTCCAGGATTGAGGTGTGGTAGCCTTAAATAGGAAGAGATATGAGGTTATGGTGTTACAAACCAACAGAATCCACATGTGATGTAATAATAATAATAATAATAATAATATTAATAACAACAATAATGATGATGATGATGGTGATGTATTACAGTGATTATTATTAATAGGAGTAGCAATATTATAATGTCCTTTAATGTTTCTCCTGATCTACATGATGGAGTAAAGGGTGTTCAAGCAGTCAAGGAGTATTCTCAGTCTATATTAGAAATGTCTATAAATCTAATAAGCCAGGATATTACCATTTTGTAAATCAAAAAATTTCAAAGGCATAATAGCTATTGCATAATGTCCTGGATTGGGAGCTTAGACACCATCTTCTCACCTCTCTATTCTGAGTCAACCACCTCAACATACAAAAAAAAAAAAAAAAAAAAAAAAAAACTTCTGAAGAATAACTCCTTATCATATTGACCCAAGCCAAGGATTTAGATGCAATCACATTCATAAATAATAATAAATACAAATGAAATAAAGGAAATTGATACATCTTCAGTACATTAATAAAATGCATTAGAGAAAATGTCTATAGGAAAATACGTACAGAGTGTTTTTTGGCAGAGTTTACATTCACCTATACCATGTCATTATACAATTCTTTATATACTTTCCCAAGAAAAATAAATCCTTCCATGGCTGGAATGTGATTGTTGCATCAACTTTCTGTTTCATTCCCCCCTAGCATAAATCTACTTGAATTTAAAAGGTTGAGTGAGTAAACTGAAACCTTTGTAATATTCATCTAAGTTCCTATTTATTATTTATTCTCCCTTTTGTATATAGACAGTATTAAAGGTATACCATCTTCATAAGCAATTGCAATCAATCCCTCTCAGTATTTTATGAAAATAATCTAACACAGGATTCACAGTTAAATAAAACCTTTAAATGTTTCCCCATTTGTAATTTGTAAAAAGTTTCAGGCTAGCCACATTTGTTAGCTAGGACAATACCCAAAGTGACGTTGAAATAACACTCAATTCAGTTGATCACCAGTTTCATATTGACTGTTTCAGGTATAATTCCTTAATCTGTATTCAAAAGAGACACTGCACAATAGATGTTTGCCTATATGTCCATCTGTCTGTCTGATCATCTGAATCCCTATCTTTGCTTAACAAATTAGTGACAGGGTTTTACATAGTCTCTGTTACAGTCCAGGGATAAATGAAAATTAATATGTCGTTCTAATAATATTGAAAAGAGCTGACCAGGCTCTGTCCAAGAACGCATGGAAAAAACTGGTATTTTAAAAGCAAAATAAATAAATAAATAAACAGTCTGCAACAATATCAGCACATGTGAAACCTAACTGAAAAAAAGCATACTAAACCCTAAGCAAAACTACTATACTAGTCTATGTGAAAATTACAGTAAAATCCAAAACAGTTTTGGTAAAAATAAATAAATAATAGCAATAATAATAATCTTACACAATCTGGAAAAATTATAAGCACTCCCTTTCATGGATAAACTAGCCTACAGCATAGCCTGCAGGTTTAATTTATACCACATAAGTATTGATAATTCCTTTCACAAATCCAGTGTATCAACCATGTCAGTACATCACATGGTCATTATCTTCTGCCTCCTCAATTATCTCAATTCTTAAGACCATGATAAAAAATGTATTAAAATACATAAACCAACCTCCCTTTCAGGTGATGACCTAAAAGTAGAATATTTCAAAACAGCAGCAAAATCCATTGCATTCCAAACTTACAAACCATTATCTTAAAGAAGGTATAACCCCAAACTCTAAATGCAATCTTGTGTTATTCCTTCCCATAAAGTGGAAACTCTGTTGTACTAGCTAATCATGAATAAATCTATATTAGTTTGTTAACTGTCCACATTATCCTGTGTCTAAACATCAAATTGGTAAGATCAAAGTGCACAACAGTGAAGCAAAGAAGAGAACTGAGAATCTAGTGTGTGAGGTTTGCAGAACAGCACAGATCATGGAACTGGCCCTTTCCCACTATGGTGCAGTCATGGAGTTGGTATATATAATAAGCAGAGGATGTTGGTGCACATGGGGGCTTCCTGCTCTGCATGAAATATAGTTTAGTTGGCCTTTTTGTTGTTTTGATATTTCCTGTCCAATGTTTAGCTAGTTGATCTTTTGTGCTTTTTGGTTATATGAGCTAAAGGAATATGGGTTGGCATAATGAATAAGGTCTTTACAGCACCAATACAAAATATGGGGGTTTATTCTGGTCTCTGATTATTGTCTAGGTTTGCAATAGTCTGAAGATTGACAGCCTAGCATATACTTATGAACCTATTTCCAACTACGTATTTATAGACATCTTGTCACTTCTACACAAAATGCTTAAAACATATGTTTATTTACAGTTGGTAAACTACCTAACAGAAAACAACTAACATTCCATAAAACAGTATAGATGTAGGCGATGCCATAGGATGTGAAATGCATTGATAAGTTTCATAAAATAAATTCATGAAAGATAATATCAAGATGAAATAATCACAACCCTGTTGCTTGGATCTGTCCAAAGCATTTGGTACAGTATCATATCCTATACTGTTCCTTAGACTCAAAGAACTCAGCCTAACCAATAATAGAATAACTGGTCTAAATGTTACCTCAGTCACACGTGTCTACAAGGCTGATGAGCAGTTAGCTGCTCAGGAACATTACCAGCTTTACTCTTTAATATACTTACAAACAAAATTCATACACCACCACACCCAGCAAATCTGATCAATAGACAGCTGACTCCCCACTAATAATGAATGTCATCTTCAAACACCTCAAAGCTTATCTACAGCATTCCTAAAAATGAAACCTGGTTTAATAATCTAAGCTGCTCTTATATCCAAATAAATCTAAAATAATGAAAACACACATAAACTGTGAATTTTTTATAAAGTCAAACCTTTACTGTCAGACCACAGCTCAGACCTATTTACTTACAGCAGACTCTGTTGTTAAACACAGTCTGAAGTTATATAACAACTTTTCACAGGGAAAGAGAGCTCCTCTTTATGTAGGAATTTCCACAAAATAAAAAGTCTTAAAACACTTGTTACAAAATGAGTGACTACATTTAGAGCCATTTATAACTATGAATTGGGGAGGGGGTTGCTTATGCTGATGTACATAATTCTGCAAAAGGACAAAAATCATAAGATCACTATAATGTGAAAGGCTTAATATTTTTGTTACACATGGTCTGAATTTAAACAGATATTTGTGAGTGTGAAAGGAATCTTCACTTGTATGCACATTTCCACAAAGAAAAAAAAATCTTAATAGGATATAAAACACTGTTGCAGATCAGGCAGTGTTACAGTGTTATTCACAGTATGAATTAGTACAGCATCAGACATTCATCAGGTAGCACATTTGTCTCTGATTACAGAAGACCAGAAAGCTGAGTGTTCCATTCCCACTCCAGGTAATTGGCTTGCTAGTATGGCAGTCAGGGGGATACTGTGCTCCTTGGTGAGTTGTCCTTTAGATGATATGTTAAACTGAAGTTGTATCTATTTGAGTTGGTGGCAGCTCAGGTGGATATAAAAGATCCACAACAGCTGCTGAAAAGAGCAGGGGGAGTTCCTCAAAGCTCTGTTTACATTTTCTGTAGAAAAATACCACCCTGGGGCTCCAATAAAGAGGACACTAACCTAGTGGGACTAAGCTGGATAACAAAAGTAAGTAAAAAAAAATGTTTAGTGTTATCTTCAAGAGCAAGACAGAGGATCATGTTGATACAGAGTAGCATATACCACATGTTGTTACACTGATGCTCAAATTCAGAAAGGTTAAAGTGAGAGGAACATGAGGTTTACACCACATGATAACCATTTCTGATTCAGACAAAGCACTGCTATGGTGCTTCAAAATGAAGACATGTAGCACCACTGTGGACTGTCTCCACCGACAAGCTAAATGCTAATGGAATATTCTGGACAAGATGTATATGCTAATTAGCCATGTATTCTCCCTCAGAACTGCCTGTAGGAAGGCATTTATGTAGAATTGCTTGTGTGTGAAACTTAGCATGTCTGCTACTGGCCAACAGTGATAAAGAACATGGCCAAAAGACTGTTTATCCATCATGACGGAGGTAAGTGCTACATTGTTTAGAGATTAGGTAGTGTTAAGGATTGTGTGCATGTTTGAGTATGAGTGTGAGTGTGTGTGTCTCCATGTGTGGTCAGAATAGGTGGCTAAGTGAGGGAGGATGTACTGTGTGCGCACACGTGTGTGTGTGTGCACTGGTGTATGAATAAGTGTGTGTATGTGTGTGTGTGTGTGTGTGTGTGTGTGTGTGTGTGTGTGTGTGTGTGTATGTGTGTACACGTGCATATTAATGTATGAATATGTGTGTGTGTGTGTGTGTGTGTGTGTGTGTGTGTGTGTGTGTGTGTGTGTGTGTGTGTGTGTGTGTGTGTGTGTGTGCATATGTGGGTGTGTGTGTATGTATGTGTTTGTGTGTGTGGGGATTAGGGTATGTTTTTACTTCCACATACTCCAAGACCAATGAGCAAAGTTTGCAATTTTGTGTTTGGGAGACCCACTAGCCAGCAAAGATAACTCTTTAACTATGTACCTCAATGGCAAACAGAGTCAGAGAGGAACACTCAGCATCAGAGAATAACACTTTGGTTACATGCCTTAGCAGGCATGGGACCACTAGGCTCCAGTGATACTGTAAGCAGTGTGCCTAAAAGGCAATAAAAGTGATTCAAACCCTGTAACCTTTCATAGAGGATGTTATTCCTTTTCACCACCAATAGACACTAAGGGAATCCTGTAAAACCCAAAGAAACCTAAGGAAAAAAGGAGGAAAAAGGCTTCAAACACTGCACTATTACCACAAGAAACCTCAAAATTAACTCACTGCCAAACTAAGTGTTTAATCCACCAAGGTTTTTAAAACATATGAGGATCACATGCCTTATTCAGTACCTGCAACAATTTTTGACTTATGAAGTAGAGGGTCAGTGAAAACTAGGCATACATCTCAACTGCATACTTCAAGAAATCAAGACAAAGTCAAAAGTAATGGTGGGATGAAATACAATTCTCCTTACAACCTAGAACATACATAGTGCAATGACTTTTGCAATACTGTGGATTTACTGAAGGATATGAAGTGTGAAACTTTAATGTCTAGTATTACTGACAGACTTGTAATTGTCCATGCTATATAAGGGCAGGGAAAAGGAGACAAAGGAGACGTTAGGGATGTTCTTGGAACACAGAGATAAGTGGTGTATTTGTGTCTATGAGTTTGTGTTTGTATGTTTCAATCTATGTATTGTTTGTGGGAGAGTAAGTAGTGGGTCCTGTGCTGTCATGATGTGGACACCACAGGAAATTGCTGATCTGCACTTGCAGTAGTTAACAGCAGTTCAGAAGCATGTAAACTAATGGATAATGAGGCCTTTCCTCATTACGACTTATGTGTCCCTAAATCAGAAAATACTGTATAGCAGAAAGAGGGCCTTTTTTACTTCAGCCCTTAATGTGAGTGAGCATTGGGAACACTGTTACAGATTGTTATGCAGAGCATATTTATACAGAGTGGGACAAATGGTCCTTGTTGATGTAAGAAATTTCATAAATAAAAAAGCCTAACAACATTATATTCCTATTCAAAAGGTAGAAGTATAAGAAACATTTTAGTGCATGGCGGCAAGTTTCAGTTGCCTGCAAGTAATAGGAATATGTCAGTAGATTTAATGGGCACTTTCCCTTGTGGAAAGTGTACCTGTTGCCAACGTATTGTAAAAAGTTTTGAAAATATTAATGGAAAAAATGTACATGTAAGGGAAGGTTTTCTTGTGACAGTGTAGGTATAGTATACAGTTTGAAAAGTTCCTGTTGTACGGTAGATATAGGGGAGAGGAGTTTGCTTTTCAAGTCGTTTTTATGTATGCTTCATGGCAAGATTTTATTGGATCCAGGTGTCCATTTGTTTTACCAGAGTTGTGGGACTATATTTTGCATCACTTGCTGGACTGCAATTTTAATAAGTTATTAAGGTAATCACTGGCTTCTTTCTTTCTGTGGTGGTGAACTGCATAGTTTCCATTTGGTGGTAAAAAAAACATTATATTCATTTGCAGCTTGTTCTGAGGTCTTGCATGCCTTAGTAATGTTGATAGTGATGCAATCAGTAGTTCATCTACCAGGGTGTTCCAAGGTAGACTGATCTAAGATGTGGTATCAGACTAAGACCTGCCACCCTTAGTGGACAACAGCAGTTTGGGATAGTGCTGGTGGCTGACCATTGTGTTTATGACAACAGCAACAACATTACTGCTACCTGCAATGTGCTTCCTTGACAAACAAAAAAAAACTCTATGGATGTATAAGGGCATTAAAACAATTAGATGTATTATGCTGGTAGCAAGGTCCTCAGGTTAGAAGGTACTCAATGAGTTAATGGACAACAGCAGAACAATCTTCAATTAAAGCCAGTGTACTTGACATGGCTGGACTAAAAACTTTAAGACATCTCACTGCCAATGCTGTTGTATATGAAATGATTGTTCAATGTTTCAAAGATGAAACATTGTAGGATATGAAACAAAAGAAACTTAAGCCAGTGGAGACTGCTGTATTCAAGATAATGGAAAGTCTCCTCAGTTGGCATACATCTGTAAAGACCTGACTATAACTCAGGCAACCTGAGTTCATTTTACTGCTTGGGCTCAGACTGGAGCTGGCAGGGGATGGGAAAGGAATGGTAAATATACAACTGTTACCTTATTCAGGAAGAGGGTTAAAGATTGATAAATGGGAGCAGCAGAATACCAACTGGATGGAGTAAGCAGATTGGACTGGGAAGCATTCACCCTTGAGCCATGAACAGAACCATTCCCAGTAAGCATATCTCATTCCTCAGTTCTGCCTTGAATATAATGTCAGAATGTAGGAGGGGGTAGAGTCAAAACAGATAATCCATTACCTTTAGTGTGCAGACATGGCACATACTTGAACAATTGGCTCCCATGTCAACCATTTCATCAGCTAAGAGGAAGATGATGAGCTATACCTGGAGAGTATAATCAGACCTCAGGACTGCTACACAAAGCTATGGGGATGGGGTGCTGCACCAACATGGAAAGAGTCACCCAACCCAAGCACAGCACACTGATGCAAACAAGAATTAAATAAATAACTAAATAAAACCTGATGTGATAGCTGCAGTAAGCTGTAATGTAATGGCACTTGACACTAGTGAACACATTGTATAGTATACCAACAATGAAAATAAACTAGAACTGGTATTGTATTTACAAAGTGAAGTGATTTGTTGTACTTGTTCTGGTTTGGTATTGCATGTGTTGCAATGGCAGTATTACTTACCATAGTGGTAATTATTATGTGAGTTTTCCTTGGTGGAATTATTTATTTCCTCACTGAAATTGTCAAGGCAAAGCTTCCATTGCTATGCTGAAACTTATTTTTCTATGAAACTCATCAGAAGACATCGTGGTAGTGTAAAGCTGGAAATATTAGTGTGTGGCAGGTTTTTTTCATAGTCTTGCTCTTATTTTTTTCCAAGACTTTAACTGAGTAAAAGTAAATTGGACACATAACCAGTCCAACTGGAAAAAACAAGAAAATCCTAGCCAAGCTAGAGTTTACACTGTGTGATTCCCTGAAACCTGTGGCAAAAGAGGATCATGGGCTATATGCAAATGACCCCTTAAGGACTTACTTCTTTTTAAATTAATTAATGGAAAAATGCAGGCCAATAAAGTGAAACATAGTTGTAGACATGATTGTTTCAATCTTGTTACAACATCAATAGCACATTTTAAGTGGACTGTTTGGCTAACATTTAGAAATACAGGGTTGTTGTACCCAGCTGTTGTCCCTAACCATTAAGGTGTCTGCAAAATATCCCATCTAAGAACTAAATAAAAAGAGTAAACAGGGCATACAGCCATTCCAACTGGAAAAAACAGCAAGAAAAACCCAACCAAGCTAGAGTTTGCACTGTGTGATTCCTTGATACCTGATGTAAAAGTGGATTGTGGATATATGCAAATGACCCCTAAAGGACAACAGGTGTTTCGGCTATATGGCAGCTCTGAATACCCATAACTTATTTCTTTTTAAGTCCATTAATGCACAAATGCAGGCCAATAAAGCCAACTAGGTTATATCTGTATGTTGTATTGTCTTGTCTTCATGCTTGTCGCAGTTCTATTTTTAAAAAAAGTTGAATTAACTCTGTGCTTTACTTCCATGGAAATAGTTATTTATCTATTTATTGCTTTCAACTGTCTAAGTCAAAACATTAATATTAGTTGTGTGCTATGCATACCTCTCGCCTGTCCAGAATATTGCAAAATGAACTTGATTGGGTTTTCACACACACACACACACACACACACACACACACACACACACACACACACACACACACCTTTAATACAATACTGTTGCATCCTTCATACATGACTCCCAAGTGCGTGTAACAATATATCTCCATGATCTACTCCCAGCACTATTATCATTTGACCCTCCAAATAGATTCAGGATTAATATCTTGTTCACTGATAAACTGCACTATATACTTGTCCTACAGTTTTGTACTACATTTACTTCAGAAATAAAAAAAAAAAAATCAGTTCACATTTCTAGCAGAAGAAGTTAAACAATGGGCCGGATTCACGAAGGCTTGCACGGAGTCTAAGAGTAGAGTAAGATTCCATGCAGCCAACATGTCTCCCAAGCAATCCAGGAACAGCCGGCAGGGGCGTGCAAGAGAGCTCTTAAAACAACTCTTACACGGACAGGGTTAGGTTATGCAAATTATCTAATTTGCTGCTAAAAGCTATGCAATTGAGGTAAATTTGCGATCCAGGAAACCCTAACCTGTCCGAGTAAGAGTAGTGTTATTTGCAGAAATGTATTCCGTTGTCAACTGAGTACCCTTCTGCAAATAGCAAAATGGAGCCGTGACAGCTCAAAATAAAGGATGCATCCAGTTGTGGAAGCATGCCAATGGCCAAATATATGGCCATTGGCAATTCTTCCCGTTGCAAAATAAAAAAAATATATATATTTTTTTTATCTCGATCTCCGAAGTTTAAGTGTAGCGCAGTGCCGCGCAAAAGTGCTGTGCTCTAAAAACCATGCAAAAAATAAATTAAAAGCCACAAAAAGGGATTTTATTCAAAATTTACAACTGTCATGCAAGTGAATGGCAGGCTGAAGACAACATGGCTACTGAGTAGAGGTTGCTAAGGGGGGAAGCTCAGTCTAAGAGATGTAACCAGGCAATAGTAGGCAATCCTATGCAAATGAGGGTAAGGATAGTGAATCCCAATTTTACATGGCATATGAGCAAAGTCCGTGGAGTGTAAGAGTAGATAAGGGGAGTAACAGTGTAGAAGATAGGTGACATCATGAGGGGGGTATGTATGAAAGAATGTAAGATCACTGGAGCAGAGTGGCATGTGTTTGCTGTCAGTTACACATCACTGGAAGAGGCGTGTCAACAGGTATCCTAGCTAAAGCCAAGAAATTGAAGGTGCCATGGATAACACTAAAGCTTCTTGTAGAAGTGCCTGCAACGTGTTTGCGCACGGGTGTGCACCTGTAAATCCAAGTAAGACTGTGTGCACGCACGTGCGCCTGTGTGCGTGCGTTTAAGCCGGAGTAAGCATGTGTAAGGTTGTTGAAATCTGTGTAAGCGTGTTTGCGCCTGTGTGCACGCGTTCAAGCAGGAGTCAGCAAGTGTTAGGCCATGTAAGCATGTGTGTGCGCATGTGAGCTGGTGTGCACATGTTTGCGCTTGTTTGCTCAGTGCTGCCCCCTGTGGAAACAGAAAGGGAAAAGGAAGCACAATAAATAGTAGGAAGTTAACCAAGGAGAACTAGCAGAGCTACCAGGTGAAAACAATTAGAATCAGACAATTACACAGGCAGTACACTAGCCCAGCCCAGCACTTAAAACTCTGCAAACAACTTTCCACCATGTTTTCCTCAGAGACACTGCAACACTGCAGTAAACTAAGAGAAGTGAAAACTTAAAAAGCTTTACTGAGACAAAGAAATGTTAGGGGCTGCCAGTGCTCCTTATAAGGTGACATATGCAACATGCTGAGGGTGGTGACAATGCGAATGCTGCTGAGCAACCCACAGTGAGGAGATGGAGAAGAGTGTACAGGCCCAGGGTAACCTACGAGGGGCTACATGAGCTGGAGATAGTGGAGCGCTATAGAGTGGACAGAGACCTCATGCAGCAAATTGTTGAGCTGTGCAGGCCACACCTCACACACAGAACCAACAGAGGGGAACCCATCCCAGTGGAAACCAAGGTATGTGTTGGCCTAAGAATACTAGCAACAGGTACCTTTCAGAGACCAACTGGTGATATGATGGGGATTTCACAGGCATCAGCATCCAGGGTACTGCACCAGTTCCTGAATGCCATGTCAGCACATGTCGGTGATCATGTATATTTCCCAAATTCCTGTGAGGTATTGGCCAGCAATATGCATTTTTTTCCAACAAATAGCAGAATACCCTGAGGTAGTGGGTGCAATAGACTGCACACACATACGCATCAAAGCACCAGCTGGAGAGCGGGGTAGGGCATACTTTAACCGCAAGGGCTTCCGCTCCATCAACTGCCAGGTCATGTGTGATACCCACGGCATAATAGTGAATGTGTGTGCTGGCTGCCCTGGAAGCTACCATGATTCCCATATCTGGCATCTGACACAGCTGTACCAGGCATTTGCCAATGGGGACATCCCTCATGGTCACCTAGTGCCGGGCCAAACATACCCACCACCATTGCCAAGGCCATCACAGGCAGAGCGTGACTCAGAGGAGGAACAACCTGAGCCTGCCCCAGTAGGCAGAAGGAGGCGTGGCCAGTATGCTTTGGCCTTGGCAAAGAGGCAACGCATAGCATATACACTGGCTCAGTAGGAACCCTGGAAATGATACCTCTCTCTGACTCGCACATATAGTAAAAGGGATGCCTAACTTGACACTACCTGTTTCCAAACATGTATAGAGAGTGTACTATGTGCATCCAACATAGGCAGCCCTGCAGCACCACCTGAGGCATGATTGCCATGCTTTAAGCAATTTAAAGCAGTGCTAAACAGCTTGTACCACTATTTAGTATATGTAAACAAAATTGCACACACTAACAAGCACAACTTTGGGCAATGTTGAGAAATATTGGTCAACGTTCAGCAATGTTGGTTAACGTTGAGCAATGTTGGTCAAGTTTGGTCAAAGTTGTGCATAGTTGAGCAAAAGCAGGTAAACATGCTCATATATGCTTTACTGTTCCTTAAGCAATCTGGTCTTCCCAGTATGAAAATATAAAGCAGTGACAGTCCTTGAACCCAAGATACCATGTGCTATAGTCATAGTACTGAACCACTAAACCATGACAGTATTTCACTGATCAGCCTGTATGAAGAAATGTTGATTAGTCTATACAAAGTGTCTCATGGAAACCCTGCAGGCACAGCATGATCCCTGTAGAGTTATGACACAAAGGTGAGTCCTGCAGTAAAAATACAACTTGATTTTCAACACACATATAGTATAAATGTTAATATTGGGTGTGTTCACACACGTCAACAAATGAAGTGGACTTCAGACAGCAACATACTGAAAGGTCACACTGGGCATGCTCACACATGAATAAATGAGGCAAATGTCAGGCAACAACATACTGAAAGGCCAAACTGGGCATGCTCACACACTTAGGCCATGTCTGAGTACAGCAGTGGGCCACACATATCTGGCAGTTGCATGTGTTAACCCAGGAACCTCACACTATTCACCAATCCTGCCTTGTGCACACAGTTATATGACAACAGACACATATATAATATATTGGAACCCTGTCATAATCAAATATGTACTACAGATACTTCAGTTGTTCATAGAAAGTGGAAAAGCAAAGAAGATAAAAAATCTGCAATCAGTATCATCAATAAACAATGTGCACTCCAAACATTATCCAGTCTAGGTTATGGAAAGATTATCTGCGAATGAGTCCATACAGAGCCATGACACTTCCTTCAGCTATGTCATAAATAGCAATGTACACTCATATATGTCCTGAGTCAGGGCCAGCTGTAAATGACTGACAATGCCAACATCCTGTCAGACAGGCCCATACATACATACCCACCTCCCACTGACAAAAGGCCCTATCATCATACCAGGAGATATCACATGTAGAATGGGTCAACAGCTCCTTCCAAAGCTGAAAACATGGCATCAATTGGATTACATTGTTTCCCTATATGTGTCATAAGTGAACTGCAAAACAAACAGACCCTGCACCTGAACAGTCTGTTGAGCTTCTCCCTCTTTACAGGATACAAAACTGTTGAATGGGTTACAGCAACATATGGCACACTCCACAAGTGTTGGTGCACAACAAACCATGGGAACTATAGTCTTATAAGCCTATGAAGTCTGATTTGCAAGGCCATGGAGTCCATCATGATTGAAGTCATAAACAGTTCTATTGGAAGCCTACAAACACACAACCCTACCAACTTTAGTTGGGTCATGGGCAGATCATGGTTCCCAGACCTGCTAGACTGTTTGCAAGGCAGCCACCCAGGACATACATCAATGAAATGAGCTACACACGTCCCACATACACTTTGAATAGCCCTTTTCCAACATCCCAGACACATTGTATCCACAAAATCAACAATCTGTGCATAAATATGTATTGTCATCTGATGGATTGGTAACTGGGCCACAGATAGATCATACAAGGTAAGAATTGTGGAGTCCTGTTCAAGCTGGTAACACCTGCTGTCCCCCATGGCTCAGTCCTGAGATTGCATAAAACTAAGTGCACACACATTACCATGTCTAATCTGATGATGTCAGCATCCTACAAATATAACAGGAGAAATAAAAGCACCCAGTAAAGTATATAGTGTGTTGTGTTATTGTCTATTTCTATAATACCATAACATAGTTAGGTAGGGGTTTGAATCCTGCCATTGTTGAGTGCTTGTGGGTGGGGGTGTATGCTTCTGTGTGATTTCCTTTGACAGGAGTGCCCTTTTTGGAGACTAGGAAAACACCTGAAAAGTGTTATATTCCTCTTTGGCAAGTCTGATGATGTCAGCATCCTACAAATATAGCATTGGAAATGAAAACTCCCACTGAAGCATATAGCGCGTTGTGTTAATGCGTATCTCTCTAGTATCATAACATAGTTAGGTAGGGATTTTAATCCTGCAATTGCTGAGTGTGTGTCTTGGGGGTATGTTTCTGTGTGATTTCCTTTGACAAGAGTGGCCGTTTTGGAGACTAGGAAAACACCTGAAAAGTGTTATATTCCTCTTTGGCAAGTCTGATGATGTCAGCATCCTACAAATATAGCATTAGAAATAAAAACGCCCAGTAAAGCATATAGCGCGTTGTGTTAATGCGTATCTCTCTAGTATCATACCATAGTTAGGTAGGAGTTTGAATTCTGCAATTGCTGAGTGGGGCTATGTTTCTGTGCAATTTCCTTTGAGAGAAGTAGCCTGTTTAGAGACTAGGAAAACACCTTAAAAGTGGTATATTCCTCTTTGCAAGTCTGATGATGTCAGCATCCTACAAATATAGCACTGGAAATGAAAACTCCCAAAAGCATATAGCACATCATGTTAATGCGTATCTTTCTAGTATCATTACATAGTTAGATAGGGGTTTGATTCCTACAATTGCTGAGTGTGTGTGTGACACTGTTGGTCAATGTGTTGTGGGTTTTGCTTTTAGTACTGTATGACATATCAGTATAACAACAGTATGTGCATTGCACACTTCAGGTATCTGTGTGGCAAATACATATATGTACATGTGACCTCAATTGGTTCATAGGTGTGAAGCCTACTTTCTACATGAATACAACTGTTACCTTTGCCAGAATGTGCTGCTGCTTCTCAGACCTTAGGTCACATATGTATGTGTGTGACAAGGCCAGTCACTGTAGTGATCTGTGGCCTAGGTCAACTGTGTCACACACAACCATGGCAGTTGCTTTGGAATAGTGTGAGTGAGGGTTCATGCCTGGGGTATATGTCAGACATGTTCAAACACAACAAAGTCTGTCAATAATAGACATTCATGATAGGTGTACAACAACTTTGTGGATATGCATACAGAGCCTTTATTGCTTATGTGATACACCGAGGGACATCAGAATCCCTTTGGAAATGTGAATACCAAAGGACAGATGACATAACACTTGGCTGTATGTACACATCGGTACCCATTCTACATATTGGGAGCTACTACCTATGTGGTACTATCGGGATACTATGTTTAGTAAATGTGGATGACTATGCTATAGTTATCTTATAGCTTTACAGCATGGGTTGGACAACAGGTATCTGTCTGTATGATACCCTTGTGCAGGATAAGTGTCTCATCCGGAGAATGCATTGTAGGCCACCGTATGCATTTCCAGATGTGGACGGACATATCCCTAGTGTGTTTGCTTGTACCTAACAGGGCTATATGCCAAACAGGAGTGGTCCCAGGAATGGGTGGAGGTCAATACCACTGGTTACTGGTAAAGTATAGTACCGGAAGGATCCAAATGCTACTGAGTTTCCTACATTTGTGTGTCAGTTGTCAAGACATCATCTAATGATTGGTTATAGTCAGGCTGTTGAGGTTGTGTATACTACCAGAATGCAAACCAATGACAGATAATAACAGTATCACCCACAGCATAGTGTCAAACCATGTCATACACACATGTGTACCCAAGTTAAAACATATGTGTAGTAAAATGCATACTGGCCACCAATAGAAACTATGAAGTGTTAACACTGTATAATACAGGGCATGTCACCCTTCCCATGTGTCCACTATGCACGTACATGCAGACAGTGCACCTCCACCATGTACAGAAATGTACACCTGTAAATCTGTACTGCACACATCAAACACGTACTGTCCACTCACCAACACATGCTGCCAAAACTACACACATCAGCCAAGTGGCACATGGGCGGACAATACATTTTTGGAATTAACACTGGTGTAAACAATACTACATTAATAATCATAGCTTTAATGCATCATGCCTGCTCAGATATACCTACAAGGATATCATTACACTCTACTGTTGACAACATGCTAACATTGATACACTGCTATAAAGTCACCCTGTGTATCAGCACCATGTTAGCCTGTTCCTGCATCAATGTGACAGATGACAGGAGGTGGTAAAGTTTCATCATATGCACAGGGTGTGTTGTTGGTTTGCCAGAGCCCGACATTGACCCATCCAATCAACTTGTATGTGTGTGTGTGTGTGTGTGTGTGTGTGTGTGTGTGTGTGTGTGTGTGTGTGTGTGTGTGTGTGTGTGTGTGTGTGTGTGTGTGTGTGTGTGTGTGTGTGTGTGTGTGTGTGTGTGTGAGGGACAACAGTACAGCATGGGTCAATGTTGATGTAATGTGTGTGTATGTGTTAGCCCTAGGTGTTTGGTTTATGTGTGTGTGTCTGCATGCACACAGTTCGACCATGTGGCTGACATATACAGGAGGTAGTGGGACAGCCACAGACTGTACCTGCAGGCTGTACAGATCACTATCTCTGACCATGGACACAGTACCTGTGCCTGGCAGGGATGCCACGGACAGTATCGGGTACTAAGCCAGACTGGGTACTATCATCAGAGGCAGAGGGATGTTGACTGGACCCATGTCCCTGCTGGGACTGGCCAGAGCCACGTGTACGTGGTCTTCTATGATGGTCTATTGGCAGCCCAGCCCCAACATTGCTGGGGCTGGTACTGCCACTATGGGAGCGGCTGTGACTTGTGTGTCATCCACGGAGACTGCCAGCCAATGATGTTGCTGGCATACGTCCACGTCTCAGCCGTCCTGCACTGTCCTGGAACATGGACATGACATTGCGGAGGACATCTAATGTCTCCCCCTAACGTCTATCAATGACCTCGGTATAATTACAGATGGCACCGGCAAGGTCATGAATACTGTCATTGATAGCGGTGTTATGGGCCCTCTGTGCCCTTAGTCCCTGTCTGGTGTACCGTTCCATACGTGCCTGTGCCTGTATTACAGCCCGGAACATACCTGAGGTTGTAAGAGCTGTGGGGGGCACATCCGCCAGGGGCATTATGACCAGCAGTGCTCCCACGAGAACCCCTGGACATCTGCCTATGTGGTACCATTCCAGGAATCTGGGTATGGCTGCTGTGAAGGGATGCATGTGCCATAGATAACACACTATCCTGGTCAATGCCTACTGTATGCTGTCCCTCAGCTAAGGCCATTGGTAATGAGGGATGTATTGGCAGTATGAATGTGCGCATAGATGGGGTGGAAAGCTGTGTACTGTTGATTGGCGGCCCAACAACAGACCCTGTCAAATCTGCCTGTGCCACAACACATGTATCATCATTTCCACTATCTGTGGCAGTGTCTTCGGTTCCCTGCTACACTCAACCAACACAACATCAGCACCTGTGAGAGGAAGACAGGAAACACACTTTACAATCTGTACATGATGTTAGCACACATGCACACAAGTACACATGCACACATGAATACATGAACACATGCACTCATGAACACATGAACACATGCACACATGCACACATGCACACATGCACACATGAACACATGAACACATGCACACATGAACACATGCACACATGAAGACATGAACACATGCACACATGCACACATGAACACATGCACACATGAACGCATGAACACATGCACACATGCACACATGCACACATGAACACATGAACACATGAACACAAATACACTACTCACTAAAGTAGACACACACACACACACACACACACACACACACACACACACACACACCAACAGCAATCCAGAACATACTCATTAGTGGTTGATGGTGGAGTACAGTATCACAAGCCAAAGAGTCCTATCACACGTGTCAGCATGCAGGATGTGTGTTGCTCAACAGCATGCAGTGCGAGTGTAGAGAGTCCTTGTTAATAACAGTATACATGTCTTTGATGCATGTGTGTTGTTCAATGATTGGCCTCACCCTGGAACACAATGTGCAGATGGACACAACATTGCTGTGCAAGTATTAAATGCTTTTCAATGTCCTGTGCACCATCACTCACTGGTACACATACCATGGCTGGATGCACACAACTGTCAGGTGTATAGCAATGAATGCTATGTGTAGTACTGTAGTTACTTTAACAGGATGTAGTGCAGTACCATGAACGATCATCAAGCAGCATCATGTGGCCACTCAAGGCCACTAATGTGTGCCACAGTGGCAACTATCTTGCTGTACCTGAACTGCAGCACTGTGGCTACATTAACCATTTCAAAGGCAGTTGTTACATGGGTATGTAAGGTGTTCAATAGGGAGCATTGCCTAACATTAATGTGTTGTGTGTTGAAGAGTGTCACACCGCCCCAAGATAGGTCTCTACCCCTCAGGTATAGTATGTGTGCTGTGTGGATGACATTTGGGATACTGGAGTCTGAACTTGCAGCAGGTGTCTAAATACACCGTGTGTATCATATTAACACGTACTGTGTATGACAAAGTGGTGTATTTTGTGTGCATGTGTTGACTCTGCCCATACAATGTCCACTACAGTGTACCACCATTGTTTGGGATGCTTTGTATATTGCATGTGTTTGAGGCAGCTACTCATGTTACTGGGATGTGCATAGTCCCACAGAAAACATGCAGAGCATGCATTATGTGTAGGTGTTTTACATGTGTATATGGCCTACAACTCACCTATGACATGCACATGTTATTTGCTATATTAAATGTAGAACATTCACCAGCATGGGTCTGCTGCCTTGCTGTCACACCAGAGGGACCTACAAGGATATGAGACAGTTTATCAGTGTCAACAACTATGGCACTGCTGCTGTGAGTTTGCAATTTTACAGTAGTACAAAGATTGACAGTCACAGGCGTACAGATTATGTTCCAAATTATCAGTATTGCACAACACCAGGCTCCACATCTTCTAAATACACAGTACACATCTGACATATGCATGTTCTAACAATCAAGCTAACAGCAGTCTACAGATATGCCATGTTACCTGCACGCTCCGAGTCAACTTGCTGGGTGACTCCGGCCTCCATGATGATGCATGTCTGTTGTAGTGGTTGGCCAGGAACCACCACGCTGAGGAGCAGCTATTCCACTCTGGTGAGGGGCTGATATAATGCTGCACCACCACCTGTGGCAAGCTGTTGTCTGCGGACATCGGAGGCATGCTGCTGGACATGTCTCATTAAATCACTGCAGTGATGGCGTACCTGCTCATAAGTGCCTACATCATTAACCCGATGGACAACATCTTACCACAGTGCAGTGCACTCATGCTGGTCCTGGCTGGTTCTGGAGAACAGCAGGATGTGATGTTGTACTAGGGTGGATATTATGATTTCCTCCTCTTCAGGGGAATACACAGGGTTGCGATGGTGAGACATGTCCCTGGAAGACAATAAAACAATAATTGTGAGCAAGTCATGTGGCACACTTAACATTCTAAAGTACAGATATCACTGAAATGCCATATATAACAACCTATTGGCTGTCTGTAGATACACACTTTTAATACCACATGTCAGTGCTCAGCCCACAACTGCCTGACAGTGCCTAGCACGTTCTATATATTAAACCATGTTCTGCACAGCAACAAAGTGAAAATACTATGTAAGACTATACAACAATACATGGCACACTGTATGTGACACAATGCACCACCTAGCCACAGGAGGTATATATGGAGCTAATGCATACAGAAATATGTCATCCATTGCAATGATTGTGAAGTACAATTACAGTACTACCAGTACACCACACTACTTGTTGATAGCAAACCCCTAAGTAACATATGTGCACATTCATCAATATAGGTGGCATACTGCTGTACTACACTATACATGTTGTTAGATATGCACTTATATCCTGTAACACACATATGACTGAGGCCATGTTACAGGCATACCCACACATGCATCAGACATACCTACAAGACACAAAGGTATGGCAACCCTGATGACCTTTACCTGAGTACCATACATTACTGTGTGTCAACACTGACAAAACCTTATGCCTGAGGTATGTAATGTGTGAGGACTACAGGTAACAAACAAAACAGTGTTTCCAAGCAATGTGGATATACACCATGCTGTGCTGTTTAGGCCTACAGCTTCAGTTAGTACTACAGTTCATACGGGATTTGTATTCACTAGTGTTAACAATCAATAAGCATACATGTACTGCTTTAGCCTACAATGGCACACTCCAGTCAACACCATGGGACTACGTCACACCGTATGCCATACTGCTTTTCCTGCCTAGCAATAGCATACATATCTTCTGCGGGGATCAGAGATAGAACACTACATACCATGATATAAACAGTTTCCCACTAGGCTATCACACATATACACAACGTTGACACATTCACCTACACATTCACCATCACACTCAGTCAACCTCACATAGCAATTAATGCAACATGTACATGCATGTGTGTATCGGGTCCTAGGTAGCTAATAGGCAATTAGCCATAGGGCCAATAGAAGCCTAGCCATACGGTTCCCTGCACTTCAACACCCATGTAATTTAAGTTCATGTGCCCCTGTTATGCAGAGCCACAGAGGTGATTCCCGGGTTGTATTTCCTATCTCACATCCATTCATCATGATTATTCATGACGACTGCTAATGAGGACCTTTCTTTGCTATTGATAGGTAGTTAGTTCCAGAGTATGGTATGTGTCTGAGATGAGAATGTACCACTCCAGCATGTTCTGCTTTTTGACGTTACACGGTTTAGATCAGTACAGTGTGTAGCTTGTAGGGATTTTGATCTGTTTACATGGAGCATGTCCAACACCTGTGCATTTGGCATAGCTTTGTATGTTAGGCAGAGGTTGCCTCTGGGTAGGCGGTATGCAACACAGTGTAGCTGTGGTTTTGTAAGACAGTCTGCATAGGGCATCTGTTTGAGTCTGGTAATACTCTTTGTGAGGTATGTGCCTGGCGTCTACAGTTGCTGTAGATGTCTTCTGAGGTACGTACCAAAAGGGCCATTGTACTCTATGATGGGTTTTATGACTGATGAGTAGAGTGGAACACTGACCTCTTTTTTCATGGATGACACACCTGTTCTGATGACATGTGGACCATACACAGTTTACATGACTAGTGTGGCACTGTGCTTATCAAAAGGGACACTATTGTCCACCTGTGACCCGTGGTCTCTTATCACCCTTTCGGTGTTGAGTAGACTACCACCTATGTGGTAGTTCATGGGTACAGGGTTTTTAACAAAAGGGATAGCAATACATTTACAACATTGAGCTTGAGCGTACATATAAACATCCATTGGTGTACATATAGATTTACTTATAGGCACATATACAGTTCACCTTTCATGGTGAGAATATCAATTATGCAAAGGCTGAGAGGGATACAGTTATATAATAATATTGCACAGTCTTGTGCAGAATGCATTAAAGGTATTCTCAGCCCATGTATCTTTAGCAGGACTCCCTGTCTAGAATACTAAAAACTTAACAAATCATACCCACAGCGTTTAAACACCACATGTCATATACCAGCACTGTATGATGTCTTGTTTGCCACATACTACAACCTACATAAAAATATGCACATAACAACCTTCACCAACATATATATGTCCACCCTTCACAAACAGTTGCAGTATGTCCTTTGCTCTATGCACATGTTGAGATGCTAATATAACTGACACATAAATATCTCTCCATATGTGTGTGCCATACACACACAATGTCCACAATGTTGTAAGACCGTAGACCTCACGGATGACCTGTTGGGCCTTGCTATAACATGAACAGTTATCACATGTGTGCATAACAGTAATATTACAGGGAGTATTTATAGCTGCTAATGCTACATTACTATACTAGCCTGGTACAGCACTTGCCATTGCTAAGCTACACATTATATGACTATCATGCATGTGTTACTCTGTCACATCCAGGTTTATATAGCTGTTTGCATGACTCCCCCAAACACCAATTATACACAGTACTGTACAGAACATAGATGACATAATCAGATGTTTGACATTTAATGCTGAGCTACATATGTCACAGTTATGTCCCACTGCACACAGCTACACACTAATTTGTCTATGGCAGTAGTCATGCATGGCATCAGTGCATACATAACCAAAACAGTCCTCCACAGTCACCAAGCATAAATGAATCCGATTCAGGAAATAAGGCTCGACAGTTTAATGTTTCACAAAACACCAACAGATGAATACCAGAAATAATGTATACCAACCACACGTTTTCATCCACAACTTCATCAGTAATAACAACGCTCAATAAAATCATGTGTTTTTATATATATTTCTCTCCCCACATATTATTCAAAATACCCAATCAGAGCCAAGTTGCTTAATTGATATATTTGAAAAAGTGCTTGTGTGTGTTGTACAGTAATAATGAGTTGGTAAAATAAAATGTTTAAATGTAACACTTTTGTTCAACAATTGATCTTCAATTCACTCAATTTATGCATTTACTAGATGTTATTGTGCAACACACCATACACACTTTACGTGGGATTTATATTTAATTATTTTAGCAATTGTTTTTGTATCAATGTTATTGAGTGAATTGAAGATCAATTGTTGAACAAAAGTGTTACATTTAAACATTTTATTTTACCAACTCATTATTACTGTACAACACGCACAAGCACTTTTTCAAATATATCAATTAAGCAACTTGGCTCTGATTGGGTATTTTGAATAATATGTGGGGAGAGAAATATATATAAAAACACATGATTTTATTGAGCGTTGTTATTACTGATGAAGTTGTGGACGAAAACGTGTGGTTGGTGTACGTTATTTCTGGTATTCATCTGTTGGCGTTTTGTGAAACATTAAACTGTCGATCCTTATTACCTGAATCGGATTCATTTGTGCTTGGTGACTGTGGAGGACTGTTTTGGTTATTAGTTCATTTTTTCCGCCACTTGCTCAATTCTTTTTTTATCAGTGCATACATACCTACTGTTGCCACATATGCATGTTTCAAAGTATTTACAGTACTCTTTATAAACATCTACTGCTTGCTGGTAACCACATATCTGTTACATACCTGTTTGTCACTTTCAGGTCAGTCTGTGTATGTTTTGACAATTTTTGTTGTATTAATTAAGTAAAGTTTGTATTTACTTAATTTTCTTTGGTTATTAATTAAGTTTTTTTTTACTTAATTAATAGTTTTGGTTAGTAATTCAGTAGATTTGTTTTACTTAATTAAATTTTTGTATTATTAAGTAATAATTTTTATTTTTATTCATCTCCAGGTTTCCGGATGCTATAACACGTGCAATGTAATGATCACATGTGGGGATAGCAAGTACAGTCTGCTTTTATAGGTATCTGCACATGTGCATGTGATGCCGTCTGCACCAATTGGTACCCGGCATTTGGTAAATGCATGCAGCCTGCTGTGTGGTAATTGCAGTACTCACTGTCATAGCAACCCAATGCTATAAATTGCTAAGTTATGTAGGTGTAGCCCTTTCAGATTTCCAGAGTGGGGCCCATGCTTGTTTGCTGTGGACACTGTTGTTTAAGTCAGAAGGTTGGTATACTTCTTATATCTGCAGCTAGAGGTGTAGACAGTGATGTACATGTTGTACTCAGACCTGACTGTTGCCACTTCCAGTACAGAGCTATCAGTGTAGAGTTGAACTCACCCCTACAAATGCTTACACAAGATATATGTGAGTATGTAGTTTCTTTTCTACTTATATAATTAACTGCCATACAAAAGTAGTTATTGAGAAGTATTCTTTTGGCACATGAACTGTTTGTGAACTGTTATAATGTGCATATTGATGTACTCACTTCTGCAGTGTTTGTGTTTTTTATTGTTGACATTAGCACAGGATTCTCAGGAAAAATGGACAATTCCTGTACTGAGTATGCCTACCTACATCCTTGGTAGACCCTAAACACACACGTATATTTAAAATTTGGTGGGGGGTGCAGACATACAGAGAGCATTATGTATTATTGTGTGAGTGTTATCTTAATGGGCTTAAATGATTGGTGTGTACCTGTTAGTTTATCAAGGCAGGTGGTCTGTCTGCATAGTTTCCAACTGTGAACCTATCCAGAAGGTAGCCAGATATTAGCCTGTTATTCTTTGTCTGTGCAACCCACAGGTGTTTTCAGCACTGGTACAATGGCATTGTTACAGTCAGTTGCTACCAGTACATGGCTACATCCTTTGGTATTTCTGTGTTGTACACCCACATAAGGCTATGCTTGTGGAAGTCCTCCCAAAGCTATTTGCAGAGTGTGTAACAGCAGAAAAGCTGATATGCCTGTGTGTTTGTGCCTCTGCCAGGCCTATGAAACACTCAGATACATATTTGCATGGAGTCAGGGATAGGTAGTTAAAAGTGACTTACACCTTCCAAATAATAGAGACAGTAAGTGTAGACTTGAGTGAAGCAGTGCATATGGATTAGTACACCTTTTATGAAGAACAAGTGGTGTCTACTGTTATTATTGTCATTATTCATTGTGTAATACTACACCTTTCTGACTAACGTCAGTACTTTTCAGAGGGATTCGGAGGGACACAGCTAAAATATGTTTCACAATCAGGGACATCCCTAAAAAGTAGTCACAGTTAGGAAGTATGGCCTCTGCCCTAATCAGATATGCCAGTGTTTGTCCTGCTATGATACTGTGTGGGGGTTGTAAAGTGCCTCTATAACATTATTTGCTGCTAAACTGGTTGCTTCTTTTATCACAGTCATGTAATGCAATTCCACAACAATTGCTGGTAAAGATCCACAGAACAAGCTTTGTGTTATGGCCTTCCTATTTTTCCTTTACATTCACTCATTGTATTGCATGATATATTTATTTCAGCATCAAGTTATTGTGTATCTGCTGTGGCAGAGTGGTACTTCATGCAGTCTAGTGTGTCCAAGGTCTGGGGTTCGAGACTGACAGAGGTGTTTTACTTTGCTGCTGAGCAGAACAAGGGCCCTGACATACAGAGTGACTAAGGCACTTTTAAGCAGTTCTAAGCCGGTTTGCGCGAGTTTGAGTGACGCTTAGTGATGCTTAGCTAAGCACACACATGCGCACACTCACTCAAACCTGCTAACTACTGCTTAAAAGTGCTTACTCCCGCTAACCCCCATGCTAATTTCTTTGAAAGAAAAGAAAATGGGGAGATAGGAAAGTGGTGAAAAAGGGGGCACAAAGAGGGAATGACAGTAGGGAAACCAGCTCGGGATGTGCAGGACTGGTGTAGGGAAGGTTCATAGCTGCCCATTTCTTTACCAGCAACAGCTGTGCATATGTTAGATATTTGGAGTGAAATCTGAAACCTTCCACCCCTGAGAGAGGGGTGAGGACAACAAAGTATGTTGTACTGCCAATTATAATTATCAGTTTACATGTCCAGCGGACATGTATGCAAAATGGGCAGCTATGTATGGGGTGTAATTTTTTTGTGGAAACAGATTGCCCTTTTTTTTCTATTTTTTTTTTTAAGGTGAGAGTGGAATGTGAGGTAGAGGAAGTAGGTATATTTGGGGAGGTAGGTTGGGGAGGAAAATAGACAAGACAAACAAGATGCATACAGGGGTGGAGTATGACACATGGGGTGGGTGAACACCATTAACGGGGACGGATGTTTGGAAATCACAAGCCCATGAGCCCACAGATGGTAACAGTGGAACTGAGATACCCACCCATGGGCAGTCACCACTGCACCTTCACAGCCCCGAGGGTGGCTGTGCTGGGGGCTGCAATGGAGGGGCAGGCTCACCCATGAGTCGAGCCACTCTCGCCTCAAGCTGGCGTAGGGGATCAGCGACTGAATACTGGATCTCCCTACGCACCACAACCCGGACCCTTCGGAGGGTGACAGGTGGCCCTTCTCTGCCCACGCTTGCACGAGGGGACGAGCCCCACACCCTGCAGCTCTTCCACCCAAAGGTGGCACAGGACCAACGGAGGAGGGGAGCCCGGGCCGGGCACTGGACCTGCTGGTGCCAGGTGCAATCGCCAGCTGCTCTTCAGATGGGTCCGCTGGGACCGGCCTTCCCATACGTTCTGTGATTAGGTGTCTTTAATTAAAACATAGACAACAGCATTCCAAATTAGTTGTAATAGCATGCAGTAATATTCCCATTAACCCAACACATCAGGGTTCCAACAATTGAACAGCAAACATAACACATGCATATATTGAACGACAGTGGACATTACAACAGCATGCAGGGATGATTGGTGGCAACAGGCCACCAAGATTCTGGTGTTTGAACAGGGCACATGCATCAAAGTAAATGCAGATATTTATAGAACAATAGGACATATGTCCCAACAAATGTTTTGAGATTGGACATACCCATTGAGGTGTGGAATTGCATTGTTTATGCACATACAGTAGGGTGTAAAAAGAAACCTCCATTAACATCTTATAAGTACTTTTAGTCTACACTACATTCCTATTGACTGCAGGTGTATATCCCCTACATGTATTATTACACTAGGCAACATGCATTAGGTTTTGTAATGGGTTTGGCTAGTTCATTATATACCTGATATACTACCTGTCCAAGATGCAAATGTTACTGCTACTTAGTTATATATTTTATTTATATTTATATATCTACATATCTGGATATGTTCACATGACATTTTCAGTTACATTTCTACAGAACCCTACATTTCATGTAGCACACTCACATTTTTGGGGAACACATTAACAAGCTACTTGTGTGCCAGATTTACCTATGCATGCCAGCCATTAACCGACTGTTGAGGATTGTATATATGCTTCACAGCTACTGGCACTTCCTTCATCCACTTTATATGGGACTGCCCAACTGTGGGTTGACAGCACTTAATACAACAGTACTAGTTATATAATGCAGGGGTACAACAACATTTCAAAGAAAGTGACACGGACACACTCCAGGAATTATACCTTTATTAATTACATT
>NC_056733.1:50790804-50810972 GCF_019279795.1 Protopterus annectens
GTTTACACCTATAATGAATGTCCATTATTGACAGACTTTGTTGTGTTTGAACATGTCTGAAATATACCCCAGGCATGAACCCTCACTCACACTATTCTATAGAAACTGTCATGGGTGTGTGTGACACAGATGACCTAGGCCACAGATCACTGCAGTGGCTGGCCTTGTCACAAACATACATATGTGACCTAAGGTCTGAGAAGCAGCAGCACAATCTGTCAAAGGTAACAGATGTATTCATGTAGAAAGCAGGCTTCACACCTATGAACTAATTGAGGTCACATGTACATATATGTATTTGCCACACAGATACCTGAAGTGTGCAATGCACATACCGTTTCTATACTGATATGTCATACAGTAGTAAAAGCAAAACCCACAACACATTAACCAACAGTGTCACACACACACACACACACACACACACACACACACACACACACACACACACACACACACACACACACACTTAGCAATTGCAGGATTCAAATCCCTACCTAACTATGTTATGATACTAGGGAAGTACGCATTAATATGACACGCTATATGCTTTACTGGGAGTTTGCATTTCCACTGCTATATTTGTAGGATGCTGACAGCATCAGACTTGCCAAAGAGGAATATACCACTTTTAAGGTGTTTTCCAAGTCTCCAAAAAGGGCACTCCTCTCAAAGGAAATCACACAGAAACATACACCCCCCCCTCTCACACACACACACACACACACACACACACACACACACACACACACACACACACACACACACACACACACACACAGACACACAGACACACACACACACACACACACACACACACACACACACACACACACACATTCATCAATTGCAGGATTTAAATCCCTACCTAACTATGTTATGATACTAGAGAGATACGCATTAACACTACGCGCTATATGCTTTACTGGGAGTTTTCATTTCCACTGCTATATTTGTAGGATGCTGACATCATCAGACTTGCCAAAGAGAAATATACCACTTTTAAGGTGTTTTCCGAGTCTCCAAAAAGGGCACTCCAAATCACACAGAAACATACCCCCCCCCCCGCATTAACACGACGTGCAATATGCTTTACTGGGAGTTTTCATTTCCACTGCTATATTTGTAGGATGCTGACATCATCAGACTTGCCAAAGAGGAATATACCACTTTTAAGGTGTTTTCCTAGTCTCCACAAAGGGCACTCCTCTCAAAGGAAATCACACAGAAGCATACACCCCCCCCCCGCATTAACACGACACACTGTATGCTTTACTGGGAGTTTTCATTTCCACTGCTATATTTGTAGGATGCTGACATCATCAGACTTGCCAAAGAGGAATATACCACTTTTAAGGTGTTTTCCTAGTCTCCAAAAAGGGCACTCCTCTCAAAGGAAATCACACAGAAACATACACCCCCCCCCCGCATTAACACGATGCTATATGCTTTACTGGGAGTTTTCATTTCCACTGCTATATTTGTAGGATGCTGACATCATCAGACTTGCCAAAGAGGAATATTCCACTTTTAAGGTGTTTTCCTAGCCTTCAAAAAGGGCACTCCTCTGAAAGGAAATCACACAGAAACATACACCCCCCCCCCTCCGCATTAACACGACGCGCTATATGCTTTACTGGGAGTTTTCATTTCCACTGCTATATTTGTAGGATGCTGACATCATCAGACTTGCCAAAGAGGAATATACCACTTTTAAGGTGTTTTCCTAGTCCCCAAAAAGGGCACTCCTCTCAAAGGAAATCACACAGAAACATACACCCCCACACGCACACTCAGCAATTGCAGGATTCAAACCCCTACCTAACTATGTTATGATACTAGAAAAATATGCATTAACACGACACGCTATATGCTTTACTTGGAGCTTTTATTTCCACTGCTATAATTTTAGGATGCTGACATCATCAGACTTGCCAAAGAGGAATATACCACTTTTAAGGTGTTTTCCTAGTCTCCAAAAAGGGCACTCCTCTCAAAGGAAATCACACAGAAACATACACCCCCCCTCCGCATTAACACAATGCGCTATATGCTTTACTGGGAGTTTTCATTTCCACTGCTATATTTGTAGGATGCTGACATCATCAGACTTGCCAAAGAGGAATATACCACTTTTAAGGTGTTTTCCTAGTCTCCAAAAAGGGCACTCCTCTCAAAGGAAATCACACAGCAACATGCACCCCGCCCCACACACACACAATCAGCAATTACAGGATTCAAACCCCTACCTAACTATGTTATGATACTAGAGAAATATGCATTAACACGACGCGCTATATGCTTTACTGGGAGTTTTTATTTCCAGTGCTATATTTGTAGGATGCTGACATCTTCAAACTTGCCAAAGAGGAATATAGCACTTTTAAGGTGTTTTCCTAGTCTCCAAAAAGGGCACTCCTCTCAAAGGAAATCGCACAGAAACATACACCCCCCCCCTCACACACACACACACACACACATACACACACACACACACACACACACACACACACACACTCATCAATTCCAGGATTTAAATCCCTACCTAACTATGTTATGATACTAGAGAGATTCACATTAACACGACGCGCTATATGCTTTACTGGGAGTTTTCATTTCCACTGCTATATTTGTAGGATGCTGACATCATCACCATTGCCAAAGAGGAATATACCACTTTTAAGGTGTTTTCCAAGTCTCCAAAAAGGGCACTCCTCTCAAAGGAAATAACACAGAAACATACACCCCCCCCTCACACACACACACACACACACACACACACACACACACACACACACACACACACACACACACTCATCAATTGCATGCTTTAAATCCCTTCCTAACTATGTTATGATACTAGAGAGATACGCATTAACACAGCGTGCTATATGCTTTACTGGGAGTTTTCATTTCCACTGCTATATTTGTAGGATGCTGACATCATCAGACTTGCCAAAGAGGAATATACCACTTTTAAGGTGTTTTCTAGTCTCCAAAAAGGGTATTCCTCTCAAAGGAAATCACACAGAAACATACACCCCCCCCGCATTAACACGACACACTATATGCTTTACTGGGAGTTTTCATTTCCACTGCTATATTTGTAGGATGCTGACATCATCAGACTTGCCAAAGAGGAATATACCACTTTTAAGGTGTTTTCCTAGTCTCAAGAAGAGTAGTTCCAGGACCGCAAAATGAAGACAATAGTTCGTAAAAAAGGTAAGTCCTTTATTAGTTGCCAAGTGGTAAAAATCCAAAGACAGTTGGTACAAGACAGCAAAATCAGACCAAATGGTAAAAATCCAAAGTCAGTTGGTACAAGACAGCAAAATCAGACAAGCGCTTTCGCTTGGAGAATGCTTTTCAAGTCAAAAACAGTTGCCTGCAGTGAGGCAACTGTTTAAATAAGGATGTTAATTAGTCACATGTTTGGTTAGAGCTGAGTTGCATTAAAAAAACAATTGAAACTGTTTTGAGCAAATGAACAACCAAATAATAAAATAAAATGGAAAATTAAAATGTACATAGATTGAATTGACATTGCATGGTTTATACATAACTGGTAAACCAAGTAAGTGTTGTGATGGGATTAAAAACTTGGGTTGTCCGAAAAGTTTGGATAGAAATACAAATACAAGTGGAAGTTTAAAAAAAGCTGTGTGTGATCCAAGTGAATTTGAAGTCAGCAGTCCTGTGTAATATGAGAATCATAGCATGTCTCATCCTATTTTCACTATTTTCAATACTGTTTTTTTGCCCATTGAACACACTTGCCCCAAGTCACCAAGCAGCGCAAATTCATGTGCATCACAACATCTATTTTTAAGGCTAACATAACAGCACTACATTGATTCTCATATTACACAGGACTGCTGACTTCAAATTCACTTGGATCACACACAGCTTTTATTTAAACTTCCATTTGTATTTGTATTTGTATTTCTATCCAAACTTTTTGGACAACCCAAGTTTTTAATCCCATTACAACACTCACTTGGTCTACCAGTCATGTATAAACAATGCAATGTTAATTCAATTCATGCACATTTTAATTTTCCATTTTATTTTATTATTTGGTTGTTCATTTGCTCAAAACAGTTTCAATTGTTTTTTTAATGCAACTCAGCTCTAACCAAACATGTGACTAATTAACATCCTTATTTAAACAGTTGCCTCACTGCAGGCAACTGTTTTTGACTTGAAAAAGCTTGGCATTCTCCAAGCGAAAGCGCTTGTCTGATTTTGCTGTCTTGTACCAACTGACTTTGGATTTTTACCATTTGGTCTGATTTTGCTGTCTTGTACCAACTGTCTTTGGATTTTTACCACTTGGCAACTAATAAAGGACTTACCTTTTTTACGAACTATTGTCTTCATTTTGCGGTCCTGGAACTACTCTTCTTGGTGTTATCAGTTTTGCTCTTGTTTTCCTAGTCTCCAAAAAGGGCACTCCTCTCAAAGGAAATCACACAGAAACATACACCCCCCCTCACACACACACACGCACACACATACACACACACACACACACACACACACACACACACACACACACACACACACACACACACACACTCATCAATTGCAGGATTTAAATCCCTACCTAACTATGTTATGATACTAGAGAGATACGCATTAACACGATGCACTCTATGCTTTACTGGGAGTTTTCATTTCCACTGCTATATTTGTAGGATGCTAACATCATCAAACTTGCCAAAGAGGAATATACCACTTTTAAGGTGTTTTCCTAGTCTCCAAAAGGGGCACTCATCTCAAAGGAAATCACACAGAAACATAACACCCCCCCCCCCGCATTAACACGACGCGCTATATGCTTTACTGGGAGTTTTCATTTCCACTGCTATATTTGTAGGATGCTGACATCATCAGACTTGCCAAAGAGGAATATACCACTTTTAAGGTGTTTTCCTAGTCTTCAAAAAGGGCACGCCTCTCAAAGGAAATCACACAGAAGCATACACCCCCCCCCCCGCATTAACATGACGCGCTATATGCTTTACTGGGAGTTTTCATTTCCACTGCTATATTTGTAGGATGCTGACATCATCAGACTTGCCAAATAGGAATATACCACTTTTAAGGTGTTTTCCTAGTCTCCAAAAAGAGCACTCCTCTCAAAGGAAATCACACAGAAACATACACCCCCCCCCCCTCCGCATTAACACGACACGCTATATGCTTTACTCGGAGATTTCATTTCCACTGCTATTTTTGTAGGATGCTGACATCATTAGACTTGCCAAAGAGGAATATACCACTTTTAAGGTGTTTTCCTAGTCTCCAAAAAGGGCACTCCTCTCAAAGGAAATCACACAGAAACATACACCCCCACACATACACAGCAATTGCAGGATTCAAACCCCTACCTAACTATGTTATGATACTAGAGAAATATGCATTAACACAATGCGCTATATGCTTTACTCTGAGTTTTTATTTCCACTGCTATATTTGTAGGATGCTGACATCATCAGACTTGCCAAAGAGGAATATACCACTTTTAAGGTGTTTTCCTAGTCTCCAAAAAGGGCACTCCTCTCAAAGGAAATCACACAGAAACATACACCCCCCCCTCACACACACACACACACACACACACACACACACACACACACACACACACACACACACACACACACACACACACACACACACACACACACACACTCATCAATTCCAGGATTTAAATCCCCACCTAACTATGTTATACTAGAGAGAGAGATACGCATTAACATGATGCGCTATATGCTTTTCTGGGAGTTTTCATTTCCACTGCTATATTTGTAGGATGCTGAAATCATCAGACTAGACATGGTAATGTGTGTGCACTTTGTTTTATGCAATCCCAGGACTGAGCCATGGGGGACAGCAGGTGTTACCAGCTTGAACAGGACTCCACAATTTTTACCTTGTGTGATCTATCTGTGGCCCAGTTGCCAATCCATCAGATGACAATACATATTTATGCACAGGTTGTTGATGGATGTGGATGTGGATGTGGATACAACATGTGTCTGGGATGTTGGAAAAGGGCTATTCAAAGTCTATGTTGGATGTGTGTAGTTCATTTCATTGATGTATGTCCTGGGTGGCTGACCAGACTGCTTAAGGACCAGTAAAGCAAATATGAGCATGTTTACCTGCTTTTGCTCACCTTTGACTGAACTTGCCCAACATTGCTCAACGTTAACCAACATTGCTGAACGTTGCCCAATATTGCTCCACATTGCCCAAAGTTGTGCTAGTTAGTGTGTGCAATTTTGTTTACATATACTAAATAGTGGTAAAAGCTGTTTAGCACTGCTTTATATTGCTTAAAACATGGCAATCATGCCTCAGGTGGTGCTGCAGGGCTGCCTATGTCGGATGCACATAGTACACTCTATACATGTTTGAAAACAGGTAGTGTCAAGTTAGGCATCCTTTTTACTATATGTGTGAGTCAGAGAGAGGTATCATTTCCAGGGTTCCTACTGAGCCAGTGTATCTGCTATGCATTGCCTCTTTGCCAAGGCCAAAGCATACTGGGCACACCTCCTTCTGCCTATTGGGGCAGGCTCAGGTTGTTCCTCCTCCGAGTCACGCTCTGCCTGTGACGGCCTTGGCAATGGTGGGGGGCTGTTTGGCCTGGCCCTATGCTGCTCCTGCTGCAGCTGTTTTTGCAGGATCATATTTTGTAGTATAGCACATACCATGACAATTTGGGTACATGTAGTTGGTGAGTACTGCAAGGCTCCACCAGATGTGTCCAGGCACTGGAACCGTGACTTGAGCAGCCCAAACACATGCTCGATTACATTTCATGTTTGTGCGTGTGCCTCATTATGGCATTCCTGTTCAGTTGTGTGTGCATTTCTGATGGGTGTCATCAGCCATGGCTCCAGTGCATATCCAGCATCCCCCACTAGGTGACCATAAGGGATGTCCCCATTGGCAAATGTCTGGTACAGCTGTGTCAGATGCCAGATATGGGAATCATGGTAGCTTCCAGGGCAGCCAGCACACACATTTAGTATTATACTCTGGGCATCACACACGACCTGGCAGTTGATGGAGGGGAAGCCCTTGCTGTTAAAGTAGGCCCTACCCCGCTCACCAGCTGGTGCTTTGATGCATATGTGCGTGCAGTCTATTGCACCCACTACCTCAGGGTATTCTGCTATTTGCTGGAAAAGACGCATATTGCTGGCCAACACCTCACGGTAACTGGGGAAATATACATGATCACCGACATGTGCTGACATGGCATTCAGGAACTGGTGCAGTACCCTGGAGGCTGATGCCTGTGAAATCCCCATCATATCACCAGTTGGTCTCTGGAAGGTACCTGTTGCTAGTATTCGTAGGCCAACACATACCTTGGTTTCCACTGGGATGCGTTCCCCTCTGTTGGTTCTGTGTGTGAGGCGTGGCCTGCACAGCTCAACAATTTGCTGCATGAGGTCTCTGTCCACTCTATAGTGCTCCACTCTCTCCAGCTCATGTAGCCCCTGGTAGGTTACCCTGGGCCTGTACACTCTTCTCCGTCTCCTCACTGTGGGTTGCTCAGCAGCATTCGCATTGTCACCACCCTCAGCATGTTGCATATGTCGCCTTATAACAGCAATGGCAGCCCCTAACATTTCTTTGTCTCACTAAAGCTTTTTAAGTTTTCATTTCTCTTAGTTTACTGCAGTGTTGCAGTGTCTCTGAGGAAAACATGGTGGAAAGTTGTTTGCAGAGTTTTAAGTACTGGGCTGGGCGAGTGTACTGCCTGTGTAACTGCCTGATTCTGATTGTTTTCACCTGCTAGCTCTGCTAGTTCTCCTTGGTTAACTTCCTACTATTTGTTGTGCTTCTTTTTACCTTTCTGTTTCCAAAGGGGGCATCACCGCTCAAACAAGCGCAAACACGCGCACACCAGCTCACATGCACGCACACATGCTTACATGGCCTAACACTTGCTGACTCCTGCTTGAACACATGCACACAGGCGCAAACGCACTTACACAGATTTCAACAACCTTACACATGCTTACTCCAGCTTAAACGCGCGCACACAGGTGCACACACGCGCACACAGTCTTACTCGGATTTACAGGCGGGCACCCACGAGCAAACATGTTGCAGGCACTTCTACAAGAAACTTTAGTGTTATCCATGGCATACACCTTCAATTTCTTGGCTTTAGCTAGGATACCTGTTGACACGCCTCTTCCAATGATGAGTAACTGACAGCAAACACCATGCCACTCTGCTCCAATGAGCTTACATTCTTTCATACATACCCCCCTCATGATGTCACCTATCTTCTACTCTGATATTCCCCTTATCCTACTCTTACACTCCACGGACTTTGCTCATATGCCATGTAAAACTGGGATTCACTATCCTTACCCTCATTTGCATAGGATTGCCTACTAATGCTTGGTTACATCTCTTAGACTGAGCTTCCCCCCTTAGCAACCTCTACTCAGTAGCCATGTTGTCTTCAGCCTGCCATTCACTTGCATGGCAGTTGAATATTTTGAATAAAATCACTATTTGCGGCTTTTATTTACTTTTTTTCATGGTTTTTAGAGCGCAGCACTTTTGAGAGTCACTGCGCTACGCTTAAATTTCGGAGATCGAGGTAAAAAAAAATTTTTTTTTTTTATTTTGCAATGGGAAGAATTGCCAATGGCCGTATATTTGGCCATTGGCATGCTTCCTCAACTGGATGCATCCTTTATTTTGCGCTGTCATGGCTCCATTTTGCTATTTGCAGAACGGTACTCAGTTGACAATGGAGTACATTTCTGCAAATAACACTACTCTTACTCGGACAGATTAGGGTTTCCTGGATTGCAAATTTACCTCATTTGCATAGCTTCCGGCAGCAAATGAGGTAATTTGCATAACCTAACCCTGTCTGTGTAAGAGTCGTTTTAGGAGCTCTCTTGCACGCCCCTGCCGGCTGTTCCTAGATTGCTCGGCAGACATGTTGGCTGCATGGAGTCTTACTCTACTCTTAGACTCCGTGCAAGCCTTCATGAATCCTGCCCATTATATTACCAGCTGACACACAGAATTGTAACAAATGCCAGTACTTGTTAAAGTGGCATGAGGTAAGTTAAGGTTCTAAGACTTTGTGATGATATGTCCAGCCATATATATTCTGACTATGATGGATTAGAGTAAAACTTTAATAACTTTGGAAATTAGATCACTACGGGTAGTGACTTCACTGAGCCAGAAACCTGTTTTCCAATACCCGATGATACTAATACATAGAACTATGAACTTGTGTAGTAGGGTATAAACAACAAAAGAACACAGAATTAATTGATCAACAGCAATAAAGTACTACCAGTAATATCACAACAAACTAATAATTGTCTAAGCAACATCTCATAGGAATTTCCCTTCCACGACTTTATAAGCGAAAGAGACTATGGGTTATGGGAGTTACAGTACCACTGATGCCACACAATACTGCTACGACATGCAATATGGAAGATATGTATATGATCCATGTTGGGGTGAAAATTTGTGATCAAACAAAAATTTGTAGGACATGACAGATTATAGGTAAATACCGATAATTGAAGACTATGATCAGAGGACCAGTAGACAAAATATAACCATTGCGTACGATGCTGTAAAAGTATCGATATCATGGAAGCATTATTTACAATGATTAAATATATTCGAATATACAAGGGGAACATTGCTGCAGAGGGCAGTGATACAGAGAAAACCTGCTATGATGAGATTCTTAAAGGGGTTCTAGAAATTGTTAATGTTAGTAATATTTTAGGGTTTTAGGTCAACATTCTTGATTTAGTTCTTCTTCAAGGTTTTCTAGGTTAAAAACAGCCAATAATGTAAACAGTGAAATCATAAGGCAAGCATTAAAAAGTAGAAACAGACATATCTATTTAGGTGACAATTTTATTTTAAAAATGAAGTCATGTTTTTAACCAAGACACTCTTTTACTTGAATCATCTTGGGAACAGAAATTTATGGTCTAAAACTACCAGAGTGATTAAAACTTTTTTTATAGGCACAAGTGATCCATATGTAGACACTAACAAAAGTTATAAAGAGATGAAATTTATGGAGTCCAGTAGTTGATCTATGATGTACTAATCAAAGACACTAGCAAAAATTATGAAGAAGTGAAATTTATGTGAAGAAAAATTACTTGACCAAAGAAAATATGCTAGTAGAAGAAAATGTATAGTTTAGGTATTGTTAATGAAACTTCCACAGTCCACTCTGTCTAGATTTTAAAATTCCCTGCTTATACTGGTTGCCATAACTGTAGAAGCAAATGATCTTGTGGACTGATTTCAATTTACAGTAATTAACTCTATGTTGTTTTCTGTTTTAGGTTAGTGTTTCTGTTGGTTCTGTTGAAATGTGGAACTAAGAACCAAGCCAAACAGTCACTTTATAACTCCAAAATTAAGATAACAGAAGGAGTGTATACCTCAATCAATATTATTGATATTGGTGTAAGCTCCTTCTGCTGAAATGTGGGGACTTAAAATGTTGAGTCCTAATATTTCAAAAAAAGACATAAAATGCAGAAGAGCAGATATTAAATATCTTTCTCCTCCTTTAAGCTAATCTAATGGGCCAATCTGCACCCCCCAATTTACATATATAAATATATATATATATATATATATATATATATATATATATATATATATATACATATATATATATATATTTATATATATATATATATATATATATATATATATATATCAACTCTGATATATCAATACCTCAGAGAAATGGAAACATTTTGAGAAATGACAATCTCAGACTTAGTATATGTAAATCTGGATTTTCAGCAATTCAATCTCCACATTATAGGACTTGACAATGCAAGCCCTGATCTTTCAAATGGTTGCCATTTTGGTTTGACTTCAATAGGTTAGATTAATTAAGTTTATACTAAACAGCCAGGTCCAGTGGTGTAGAGGAATAAAGCTTTGACCATGCCTAGGCAACCTGAATACAATTAGTGGCTTGGCTGCTTGACTGGCAATAGCAGGTGATGATAAGAGTGCCCATTTTGGGGTATGTGATACTGAGTGAGATGCATATTACCGCAATGCCTTGGAGGAGAGACAGCATTACATAAGTTTCCTGGGTGTAGGCTTTTGGCCCATCAAGCAACCATATGATTAGTACACAGGAGCATGCACTCACAGGAAAGGGGCATTGTATATCCACAGCTCATCTTCCCACACAAAGGATGGAGTCTGACCACTGAATTATCTTCATTGCTGGGTTACTGTCGGGGGTAAAAGCAACCGTCATGGCTGTCTAAATGCTCTGGATGACTGTTGTCTTTATGGTTTTGAGGACTTTCTAAATGGAGGATCAAATGTACTTGGTTTCAGTGGTGGTGGTTGGCTTGAGGGTTAGCAGGTCTGATGACAAAAAGAATGTTGATACTTGAGTAGGGCTTTAGATAGTTTGTGTATGTGTTTAAGAATGGAGTGTCTCATGGATGGTTTTCAACTGCAGTGTCTGAATATGTATGCATGTATGTATGTATGTATGTATGTATGTATGTATGTATGTATTTATTTATTTATTTATTTATTTGTAGAGACAGTTCATTTATTGATACATTTTAGTAGTGTAATGACAGTTATACTTTGATTTGTTCATTTTATAGTTTACTTAGATTTTTTGTTGTTTTATTTTCATTTAAATCAATTAGAATTTGATCTGTTTTGTTGGAAATTCCAATTTTGTTTGTCTAGTTATGGTAAGAGTTTTATTTCTATACTTTTATTTTAACCTTTTCATTATAATATGAGCACATTGATACTTGATTTAGGTGGGCAGTGTTGTTTTTTTTAGTCATTGTGTTTAGGTATTTTGAATGTACAGTGTGTGAAGTTATTTTGTACATTGAAGTTAATGGAAGATGCAGCCTGTGTTTTACTTTTTATATCATTTTATTTAAAATAAAGTGCATTACTTTGCTTACTTTATTTGTGTTTTATACTTTTTATTTAAAATAAAGTACAACTTTTATTTGTGGCATTTGTTTTAGATGGGCGATGGTGTTTCAATGTTTTTGTGTGAGTGTGTGTGTGTGTGTGTGTGTGTGTGTGTGTGTGTGTGTGTGTGTGTGTGTGTGTATTGTGTGTGTTGTGTGTTGTGTGTTGTGTGCGTGAACTTACATAAACATTAGATGATGCATGAGGAGTGAAGTTAAAACATTTTTACACAGTGTGCCAGATGCATGTTTTTCAACAAACATTTTAGTTTATCTTCTGGAATGGCCTAAGAGCCAAAGTCTATAAAGAGCAGACTCGGTAGATATTTTTCTGAGTTGGACATTGTAGATGTTAAGGATACATTTTACACACATATTTATGTGTGTCTCATGTTATCACCTGCACCACCACTTAATAAAGGAGTTTTAAGTGAATGAAAGCACTATACTTGGCAAATTGTTTTCAGTCTTTATTAACAAACTACCCTCCAACCTCCCAAAATGTTCTATCACTCTTTATGTTGATGATATGGTTAGCCCTCAGTCCAAACCCTCACAGTCAACTATTGAAACTCAGCTTCAGTCTGACCTTCACTCCCTTCATTCTTGGCTAAACAGCCATAAACTACTCATAAAACCATCTAAAACAAAAAGTATTATATTTGCAAATCACGGTGGTGCAGCGGTTAGCATTGCTGCCTCACAGCAAGAGGTTCTCTGGTTCGATTCTCAGCTAGGGTGCCTTCTGTGCGGAGTCTGCATGTCCTCCCTGTGGTTGTATGGGCTTGCTCCGGTTTCTTCCCACATCCCAAAGACATGTAGTAGGTGGATTGGACACTCTAAATTGGCTCTAGGTGTGAGTGTGTGCATGTGTGTGCCTTCTGTGGAAGGTCGGCGCCGGGCTGGCAACTCGACACCATAAAACTCCACTGCCAATCATGAGCGGACAGATGATCCACTGTGGTGACCCCTCACAGGGAAAAGCCGAAAGAAGAAGAAAAGTTGAAAAAAAATGCCTCCTAAAAATTTCAACATTGCAGATTTCAATGGTACCTAAACAGAAACAGTGACATAATTTAAATACCTAGGTTTAAGGCTGGACCAGTCACTTAACTTCCATAACCACATTGAAAACACCAGGAAAAAGATCAAGTCTCTTTTATTCTGGTACTGGTAAAATATCTCCCCTTTCTCTCCAGACCAGCTAGACAAAAGAGTCATCCTAGTTCAGCTTGTAGACAGTCTCCCCATCGCAGCCATGGTCCCTAAAAAAATGGACTCTACAAAAACTCATCCACTCTACACACAACTGAAAAACAAAATCTGCCTATTCATTTCCAACTCCTCCCACAGACACACTATTGCACCACCCACTCCAAAGCCAGATGGTCCCTGTCTCCTACAGATTTGAGCTGCTCCTAGGATCTCTTATTTTCAAATTACTTCACCAGGTGTCTTCCTGCCTGTTGCTGCCAAACTTCATAATAAAACCACCCCCTACAACTTTTGCAGCTTCTAGATGACTCTCTTGCTCCTTCTTTCCTGCCATAATCCCCAAACTAAACCGCACTGTACTGACCACTCCTTTTCCATTCTTGCATCCAAACTCTAGTTACCCCCCAACATAAAAGAAATCTCCTTCTTCCCTACTGCAGAACAGAACTCAAAAGACAGCTCCATCAAAAATGTACCTGCAAGTGTTTTTCCATGGGACACATCAGCTAACCCACCTACAACTCCTACTTCCACCTTCTGTTCTGTCCTGCTGTTTACCTCCCATATTTACAGCCAAAATCTATCCACATGTGTTTTCCTCCTCTGATAATAGTATTTACTCATTGTCTCAGTTGTCTGCAGGACTTTGTTCCTACTATGAATACCCCATGTTTGCGAATTAGTTCTGTTTTATTTTGTGTGAATGTCTTCATTCAGACTGTGCCTGCAAATGGTCTATTATGACAAAAAAGAAGTTATGTTCTTACCATAACGTTCCATCTGAGTAGTAGACTTCATTCTTCTGCACATATGGGTATACGAATCCGATTTGGCAAAACTTTTCAAGCATCAGCTCTGAGCTCCAAGCCCCTCCCTTACCTATATTACATCACTTCCTCCTATCTATCCCCAGATCGAGTTTGCTGACACAAGTGGCAACATAATCACAATCCTAAACAGGAAAAACCTGAAAGTGAGGGGGAAGGAGGGAGGGAAGGTGCAGAAGAATGAAGTCTACTACTCAGATGGAACGTTATGATAAGAACATAACTTCTTTATCTGAAGTAGTTGACTTCATTCATTCTGCACATATGGGACAGAGTCCCCAGCTACTATAATTCCTGGGAGGCCCTTATGGAAGGATATTCCTGAGCACCGCAGAGCCAAAGGATGCTCTCCCTCTAGAAATAAGATCCCATTTATAATGAGAAATGAATGTGTGCGAATTGGCCCAAGTCACTGCCACACAGATATCATCTAACGGAATACATGACCAGAAAGCTGCAGAAGTGGCCATTGCTCTAGTGGAATGAGCCTTCAATACACTAGGAGGAGATAAACCTTTGTCCTTATAAACCTGTGCAATAAAGAGAGTGATCCACCTTGCTAAGGACACTTTTGAAACTGCTTTGCCCAAAAATGGTTTTGAAAAAGAGACAAACAATTGATTTGACTTCAGGAAGGGTTTAGTCCTATGGAGGTAAAAACGAAGCTGTCTATGGTCATCTAATAAATGAAGCTTACATTCACCTCTATTTTGGAAATTTGGGAAGAAGACTGGCAAATTTATAGACTGATTAATATTGGCTGCTGTGGACACCTTGGGAAGAAAGGAAGGGTTTGTATGCAGCAAAACCCTATCCTTGTGGAAAAACAAATAGGGGGCAAGGAGGATAAGGCCTGCAATTCTGAAACTCTCTTGGCTGACATGATGGTGACCAAGAAGGCTGTCTTCCATGACAAAAACTTAATCGGTACTGAACTGGTTGGCTCGAAGGGGGGAGAGGTCAAAGCCTGAAGGACTAAAGTCAGATCCCAGGGGGGCACCGTTTCTTTAACTGGTGGTCGCAATAAAAAAGTGCCCTTCAGAAAAGCTTTACACAATTTGGCAGAAGCTAGAGCAACCTTATTTTCACCCACATGAAAATTGGAGATGGCAGCCAGCTGAACCTTGATGGTAGAAGCACTTGCGCCTGATCGAAAAAGATCGGCCAGAAAATCCAGTATGACCAGAACAGGGGCTGTAAATGGGTTCAGATTGCGCTGAGAGGCCCAAACGCAAAAACGTCTCCACTTGCTATTGTAGAGTTTCCTAGTGGAGGCTTTAAGAGAAGCTACCAGAATATTCTTAACAGGGGACAAAAGTCCAGGAGTCTTGATGATCATGGGAACTGGAGCAGCCACGCCGTCAACTTGCGACTGTCCAGGTTGGGCAGGTGCAAGCCCGATGGTGAGAAATCAGATCCGAGCATGGATCTAGAGTCCATGGAGGAGCCAACAGGTGAGACCATAGGAAGGTAAACCACACTTGATGAGGCCAGAAGGGAGCTATGAGAATGACTTTTCACTGCAGCCGGCAAGCTCTCTGAAGGAACTTGGGTATAAGAGGTAACGGGGGATAAGCATACAGTAGTCTGGGAGGCCAAGCATGGACTAGAGTGTCCCTGGGGACATCCCCCGGAGGGGGGATCAGAGCAAAGAAGTTGCTGCACATTGCATTGGAAAGAGATGCAAAGAGATTGCAGCAAGGTTGATCCCAAACATGGAAGATCTTCTCCGCCACTGATTGCTTCAGAGACCACTTGTAAGGCAGAAGGATTGCCCAGCTGAGACTGTCCACTAGAATGTTTGAGCATCCTGGGATGTGCGTTGCTATGAGAAACTGGCTGGTGGATATGGCCCACTCCCAAACCATCATGGCCTCGTGACAAAGGGGGTAGGATCAGGTCCCTCCCTGTTTGTCTATATACCAGACTACAGACATGTTGTCTGATTGAATGGCTACCATCCCCAGAGGTAGGACTGGGTGAAAGGCTCTCAACGCGAAAAGCACCACCCTCATCTCCATGACATTGATGTGTAGCTTGGTCTCTGGAGGGGACCACGTGCCCTGGACCATCCTTCCCAGGAAGTGCCCTCCCCACCCGAGCTGGGAAGTGTCCGTGGTCACTGTGGCTTGAGCCGGAAGGGCTAGAAAGCTGCGCCCCATGAAAATGTCCGCTGGTTGAAGCCACCACTGGAGTGATGTTCTGCATGTCCGATTTATCCGGATGTGGAAATTCATCGGAAGGTCTAGCCAGGACCATTGAACTGCTAGATTCCACTGAAGGACTCTCATGTGAAGACGTGCAAGAGGGAGGATAGAGATTGCGGCTGCCATTGAACCCAGGGCCCTGAGAACATTGGCTGCTGTGACTACCGAGTGATCCAAGATAGCCAATACATGGAGTCTGAGAGTTTCTATCCTTTCCGGGGTGAGAAAAATCTTGGACTGAATAGAATCCAACAGTGCCCTGATGAAGTCTATGATCTGAACCGGAGCAAGGTGGGACTTGTTGATACAGATCATGATGCCTAACTTGTGAGCCAGACCGAGGAAGTAGTGTAGGGCCTGACACAAGAGACGTTTGGTGGATGCAGTGAAGAGCCAGTCATCTAGGTAAGGGAATACCTGAATGCCCTGAAGTCTCAGGTGAGCTGTTACGACCGCCATAACTTTGATGAACACCCTGGGGTCTGTGGTGAGACCGAAGGGTAGGGCTCTGAATTGAAGGTGCGTGGGCCCAAGCCGGAAGCGTAGAAACCTCCTGTAGCTCCTGTGGACTGTGATGTGATAGTAAGCGTCCTGGAGGTCTAACGAGCACATCCAGTCACATTCTCTCAGAAATGGTAGAATGGACTGTAGAGTGACCATCCGGAATTTTTGTTTCTCTACCGACAGGTTGAGGATAGACAGGTCCAGAATGGGCCTGAGGTCCCCCCGTCTTCTTTGGCACTAAAAAGAACCTGCAGTAGATGCCTGATCCGGATTGATCTGGGGGGACCGGCTCAATGGCTCGTTTTTGCAGCAGCTTCGAAACCTCTAAGGCTGCAGCCTCCTCGTGAGTGGGTGGAACATCTGGATGGCATGCTGGGGTTATGGGACATGAAATGAAGGGGATAGAATATCCTCTGGATATGATGCTTAACACCCAGCGGTCTGCAGTAATGGACTCCCATGCCGCTGGATGTAAGGAAAATCTTCCCCCGACTGCCTCCAGAGTAGAGCAGCCGGGCAACCCCTCAGGATTGCTGTGCGGGTCTGTTGGAAAAGGTTCCCTAGACCCAAAGTTTCTGGGACCCCCTCTGCCTCTGGGATGGCATCGGTCTTATCCCCCTCTGCCTCTGGGGAACGAGTATTCATGAGTGTCATGAAAGGACTGTGATTTCTGGAACCACATCTTCTTTTGCCCCTCTTGATTCCTGGAATAGGACCTCTGGGGGTTAGAGAAGCGGATTCAGATGGCTGACAAAGTCTTTCCGTCCTTCTCACTCTGGGTTAGTGTGTCGCGTACAGTCTTCCCAAAGAGGGATGATCCATCAAAAGGGGCATTGATGAAAGACGCCTTAAAAAGGTCCGCAAATTGACACAGCCTGATCCAGGTGTGACGTCTCAAGGCAACGCCTGTACCAGCAGCTCTAGCGGCTCCCTCCATAGCATGAGAGAGGAGATGCATAGAGGTATTTGTCACTGATTTCAGTGTAGTCATCTTTGCAGTGAAAGACTGCTTGTCCTGTTGTGACAGAGACTCCGGGGGTGACTCAGTTAGTTCCAATATAAGGTCTCGCTGCAGTTGGATGACATGTGCCAAGTAATTCAGCGCACGAATAGAAAATGTCCCTGATGAGTACATGCGCTTCCCAAAATGATCCATCGACCTGGACTCTTTGTCTGGTGGATGAACCGAGGAACTCTCCTGTGCCAGTTCCTTCTTTGTGGCAGCTGCAAACACCACAGCATCTACCGGGGCACCTTTGGACCATGCCTGCCTGTCTGACGGCAGAGAAAGAATTTTGTCTGGCCTTTTGGGTATAGGCTCTACGGTGTCAGGATCCTTCCATGCCCTAGTGGTGATGAGGTCCACCAAAGGGTCTGCTGGAGGGGAGACCCAGGAAGTAGATGGGCCCGTGCCAAAGGCCTCCAGGAATACGGACTCATCCGCAGAGGGTTTGGGGGCTGACCAACCTCCTCTTTGGCGGAGGAGCTCCATAATGTCTCCAAACGAGACGTCCTCTGAAGGTGATCTGTGGGAACCCTCTCCTTCCTCCAAGTCCGTATTAGTGGTAATGGACTCAGGGGAGTCCAAGTGCCTCCTCTTACACTTGCGCTTACAAGGTTCCTCTCCAGTGGGACTCTCTGGAGAGGATTCATAAGCCTCCAGGGGTTGCCTGAGGGGAACAACCTGGGGTTGCTTTGGCACGGGCTGTCCCTGAGACAGGGTAATGGGAGCAGAATCCAAAATCAAAGGGGTCTGGGTAGGATCCGAGTAGGTGAGCTGTGGTCTCAACCCCTGGGAGAAAACCCTTTCCATTGCCCTGAATGCCAATGGAGAGCACACCTCCGTAGAACATAATGAAGAGGCTCTCCCCGGCACCAAAGCAGGGACCGGAGCCAACAGAGGGGTAGTCCGGGCACCGAGGATAGGATCCGAAAGAGCGAGATCTCGACCCTCAGGTCCAACTCCCCGACCATGGCTCCGAGTCTCCTGGATCCGAGATTGGATCCGAGGAACTCAAGGTGATGGCCGGCATCGAGGAAACGAGAACCATCGGTGCCGACCCCACAGCTCCAAAAGGTCTCGGACCCGAGAGCCCCAAAGCGTCAGGTCAGATCGGGGAAGGAGCAATAGGGTGGAACATAGTTGAAGAAGGAGGACCCTCTCCAATGGGAGAGGGCCATGGCAAGACCCCCATCTGAATCTGGTTCTGGATGAACCTCCTCATCAGCCTGTCCATATCCAGGTCGGAGACACTCCGAGTTGACCTGGAAGAAGTGACCAACTCAGGTTTGGGCCGGATCTGAGGGGAGTGCCTCGGCTCCGATGGCTCCATCGGCTCTGGCGAGAAACGAGGATAGCGGAGCCAAGGAGAATGAGACCTGGGTGCCTTTGAAGAGGGGCTGGAGAAAGACTCCCTGTCCGGTGATCTTTTTCTGGGCTTGTCCCTCTCCTTGTGGCATCTCTCCTTGTCCCTTCTGTCCCTACCTCTCTGGGATGACTCCGATGAAGTAGGCCTGACGGGAGGTTGAGTCCCTGCCTGCACAGTATCACTGTCTGGGGAAGAAACCGAGGCAGACTCTAGGGCAGAAGCAGGTAGCAGACCCTTAGCCACAAGCTTAGCCCGGCGATCCTTCAAAGTCCTAGGGTTAAAGTCTGAACAAATGTCACAAGATGCAGACAGATGGGCAGCCCCTAAACATAGAACACACAGAGTGCGGCCATCGGCTGGTGAGAGTTTGTGACCACAGTCTGTGCACCTCTTAAACAGAACCTTAGGCTGTTCAGCCATAGTAGAAACTGTAAAAGCCCTAATGGCCCACTCACACATGCACTCTAACAGGGATTGGGCCTAGGCAGGAAACCAGAAACACAAACACCAAACACTTATAACTAACTTTTCTTTTTTTTTAACTAACACGACGATCGAACGCGATGGAAGGAAAAAAAGGGAAAGGTATTCACACTCAACTAGCACAAAAAGACCAAAAAACCTTACCACCTTGCTTAGAGCTCAGAGACCACGATGCTGACTCATAGAGCGGCAAACGAGATCTGGGGATAGATAGGAGGAAGTGATGTAATATAGGTAAGGGAGGGGCTTGGAGCTCGGAGCTGATGCTTGAAAAGTTTTGCTGGCTTGGATCCGAATCGGATCCGTATACCCATTTGTGCAGAATGAATGAAGTCAACTACTTCAGATCTAAACTTAAATAAAATAAATAAATAAATGAAAGGAATATATTTTGCTTTAGTAAAAGATATGGGTTGCATTTTTTGCAATGATATTTTTCTGTGTTTTTCACAATAGCCCACCTCTATTTTTCACTGTGACCCAACACAGGCAAATATTATTCAGTCCACTAATTTGGGCCAATTACCCTATAGCACTTAC
>NC_056733.1:50811472-51006472 GCF_019279795.1 Protopterus annectens
CCCACTCCCACTCATCGATTATTGCTTAAATATACTACAGAACACTGAGCTATATATAGTTTAACAGTTGATCATCTTGCTAAGTACAATATACAGTATTTATAGCGTGATAAAGTAACACATATCTAAAGAACAATCAGTATTATTTTATACTTTTTGTATAAAGTCATATTGAAATTTTAGCACACAGACAGCAGATGAGGTGGCTGCATATTTTATCCAGTTATTCACTTAAGACATTCAAACAAGTGGCAAAAAGTGAAGATTTTATGATACTTAATTGATATGGTTGCATAAAGAGTAGCCTTGGTAACAATCTTGGTAGGAGATCATGATTGTTTTGTTGATATTATGTGATTACATTGGGCTTGTAAAATATAGATTGGTAATGATTAGACTAAGATGGATGCTTAGTAATGGGGGTGTTACAATTGCAGAACCGTTTTGTTCAGAAGTATGTTTTAAATAGTAGATGAGATTGATCTGGGAGAGACTTCTGCAGTTTAACAGTGTATACAGAGTATAGACAGTCACCATTATGATTTTTAGATTTTAAAGTAAGTACTAAGTGTTGGCTCAGTGAACCCAGATCTCTATGGGGCGAGTACCAGTTTAATAAATGGCTTGTGGCATAGCATCTGTCTGGTCTGTATAGAATGTCGTGGGCAGTCTTAATGCTAGTGTAGACTAACAGATTAGGTAGCCCCAGCCAGATAAGGGACTGAAGTGTAACACAGTGACATGTTAAACTTTGCAGTATTATTATATGATTGCTCTAGCTTGACTAGCACAGAGGACAGTAAGTTAGTCAAAACTGATGAAGCATACAGAAGGCTAGGGAGTAGAAAAGTTTGTGCTAAGGTCTTATATGCATAGTCTGAGAGAAAAGGTTTGATTTTCCTAGTTTAGGGTTATTTTTGAACTGCATATTGGATATGCTTATTAACTCAGTTAATTACAAGCATATCAACTAAATTTACTTCTAGTATCCACTATGCAAGAAAATGCAGAAACAAGTATTTATTTCACATAGTTTACTTTGAGGAATAGATTATGTGGAATTGTATGTTTCAAAGTGGGGGGGGGGGTGGAAGAGGGAACCAGAGTATGAAGCCTGGAGAAATATAGATTTGGGGTAGGGGGCTCTGCCTCATAATAAGAATCTAATATTAATAATATAAACTGACTATAAAGATCAAGTAGCTGCTTGAAGACTTTCACATGAATTCTTCTAAATCTGTTTAGCTTATCCTGTTACTGTTTCCGCTTATTTTCTTTTGACCAGCAACTCAGAAAACTTATTTTCAATATCCGTGATGCAGATAATCAAGTAAACATTTCCCGGGATTCAATAATGCCTACCGTAAGTGTACACTAAGTGTACACCATTCTGAGTGAACAGACAACACAGACATAACTCACATCTTCTTCCTCCTAATTTTAGTTTTCCTACTGAACTTCTTGCAGCTTTAAATATTTACAGAGATTCATAAAGGTTACCAAATGTACACATAGCGTAATCTTTCTGAGTGACTAGAAAGTACAAAAAATATGGCAGGGATGTTCTTCAATGCATATCGTTACACTTAGTGCACACTTATAGTAGGTGTTATTGAATCTGGCACATTGTTTCAAAAATACATACTTATGTATATGTATTACATTGTTCTGCATTCCTGTTTCATTGTAGTTTCACAAGTATAAAATCTGGCTATTTGGGGTTTTTAGCTTAATTTATGCTTGCTTGTCACTATTTTTTCATTAATACCATGTAGATTTTGCACATGGTTTAATCTTTGTTGTGTTGAAATTATAAGCAAGCAAAGTACAACTGGCAGAGCAGTTTGCTATTTAAAGATTTGGGTTATTTTGCATTTACCTGAAGTTTTGTTTATGACCTACATCAGAATGCCTCTATTTTAAATTATTAAATAAATGGTTTGATTATAGCCATGTGCAGTTTAATTAACTTATACTTGTTGACGTAGCCTGGAATGTGGTCCTTCAAGAGTATATGCAGGTATTTTAATCCGTTTCTTGCCTGAAGCAGTTCAGTGACTGTAAACAGCAAAAAAAAGTATGTCTTCCTATGTTTATGCGTCAGTAGAAAACCTGTTGCCAGTTCAGAGTTGCACACATCAGTGTCCATATGGCAGTCATTCAGAAAATACCACACTTGTGTCTTTTCCTTGTTCTTCAGCTCATTTTATATATAAAGTAACATTTGCATCGATCCCTTAGTGTTCATCATAACTGAAATGTCTGGCCTAATATTCTGATTTTTTTAACTGCTGGTCTCTGTGGTGTTCCAAGGCTGGTAATGTTCTCCCAAGATCCACTCCTAGAATCCTGGTCATCTTGGGCTACTCTTTACCAGTCTGTGGTTCTGAAATTTAATTTTTATTTATTAATGGGCGTGCCTTCGTTGAAGATTGAATGTCGAACTGGCACCTCGGCATTCATGAAAATCTACTGCCAATCATTAGCGGACCAGAGTTCCGCTGTGGTGACCCCTAACCAGGAAAAGCCGAAAGACAACAACAAATTAATGTGGTTCGGACATATGACTTATATTACACATCATTGCACAGTTGGTGCACATCATCCAAAATCTGTGCGGTTGATGTACATCATCCATGAGTCATGAAGGACTCTCATCATCTCTGCAATGCTGTGGGTATCAGGCATCTGTGCCTGGATTACTGACCTTCACTTAAGCTGTTTAATGCCGAGTGTCATAGCCATAGCATGGACAGATGTGGGCATGCTGCAGCACTCTTGCATCTCTCTCCTGTGATGGGTATGTGCACCAAAGAGGTGGTGTGCATGTCAGATGCTGTGTGTTCTGAGGACTCAAATGGAGCTCATGAGAAACATTCAGGTACAAGATGTTCATCATGCACTGAATAAGCTGTAAGCTCAGTCTGTACCTTTACAGGTGTTACTGTAATGGTGGATGTGTGACCACCTCCCCTATAACTTTGCAGACTGTTTCATTTTGTCATTGGACTGTGACACTTGTATGCTGTCATCATTGGCCATAGCTGCCTGCTGATATCATGACTATCATGGGGATTCAATAAAGCCTACGTGGTTGTTTTCCACTGTATACACTTCCTGGAGCTATACGCACACAGCAATGGAAAGTTTTAGATTCAGTAAGCACCGTGTAGTGGCACACTCCCCCATGCAAACAAGGTAAACACTGTGGCATACTAATTACAGCATAAACAGCTGAATTGCATGATAATTAGCCAATCCAACATGGTTTAGCTATTCAATAAACTATAAAGTATCCGTGTAGACTCCATGCTGGTTTGTCCTGCGTATTCCAAAACTTTTGGAATACAGCCACGGAAAGGAGTCTACATGGAGAGAACCATGTCAACTACTGCATTTACAAGGTAAATCTTGAACCTACAGTGTATTGTGTAATAATAGGAATGAGTGGCATGTCCTTGTATCACTCTAGCAGAGAAAAATATCCTTGTTTGTGCCATAACAGTAACTCACCTATGCTCCATCCCCCCAACAAAAGAACAGGAAAATGACACAGTTTGCTAACATACCCTCCTTGAAATGCTAAAAGTTCTATCAAAGAAACTGTCCCTGAAGCATTTGCATATATTTATCACACATCATTGCATTTTCATGTATTTTCAATCATGTATACCACTGAAATGGCTTGGCAAATATTCCCATGCCATCAATACACTTCTAACTAATGCATTGAGATAAAAGTATAAAAGCCTATGCTTCATGTATTTTTTAAACACAGTCCAGCATATGCAGTATATAGCTGACCAAATGGAAGCATACCTTCTGAAGTGCAGGTCTTCTCTGTACAGATATATCCTAAAGAAACAGAGTTATGTGCAGTCTTTCCAACATAAACAAGTGCCTCTACCATTAGTTTGCCTAGCTACAGTTTTGCCTTTATGGTGTAGATTCATGGCTGTTAGCACTGTAAAAATTCAAATAAGCTATGAACTTATTAGAATTGCTGAATCCCAAAATGTTGGATCCATGTAGGAGATGTAAATGTAGTGCAGGCACTCCCTCAGTGTTTGTTTTTAATGGATTGCATGTGTGACTGATTAGTGGTTGGGAGAAGGAAAACACAGCAGCACTACAGGCTGCCTTACTTCCACTGGGTGTGTCAGGTTAGATCTACAAAGTGTTAGATGTAAGGTTGGAAATGTAAGTAAGCAGCACACAAGTCACAGGTTGTGTTCCTTAACATCCAACCTACCTTTCATTTGTTGGCAACTGCATATGATTTTATTCCACTTAATATCCTCACACATCTTAAGGTCAATGATATAGAATGTCTCACACACTGCATGTCTCAGAGTACTGCTCAGATAAATTAAGAATGGCCAACAAACACAGAAATGCAAGACAGACCTCTATATTTGCAAGCAATAATCATGACAGGTTATGGGATCACTAGGTGTACTACATCCAAAAATAATAAATGTGCAAATAACAGTTGTATGGTTTGATATCACTGTAGATGCTGTTGCAGCTGGTTGTGTGCAGAATGAGTTCAGTTCTTTGCTGCAAAGCTGTTTGTGTGGCAAAGAGGGATAAGGCACTCATCCTGTGTTCTGAAGGTACATTGGAATGAGAGTTCAAAATCCAGACGTATATAGAAACATCTCTTTTTTTTCAAATATTTTTTTATTTTCACATAAAACAAAGCAAACAGAAAGAAGAAAAAACACTGTGATTAAGCAATAGATCATAACATGTCATTGGGAGCAAAAGAACGAACAACAAAGAAATAAAAAAAAAAAAAAGTAAACTACCTACATCTAAGAACAATTATGTACAATATTTACAAACGAACGTGCTACCAGACAGATACAGCAATTTGAAAGGAAAAATACAAAATTATGAGGATTGGCAGTGGATCTCCAATAATACAAGGGGTATGAATATGGACTTCCACAGAGAACACAATGATAAACAATAAAATGGATTACTCACAAAGAATTAAATCAAGTAAACATTTCCACAATTTGCCAAAATAGGCTTTCTTCTTGGCCCATTTATGATAAACTTTTGTGCAGAAATATATTTCATTGCCAACTCCTTAAAACCCCTCCAACAAAGTTTAGTGCAATCCAACCAGTTTTTTGTGATGTATAATTTGATAAGAGAGCAAAAAGTGATTAATATGTGGAGTTCTAACTTAGGCATCTTAGTGAAGGGGATATGGAGAATGGCTGTTTCCCAGGAAAGGGTGGAATTATAATAGCCCATTTTCTCAAGACATACTTTTGAAGAACACCAGAGTTTATGGGTATGATTACAGGACCACATAATATGAAGGAGATCAGCTCTCGGAAAGGAACAGCAAGTACGTGAGGGAGATATATTGGGGTCAAAGCGATTGAGTACTGCGGGAGTGAAATAAGAGTTGTTATTAATCATCAGTTGGGTATATATGAGTTTTTTGAAAGGGGAGAGTTCTGTGGTAATTTTTATAGCGGAAAGCTTTTGTTCCTCTGTAATGAGGGATCCTTGGTTGTTCCAGTAATTAGAGAAAAGGCAGTTTGAGTTGTGTAGTAAGGAGTTCAGTAAGCTGTAAGATGTTGATATCGTTTTCTCAGGACTTGAGACTGTAGAAATTATTTCACATAGTTTGTTGATTTCCTGAGGGCTGGGAGAAAAATTAGTAAATTGCAAAGATATTATCTCTCTTAGTTGCCGGAGAATAACTGTGTATTTGTTGTTTTTCTTAAGAATTAGACGTAGCTCAGAAAGAGTTTTTGCCTTATATTTAAGAATATCCCATACCCTGATATCTTTAATAAGAGGAAAATTAGTAAGGTCAACCATTTCATTATTGATCTTGAAGTTTGGATTGTGATGAAGGGGTTGGAGAAGGGGTAAAGTATTTTCAAGGTTAATGTCCTTAATCAGTTTTTGGAATAGTCTGATCTTATGTTTTAGGGTAGGAGATAATTTAGAGTAGTTAATGGCAGTAGGTGATAAGAAAGGGATAGCTTTCGGGTTAATTTTGTTGGTAATAATGTGATGGTGCCACATTTTCATCCAGGACGGACAGCGGGTATGAGCTTTACAATTGAGATTTGAAATAGTCCAGATTCTATTAGAACAAATAATTGTGTAGTAGAGTTGGAAATTTGGAAGGCCTAGCCCACCTTTCTCCTTGAGGTAAATTAGCTTGGAGTAAGAAATCCAAATTTTTTTTGGAACCAAATGAATCTGGCTAATTCTTTATTAATTTTGGAGAACAGATTGTTGGAGACAATCAGATTTGATGTGTTAAATTGGTATAGGAGTCTGGGCAAGACATTCATTTTCACTATTGCTACTTTGGATAGAAATGCCAGATTCATGAGTTTCCATCTGTGCAGGTCTTCATTTATTATAGACCATGTTTTAAGTAAGTTATTTTGAAGCATGGAGGCTTGATTGTGCGCGAAGTGTATTCCTAGGTATTTAAGGTGGTAAGTTGTTTGAAAGGGAGATTCAGGAAAATAGTTAGATTTATGAGCGTCAGGTTTAATTGGAAAGATGTGTGATTTCTTATTATTAATCTGGTAATCTGAAGCTTTAGAGAAGTTATTGATAGCGTTTATGATTTTAGACAGGTCTGTATTGGGATATTGAAAATAAAGATTTAGGTCATCAGCAAAAGCAGAGAGTATTATGTTAGTATTTAAGACTTTGGGAATAGAGTGAAAAGTATTTTGGGTAATAAATAAGAAAAAGGGCTCAATAAAAATGTTAAAAAGAAAGGGGGAAAGTGGACAACCTTGTCTTGTTCCATTGGTAATCAAAATAGGGCTGGACCTTTTTTTGTTTATATAAAGGTAAGTATAAGAATTTGTATAGAGTATTCTAATCATATCGGAGAAAGTTTTAGGTATATTAAAATGGGATAGGGTTAAAAACAAAAAGTCCCAGTTTACTCTGTCAAATGCTTTAGAAGCATCTAACGTTAAGGCATAAATCAGATTTTTATCTTTTTTTGTAAACTGTATTAGGGAATCAAGAGTTAAGGTATTGTCCCAAGTGTGCCTGTAACTCATAAAACCAGCTTGGTCGGGGGATATTAAGGAGGGCAAGATTTTTTTAAGTCTGTTTGCTAAGATACCAGAGAATATTTTTATATCAACATTTATTAATGAAATAGGTCTATAATTGTGGGGATCAGCTCTATCTTGTTTGTTTTTTAATATCAGGATTGTTTTCGAATTATTCCAATGTAAGTCAGTGATCCCATTATTTATAATGAAGTTGAAGACCTTCAAAAGAATAGAAGAGATTCTAAGATTAAACACTTTAAAGAAATTAGTGGTGAAACCATTAGGGCCTGGGGATTTGCCTAGTTTGAAGTTATTGATAACGTTTTGAATCTCTTGGAGTTCCAGCGGGGTGGATAGCAGGGAAATTTGGTTTTCATTAAGGGAGGGAAAGTTGATAGAATTCAGAAAAGTCTCCATATGAGGTTTATGAGTGTTATTTTCCTTCCTACTATAAATGTCTGAATAGAGAGAGTGAAACAATTGGATTATTTCAGTGTCCGATTTATAAATTTTACTTTGGTAATGTAGGATAGAGATTCTAGGAGCACCATGATTGTTTTGTATTATTCTTGCAAGAGTTCTAGAGGGAATTTGCGCCCATTCAGAATAGGTTGCAATAAGTTTTTGTTCCTGAAGGGAGTAATTATGAGTAAGGAGTTCTAGTAATTATTTCCGAGTAGTATTAATCAATTTGTCAATCTTTGGGTCAGTATCTATTCTCTGTCTCTTTTCTAGAGAGGATAAGTTTAAAATCAGATTAGTTTCTCTTTTTTTATTAAGTTTTTTTAAGAAAGGAGGCTTTATTGATCAAAAAACCTCTTAGTACAGCTTTGCATGCCGCCCTTTGGATATCTGGAGGAATTTGGGAAGTCTTAAGATTAATATCTAAGTCTGATAAGATGACATTAATTTAATTTATTATATCTTTGTTACATAATAAGTTATTGTTAAGGGTCCAATTAGCGTAAAAGGGAGTTGAAGGCGTGAAAATAATTTTGAGGGAGATCCTTGCATGATCTGAAAGAAATCTGGGTTCAGAACTAAAGGTATTTTTAAATCTAGATAGGGGGTCAGAGATTAAAAAGAAGTCTAAATGTGACCAAGACTTATGGCATTTGGAATAGTATGCGTATAAATTTTCTTTGGTCGAGATATCACTAAATACGATAGAATCAATGAGGATAAAGTCTGAGATAAGTTCCCCAAGGGCAACAGAGGCTTGGAAGTTGTACGAGGTAGAGTTACTGGTGCGATCTAACAAAGGATCTATTACTGCATTCCAGTCCCCACCTATTATGAACATGTAGTTTTGAAATGAGCAAAGAATGTTGTAAATTTCCAATATAAAGAGTTGTTGTTGAGAGCATGGTCCATAGATATTCATAAAAAGAACTGGTTTGGATGAGCACGGGAGCAGAGATGTAAAATAACACCATCTACCATTTTTGTCAGATTTAACATCATTAATTACCCCCTGAAATTCTTTCTTAATTATAATGGCCACTCCCTTTGAGTTGGAGCTGTCCCCAGCAGCTATGATAGATCTAATCCATTTTCTGTTGGTTTCTTTCTCCCATTCTTCCTTGAGCAAATGTGTTTCCTGTAAAAAACAAATATTAGCCTGGGATTTCAAAATAAGGTGGAGTAGTAATTTTTTCTTGGCACTGTTTTGTAAGCCCCTAATGTTCCAAGAATCGATAGACCAACTCATGTTAGCTGAAACCTAAAAAGTTAAAGGGAACGTTGTTTAATTGAATATTTTGACACAGATATGGAGAGAACAACATGTAATGGAAGAAGATGGCACTTAAATTTGAGTGATAAGGGAGGATGGAGATCCACAACAAAGTTGTAATTACAAGACATTTACAAACAACAGTATAGGTAGCACAGTACTCCTTCTGACTAACCCCGGTGCCTACCCACCCATAACCCCTAGGTGAAGAAGTACAATACCAAACATAAGGTAAAAACAACATTACTATACATATGTACACAAAAATGCTCATCCAAAAGTCCACCATCTTTGAGCACTACTACAATGCACTTACGAGCATCCATAAAAGAGTAGAAATCAAAATAGGTATGATAAGATAGAGGGAATCTTAAAAATAGTTAGGAGGAGAGACAACGTACTAGATGTTAGTTAAAAACTCTTTAGTTATAGTTACCCAGGTAACATAATAAGAGTAAAGAGTGATAAAGGTGAAGGATAGACCATGGAAGATTCAAGTAAGAAATGGATAGACAAAGTCCAGACGAATATGAACACATAAGTAGCCATGCTATACTAAGAGAAAAATAGGACATTGGAGAGGAGAGTAATGTAGATTGGTAGATATAAAAAGAGTCACAAGGAGACTAAAAAGTTACATGATCTATGTAGCAGAGGAAAAGGGAGAGTTTGACTGACTGTGTTTACATAAAAGACAACAAAGTATACTATGTATGGTCGAGATACAGTCAGATAACAACGAGGTATAACTCAAATACATAAGCAATCCTGCTCATTTCAACTATCATGAACAAAATATTACAACTAGTGAGAGGAGCACATAAGTGCTTTAGATAAAAAAAAAAAGAAAAAGGGGAGGGGGCCTGCAAGACCCACAATTACAATGCTAATAGTTCTAAACATGCTCTATGTAATTTTGAATGAAACATACATTGCAAAATCTGTTACATGATGTCTGATATATGTTAAGTTCCCGTATGTAGATTAATACACACATCGTTCCATCTACAACTATAGAAAATTAGTAGATTATACTTCTTAGCAACTTGTTATTACATTAATCAATGTCCACACACAGTATACCAATATTTACAGTTGACGATCAGAGCAACCAGAACTAACACTACATAGTTTAATTGTATTTAAGCCTGTCACCGCTTAATATAAGAGCTAGGTAGACTGTTGTTATGCAGGCATTTCTTTAAAAACCATTAGCACCACAATATGATAACAAAAAAAAAAAAAAAAAAAAGGGTAAATAACAATATGACTATCGGGTTATCTGATATGTATTATAGCGAACAAGAGGAATATTTAAATTACAAGCTTTTCAAGCGAATTTTCTCTAAATAAGCATGAGTTCTCCATTGACATCTTGACCTTCTCAGATGCCCACTTTAGGAGTTAGTGTGCATTAGTAAACAGAGCTGATCTCAAACTCGGCTGAGCAATAATAAACAGAGTTACCTGTTGAATACGGACTCCACCCGTCATGCATAGAAGTTTCCGGCTTTAAAATATGATTTTTGTGAGCGTAGACCCAGGCAGTTTACACTGAAACATGATCTTAAAGCCGAGGCACAGATCTGACAGATAGCGCTATTAGCACCATTAACAGAGGTAGAGCCTTTATAAGTGAACACCTGGGAGTCACGCGTCAAGGAGGACCCTCCAGGAAACAGCTCGAGACCTAAAGGTTCCTAGCTTTTTTGGGGAGTGTCTGTAAAAGACAAACACTAATAAAACAAAGTTAACAAGGAAAGCAGAGCAAGTTAATCACTGGAAAAGTGAACGGAAATATCTCAAAGTCACCCGGTAAGTAAACAGATCATACAAAAGACTTGGTAGCTGAAGCACTTACATGTTTAGTGGATTACAGCTCAGGATCCTTATTGAAGGCTTTAAGAAAAACTTCTTTTGCCTCGATCGGGGAAGTGGCTGTGTATCTATTACCATTGTTGAAGAAGATTAACATGTTCGGAAAGCGCATCTGGAATCTTATCTCTTTTTTAATAAGATCCGCACAGTACGGAGCTAATTTTTGTCTGCTTTCTTTAATGGAAAGGGGTAAGTCTTGAGAAAAGGATATTTTATGGTTATTTCACGTGAAGGATTTGTGTTTTTTGGCCGCATTCAGTATCCTTTGAGCGACCAGAAAGTTAAGTAGCCTTATGTAAACTTGACGGGGTGTTGAGGAATCTTGACGCTTGTATAAGGCACGGTGAGCTCTCTCAATCGTGATGTCAGTTGGACAGCCATCCAAACGCAGCAATGACTCAAAAATCTGTTTAGTAGTATTTAGTAGAACTTGATTTTCATAGTTCTCAGGGAGACCTCTAATTAAAATATTGTTGCGTCTACTCCTTGCCTCGAGGTCAGTTAATTTTAGTTGAAGGTCAGTTATAGAAGATGTTTTGGCGCGCAGCTCATCAAACAAAGACTGAATTTGAAATTCGTTAGTTTGTGTTTTTTGTTCCAGGGTAACTACTCTGTCTACAACTTGATTAATAGATTTTCCCAGGTTAGTAAGTTGTTCCGAAAAACTTTCTATGGCAGAATGAATGGGTTGGAGGGCCTGTTTCAGTTCGTCCATGTGGAAGTTGGAATCATCCTTGGTTTTGGAACTGGCTTTATTAGACTCCGTACTTTGCTTATTTATTCTCTGTCTTTTAGAGAGAACCTCTTTTTCTGGAGAGAAGATTGCTGAAGGTTTTGCTTTTGTAGTTTGTGTCTCCATGATGTCAGGTTCGTTTGCCATGCTTATCTGTTTAGCCATGAAGTATTAGGAGTGCAAAAGATGAACTCAGGCCCTTAGGATGCACGTGGCTATGGCACTATAGAGAAACTGTAGATTTTAAAGGGTGAATATGGATCCTGCAGGTAGTGAAAGGATGAAAATCCCGAAGTAATAATAGTAAAGTAGATCTTTTAACTTAGGAACACGACCACAAACTCTTTAGAGTACAGAAATACCTTAGTAGATGTAAATGAGGTTAGGAGCTCTGTGCATACAATACATACATAACATTTTCTAGTGTGTATGCCATAGATTGCTTTTCCTCATTTCAAGTACTTCTCCCCTTTTTTCTTCTTTCTTTTTTGTTGCAGGGGGGCACTGTTTATGCGATGTGCTGCTTTGCACAAACTGGACAACTGTCCAGACAGGACCCAGACAGAAACCGGATGCATTCAATTAATACTATTAGGCATTGTGCAAACCCGCTAATTGACTTTGTGTGGTGACTAACAGTGAGACTTAAGAATGATTAGTAAAATAGGGAATGCCATGTAAGTATTCCAGTGGAAGCAGGTGTAAGTACAAGGTTGGAGTACAGATGGTCCTGGGTTCTAGTACAGGTTGTGCAAACTTTGTTTTACTGTTGTGACATTGCAGTTTATAGCAATGAACTGCAACATAGATAAGTGTTTTTTCAACCTTCTTGTGGCAACAGGTGTAGGTGTAAGACTGCCATACACATGTTCCTGGGATGGAATACAGCATAGTCCATACACTTTTACTGCTGTTCCACTTCCCATTATAGTCAGTCTCACTTCTAACACTTGACATAGTGTAGGTGATATTAATTATATGTGTGAGGGCTGAGGCAGTAGTATTGTGTCAGGTATGTATTCATTTATATATGTATTATCACATTTATTCTCAAATGTATGATTGTGGGTATATTGTGTACTATATGCCTGTAAGCATGTTTCTGCTATCTGGACTGCCATGGCCTTCACATTTGTCTGACACACATACACAACTTCCTGTACATCCAATAACCTTGTATTTGCTTTGCTTGCTATTGTTACACTCCGTTTACCATTGTGCAAATATGGTGCTTGGCAAGGAGCACTGCCGAATACCGTGTTTGCACGATGGTAAGAAGAGTGCAACATTTTCAAACAGTGTGTATGCTCTCCCAGTAAATGAGATGGCTGGAATCCATGGGAAATCATCATTCTCCATTGCTCTATATCGATGGCTGACATGGCAGGTGTCTGTGAGGAAGGTGTCAGGTTTAGAGCACAGAGAAGGGGTATTCAGGAGTCCAAGACTTTTATTGGACTCCTAGTGAAGAATCACAGTACCAGGCTTTTACAGGGGGACTATTCGCAGGGGGACTATTCTGGCTCCCAGTATACGTCAGAAGCTTGGGATAGTTTAGCCCGGGCTGTAACCAGTGCCACTGGTATCCTCCTCACTGGTGAACAATGTAGGCATCACTACAATGACCTCTGGAGGAGGAAGAGGAATATCCTTGACCATTGGACTAGGGAATTTATGACATCCCACACCTATGTAAGTATCAAGAACAAAGAGTACTTGTAAGACTTAAAAGCTGAATATAGGTAAGACTGGTATTCATAATGATATTCTGTTCTGTTCTGTTTTTTACACAGCTGTCAGGGACCAGGAGGTCAATGTACTAACCCATGGGGCTACATTGGCAAGGGTAAGGGAAACATGTGGTATGTATGCAGCAGAATAGTAGTGTTATTCTAGTATTAAAAGTTAAATATGCATTTTTTGGTATTTTATAGAGTTGTATTAAACTGAGCATGCATATCTCAACTGTAAAAGCAAGTATGCAGCTATTAGTTTATAGAACAAACCAAAAGTACAGTATTAGACTTTAGTCAGAGATTGTGTGTTCAAAGACCACACTTCCCAAACATACAGCACTGTTAATTCTTCAGTTTATGTGTAATTTAAAGATTTAAATTAAAAGCTCTATACCAGTGGCACACATGTCCTGCTGTAAAGTGTAATCTGCATAACTGGAACATGTATATGTGCAATATATGCACATGTCAAGGAGAACTTGCTGTACTCTGTAGTATAGTGTGCATCTGTTAGAAGCCGGTAGTCTTAAAAGTAAAAGTTATTTGTTAGGAGTTGGTAGTCTTAAAAGTAAAAATTAAGATGATAGTCAATTAATAGTATTAGTGCATTGCATGTCAGATATGACGGTACTAATCTTATCTCTTTTTTTCTCTCACCCCCAACCCTTATCTTCTCTTTTTTTATTTTATTTTAATTGTTTTATTACAAGAAATCAAGTTGTGTCCATGTTATACATGTGTACCATATCACTAAATACTCTAGAGCACAGCGGGGTAGGCCTGCCCCATAGGATCCCCCTGCCCCCACAACACTGGCTCCAGCACTGTTGCCCAGCATGTCTGACAGCCAACCTGGCAGTACTGCCTTTGCTGCCATGTACTACCTGCCCCCTCAGGTAGTCCTGCCCTGGAGGCTGGTCCAGTGGTACTCCCAGAAGCAGTGGCAGACATGGTGATTTTATCGTCCCATTTGAATTGCCAGGAATGGTACATAGGGTTGTGCACTGTGCTGTTGGTGCATGCCTATGCCAGCTGGAGAGGCTGCACTCTCTCATTTTACATAACACCAGGAGGAGGAGATGCAGACTTCAGAAACTCCAGCCAGCAGCAGAGTAAGATGATACAGATGAGTCTAGTGGGTGAGAACTCGATTCTCACTGTCACCCAGCTTAATGACCATAGTTTCATGATGTCCTCATCCTCTCCCCAATCATGGTGTCTCCAAACCTTTTGTGTCCATTACCATCCCTGTCTCTTGTCGTGTTTGTCTTGTCTGTCTGGAATTGCTTCCTCTCCTATCCAACTTGCCTCATCCTTACATTCCTGTGTCACTTCTCCAACATTTCTCTCTCTGTCTCTCGCAAAAAAAAAAAAATCAGTCCATATATAGCTCTCCATTTCACACATATGTCTTGACACACTTGATTCAATCCATTTGGCTATACAACATGATTGTGCTGTGGTCACCCCTCTCTCTGTAAGTGACCATCTAAATTCAGCTAATATTCTACACATATGATCAGTTTTTACTGTATAAAAAAGTGGATAGCTATGGTTCTTTCCTGCCTCCCTCCTGCACGTTCCTGCATTGTGTTCCCTTTGTTCTTTCCCCTGCTTGCTCCCCACTTCACCACTGTCCTGTCTTCCCCATTTCTTTTCTTTAATGCATTATTGCATGATGGTGTGCATCACACACTAATGTGCAGCAACAGTAATGAGAAAGTAATTAAAAGTATTACATGCAGCTGTATTCAAACCCACTACCATCTGGCCCCAAAAAGGAATGTATCACTGCATTAATTGCATTAACAAGTGCTGCCACAGTGTCAGTTAACTAGCAGATGTATTCCAGAGACTCAGTACTAACTGTCAGACATTGTTCTTCCCCCTGCTTGGTCCCCATTTCACCACTTTCCTATCTACCCCACTTTAACACCTTTAATCTGGTCAAAATATAGAATCACACACAACAGACATAAGTAGAAGAAAAAGTAATGGATCCCTTCACTTTTTGGGCTTCATGTTTGTGTGCAGAGGTGCACATTGCTCAGCAACAGTGAGGGGTGGCAAAGCACCACTGTGCTATGTGAACACACAGGAATACATCTCGTATAAACAATTCATGTCATTGCATTATCACTCTGTAATGAAAAGCATTTTAAAGTATTAGATACACCTGTATTTGAACCCAGTACAATCTGAGCCCAAAAAAAAAAGGAATGTATCAATGCATTATTGTGCTACCACAGAGTCAGTTAAGCAGCAGGTGTATTTCATAGACTCAATACAAACTGTCAGACTTTAACAATGCGGCTTGCGTTTGTGCAGTGTTTGCCTATGGACAATCATTTGTATCTCACATGTGTATGCATTTTGCTAACCGTTGCACAAACCCGCTGCTTGCTGTGCTATGGAAATGTTTATATTATGCTGTATTACTGCTGTTTACTGTCCATTTCCTGCATATGACATTAAATTACATGTGAAAACATTACAGACTGAGGGCCCTATCTAATAGTATGTGATGTATTTACAATACATCCATGTGTTTGCACTCCCAAAGCACTGCAACCCAGGGGTCTCAGTACTTTTTCCACACATACCTCTGCTGTACTCTACCCTTATCCCACCAATGATGGAGTACAATGTTCACATCTGTCTATACCTCACTAGACACCTACAGCAATTGAAGAAAATAGAGGGTTGTGCCTGAAAGAATCTCAGGCCTCCAAACATAAAATACATGGAAAGACTGACATAACTTTCACTGTACTCAGTATCATGCAGGCTGCTGAGATGTGACATATGCCTGCCCTGCAGAACAGTCTCAGACCCTGCCCTTCTGGAAATGATGGGCATCTGCATTTTAACAGGGACAAGAATAATTTGCCCCAGGGTTCTGAATTTAGCCTGTGGCATAAACAGAACACTCGGAGAGACAGATATACCCCACAAAGATTCACACTCCTCTGTAATAAGCTCCCACTGTTTGTGAAGCAGTGCTCCTCAAAGACCCTGTTCAAGAGCAACCTTGAATACTGGTTGCATGATTGTAAAGTCACCTCTGGGTGGACACTTATATCCTTCATGGACAAGGCCAGTTGGTGCTACTCACAAACTTGTCTGCTAAAAATGCCTATCCAGCTATGCTCAATCAGGGTACTTGTGTTTTTATACAACTAGGTTTCTACACACCCTAGTGCTATTAGGCTATTGGCCTCATATGAACGTATGAAGTACATATGAAGTATATATGTGCCTATGCATGCCTCCAAACCTGTTGTCCCCCACATGGCCTACTGATGTCATCCACTTTAAGTTTACCTGCAGTATTGTATAAATCAGACTTTTGCTGTGGTGCTTGAGTAAAGTACTGGGTTCTGTAGTCTGTGTACTTAGGTAGGGGTTCTATTCTCACTGTAGTCAAGTGTGTGTGTGTGTGTGTGTGTGTGTGTGTGTGTGTGTGTGTGTGTGTGTGTGTGTGTCTAGCCAGAAGAACAACTGTGTATCCTGCAATTACCATCCCAATCCCATGAATTGACAGTATTTTGATACATGCACATGCCTACAGATCCATTTTAGGCAGGCCTCCCAATGTCTCCTCTCTAACATGCACTGCTGATGTCATCCACTATCAGGTGACCTGGAGCCACGTCAAAGGCAGACTTGTGCAATGGTGCTTGCATAAAGTACTGTGTTCTGTAGCCTGTGTATTTAGGTAGGGGCTATGTTCTCACTGCAGTCAACTGCGTGTGTGTGTGTGTGTGTGTGTGTGTGTGTGTGTGTGTGTGTGTGTGTGTGTGTGTGTGTGTGTGTGTGTGTGTGTGTGTGTGTGTGTGTGTGTGTGTGTGTGTGTGAGCTGTTGCTTGACATTACAGAGAACATTTTACACCAGCATGTGGGACACTGTTATATTTTACTTACAGACACTGCTGATGCCATCAACTATAAAGTGTAGTCTGAGACACTGCAAGCCAGACTTAGCTGTGGCACTTGCATAAAGTTCTGGATTCTGTAGTCTGTGTACTTAGATACGTAAGGGTTCTATTCTCACTGCAGTCAACTCTCTCTGTGTGAGTTGTTGCTTGACATTACAGAGGGCATTTTACACCAGTGTGTGGGACACTGTTATATTCTCCTCAACAGACACTGCTGATGTTATCAGCTATATCCGATTTTTGGATATCCAGTAGTCCCCCCAAAGCAGCCTGGAGGTCAGGCAGATGTCACCTCATCCTATACAATAAATATTACAGTGACATGGCTTTTAATCTATCCAAAAATCTCATGGCATGGTTTGTACATCCTGTGTTATCTTGCTGAGAAAGCCGTGTGGTCTCTCTGGCTGCTACATGTGTCTGGTGAGATACATGAAAATGAAACCATTATACTCTATTAGTGTTGTTATGAGGTTTGACTACAGTGCTGTCATACAACCTTAGGGTCACAATATGATGCCATGAGTTATGATGTGCACAACATCGGCTTTTAATACCAGTGTGGACACTTGGTGGGCTACGTTCAGATTGCTATCTATATGTGTTCCCAGTACTTGCATCACTTGGTTTCTGCATAGCAGGACTGATGTCAATGCTGTGATTAACATGGAATTCCACTTTTCAGATTGACAACATTACACATTCACATTTCTGCATTTATTTGTAGACTGTGTGCCTTTGTCACCATTCAGTTGTGTGTGTTAGCTCCTCCTGTACTATGTTATCACCATTGGTGGACTCAGTGATTGCACACAATATATAACAGTCAGCAAACTTGGTAAGCCAAAGACCATGTACTTTAGCATACAATGTAGAGAAATAGAGTTCAAACAGTGAAGGGCCAAGCACAGATCCCTGGTGTTTGCCAGTGGTGACAGCTCTAGTAGTGCAAGTTGAATCACCAACTTCTATCTATGCAGACCTGTTCACAGAACCATGTATAAGCATGTTAATAGCTGCACAGAGGCAGCTTTACCCACCAGGAAGAAGTACAGAACTAACTAAAAAAAAACACCCTGGTGGAATCACAAAATCCATTGTCTGTAAAACAGGAGGAATAAAATCATGGCAAAAATTAGGAGGTGCAGCACCTAGCAGGATAAAAGTACTCTCATCAAACTAAACAAACAACTCAGAGGACAAATACAGTCTACCAAAGCCAAATTTGAGGTACGTTTGGCCTCCCAGGCCAAGGACAACAACAAAGCATACTTTCTGTATATATGCAACCTCAAAGGCAGTACACAATTGTGTGCAGAGCTCATTGTAAATGGAGCCACCTATACTGAGCCAGAAGATATAGCAAACCTCCTGGCTGATAAATTCAGCTCCAACTTTACTCCTCTGTCCCCCTCAACCTCAGGCAATATCATCAAATGTAACTCCTCCTACTATCACTAGGGAACAGGTCCTTAATGCTCTCTTTAGGACCAAGAACACTGCATCAATGGGCCAGACAGTATCCCAGGATGCCTTCTAAGTAGCATGAAACATGACCAATCTGGAATTACTATTTAACTGTAGCCTCTGATCAGGCTCCATGTCTCATTAATGGAGAAAGGAGAAAGGCTACAGTCATCTCTCTGCACAAAGTTGGGCCATCTGCAGACCCTAGAAACTACAGACCCATAAGTCTCACTAGTCTTACATGTAAAGCCATGGAAAGAATTGTCATGGAAATGATCAACAGAGATATAGTAAACCTCCAGACATTGAACCCTACTCAGTATGGTTTCGTCAAGGGCAGATCATGCCTACTCAACCTGGTGGACTTCTTTGAGGAGGTCACCAAAGCAGTGGATGAGAGCAAAATCATTCACACTGCCTACCTTGACCTGGACAAGGCATTTGACAGAATACCCCACTCGGGCATTGTTGCCAAACTCAGGAGGTTAGGTACAAATCCATATGTCAGCCAGTGGATAGCCAAATAGCTCACAGACAGGACTCAGGAAGTTAGAATTGGGGAGTCCACCTCTACAAAGAGGCCAGTAACAAGTGGAGTCCCTCAGGGATCAGTCCTTGGACTGCTCCTTTTTGACATTTACTTCTCAGACATAAAAGCCAATGTCAGTGTTCTCTGGCTAACTAAATTTGCAGATGATTGTAAATTAGGAGGTGTCATTGAATCTCACACTGACACAAATGTTCTCCAGGAGGGGCTGACACAAACAACTGGTGTTAGAGCCATGGATTAAAACTAAATGCCAAGAAATGCATAATAGTATCCTTTGGGAAGTCATCCATCCCTGTAACTATCATATTGACAACACACCCCTTAGAGTTGATCCAGTAGTCAGGGACTTAGGGACATACATAGATAGTAATCTAGCCTTTGATCATCACTTGTCTACAGTGGTGAGGAAATTATTCTGTGTTGCACAACATATAAACAAAGGTATGGCATCTAAGTTCATGGAAGTCATTGTTCCACTGTATTTGGCATTCATCAGACCTATCATTGTGTACAATGCCCCCTTTGGTATGTACGTAACTAGGCATATCCAACAATTGGAACATCCACAGAGGTTCCTTACTAAAAGAATACAGGGCGTGCGTAATATGTCCTATGCAAACTGCCTCAAGACTCTATCATGTATTCTGTCTCCTACAGGCTTTTGAGGGGAGACCTATGCCTGGCAAACACGGCATTGCCAGACCCCACTCTGATGGGCCTTCTACATATCCACAAAACAGACAGCACCAGAATTACCTGTGATATAAATAGGACCTGCTAGAGAGATAGCTGGAGAGATAGGTATATATCCCAGAGACTACCCCAACTATGGAACAGGCTCCCCATCCATGTGAAACAGAGTTCTTCCCTAACCCAATTGAAGTGTAACTTGGACAACTGGATGGAAGACCAGAAATTCATCTGTGGTTTGGCCCCTATGTCTCTAATGGACACAGGTATCCTCTAAATGGTTCATCTCCCAGGCCCATGCTTACACTTATCAGGGGTATCAGGACTTGTCAGAGATTTGTGATGCATGGCTAGGCTTAAAAAGGCCCTTGTAGTCATTAGCCTAGTAAACACCTATGAACCTATTACTATCACATGATGTGTTCTGTCAGTTTGCCAATTGGTTACCCATCAGCTGTCATGAGGCTTAATCCCCAGCGTGGTGGTCTCCCACTGATACCTGCATGGAGGATTGTATCAAAACCCTAGACCAGATCACAATAGGCAGTATGCACTGTTTTACCTTCAACCAATCCTATCACACAGAATCAACTGGCTGTGACAATATCACAGATCGCCTAGGGTGTGATTCAGCACAATACACCTTCCTGATACGGTTGAATACACAGTTCAACACACCCGCCACATGGCCTATGTTGCCATACAAGGGTGTACATCAACATTTATCCACCTGAATTGGAAGGGACAGCACCTGTTTCATGCATAGAGAAATCTGGATTCTTCTCGACTGTGAGGTAGACCAACATGTCATCATGGACCTCTACTACATGTACACTACTAATATTCCTGGTGTGTGCAACAGACCTGTGTGAGTTGTTAATGGTACATCAAGTCCATTACATCTGATAGATGTCCTCAAAGAGGTCAGTGATGGCATGCATAATGACAACAGTATCATCTTGTACAACTTGACCCAGTCAAGGTATTTGACACAAATCTACACTGAGGTATTCAATCAACACTGTATATCTGGCCATAAACAGCAATATCACCAAGTGGGTAGACCACTATATGACATATGCGGCATCTCACTATGTTAAATGTGTGACGTGACCTATATATTATGTCCAGCGATAGGTTGGTACATCAGGGGTGTGTGCTAGTCCTTTTCCTTCCCATTAGTTAAGTGATGGACATCACAGATGACATACATATGCTGTGTCAAAATGCATCTATACCACGTTATCAAAATCTTACTATATTGAATCACTAAAGGTCGACCTCTAGTAATCAATGTAGTAAAACATCGAGTAACGTTTAAAAAAAAACCAAACAAAAATAAAAACTAACTAGCGTAGGCAGGGGGGCAAGCACCCCTGCACACCCACACACCCCCTCTACTTAAATATTCCAACTCCGTGATCGCACTACATTGAGGTAAATGGAAATCTCCCCCTACGGAGATTTCCGTTTACCTGCACGATGTTCTACGCTTTCGATGTTGTGATGCCGACAATATCAGCTTTGATATTGTCGGCTTTCGACATTGTGAAGTAGACCCATCAAAACAGCTGCCTGAAGGAGTACAGATTGTGAGCAATCATTGACTCCAATTGTAACATTAGTATAATACAAACAAAATCAACACATACCAAAAACTGCTGCCACAGCCATGACAACACCTGCATTGACAAGAAACATGGAGGGGTTTGTTGAATCAGGAAACAAACACACCACCCAAGTATAATGTGGACATCATACCCTATAATCAGACCAATAGGTATGTTACCCATATCCTGGGGTAGATGGCAAGAGTTTATTATTAAAATTGCAAACTGAGATACCCTGCAGATGGAACACTCGAAATTTAGATTTTCAAATGTCCATCTTGCTGAACATCTCTGTATCGAAAGTTCATATCAGCAAATGCAATGTGCATTCGCTGATATGAACTCAAAGTACTGTCAGAGATTGCGGTACAGTGCAGTTAGGATAATTCATTCCTTTCCTCATTGTCGTGCAATCTCGGAGTTGGAATATATAAGTTGCAGGTGGTGCAGGGGGGTGCGGGGGAAGAACGTAAAGTTTAATGCTGTGCAGTAAATTCGTACTGCTGACAACAAGTACTGGTGTTCCTTTTGTGCTAGGTGCAGAGGAAATGGTATGTCAATTCATGTCGCATCAATGTTACTCAGTTTTGTTTGACATTTACATTTTTGTAAATGCCAAATTTCAAGAAAACATGTTGATGTTTTAGTTCAAAATAGAACTGATCGTTGACACTATGATCCATAATCCATACATCCACCAGCATTTGGTTACAGTGCTGACTGCTCCATTGAATGTCACACAAGTACTGAGTATGTGAAGGACATCCACATCAGAGGCCATGAGAGCTTCATGGCTCCCAGCCTTCATCAGACCAATAACTGTGTACAATGCGCCCTTCTTCATGTACCTCCCTACACATTTTCCAGTGATGTGTAACTGAAGTGCACCACCTTTGTCACACTGATCTGTCACACATCTTATTGGCCATACCTAGGTATTCTTTCTGTGGAATATACATGACTGTCTGATGGTGCGGAACACCAATCAAATTGTTACACCAGATGCATGTGTGTTACCTGTTCTGCCTCTGCACACACTATATACATAGCTTCATTCATGACAGTGTGGCTTGTGCCATCTCTCTCTCTCTCTCTCTCTCTATATATATATATATATATATATATATATATATATATATATACATGTATTTGTGTGTGAGTGTGTGTGTGTGTGTGTGTGTGTGTGTGTGTGTGTGTGTGTGTGTGTGTATATTATATATATATATATATATATATATATATATATATATATATATATACATACATACACACACACACACACACACACACACACACACACACACACACATACACACATATGCCATGCAGCTTCATTCATGACAGTGTGGACTGTGCTATATATATATATATATATATATATATATATATATATATATATATATATATATATATATATATATATATATATGTGTGTGTGTGTGTGTGTGTGTGTGTGTGTGTGTGTGTGCATATATGTATATATAAATATAGCCTGAATTGGCCATACTGTCACATACAGGTATAGCTGTAACCCTCCTAACACCCCTTGCAGGTATTACAGTGCCCGGACAGTATGTGGTCCCCTCTCATAGAGTGTGGATGTATCATAATAGTTGTTCATGTGTGTATACAGGCTCATCTCTTATCACTCCACATCACACATGTTATACAGAGGCATAGGATTACTGATGGCATTATTCTGATATTCTCCATGATTGTGGTTACATGTGGCCAACTTGTTGGAGACCTCTGTTGTAAGTACACTCATATTTAGGCATATCAGTTTACACAGCTTCACACTGTGCACCCTACACCTATGGTATGTCAGATCCCCAATAGATGTTCTTTGCATTATTCATGTAAGCATACATATCTCACACAGATGTCCTCTCCATTGTTATGTCACCTTGTGTGACAGTCACAGACAACACATTTTCACTATACAGTACATGCTGTACCATATAGATTTGTGCCTAGTGTTACTGCTCATAGGTTCATAGGTTCATAGGATGATACTAGGCTACTGGCTTGGAGGCCCTTATAAGCCTAGCTAAGAATTTTGCCCATGTTTCCACAAAGTCAGCACTTGTTTCCTGTGTCAAGCAGAGACACAGGTGGGATCCCATGGGTGAATTTTCTGTTTCTCATCCAGTCGTCCAGGTTCTTCTTAAAGAGGGCTAGTGAGGTACTCTGCATGACATAGAGACGGAGTCTATTCCACAGATGGGGACATCTTTGGGATACAAATCTATCTCACCAACAAGTTCTATTAATGTCACAGACCAGGTTGAGGCCTTGTGTGAGGGTTGACTTACGGATATGCAGCAACTCCATCAACGCTGGGTCTGAGATGGCCTTATATGCTAGACACACATAACCTCTGAGCAGTCTGCATGAGACTCAGTAGAGGGACAGGGCTTTTAGCTTATCTGTATAGGATAGGTGTTTGAGACTCTGGATTTTCCTGGTCAGGAACCTCTGTGGTCTCTCCAGCTGTTGCCTGTGCTTGGCAAGGTACATGCCAAAGTGAGCACTGTACTTGATAATGGGTCTGATAAGAGAGGAGTTCAGGGATGTTATGACCTCCTTGTTCCTGGATAAAATACCCTTACTTATGAAGTGGGCCATGTAGAAAGCCTTCTGTACAATGGAGGCAATGTGGTGATCAAAAGTCAGGTTGCTAGCAACCTGGGTGCCCAAGTCCCTCACGACTGATTGCATGCTTACTACATTGTTATTAATGTGATAATTAGTGGGGATGCCATTTTCCCCAAAGGGAATAATGATGCATTTCTTGGCATTCATTTTGAGGCCATGCTTCTGGCGCTTGTGATTAGTTTGGGTAAGGCCCTCTTGGAGAATGTTCACTTCACTAGGGGAATTTAAGACAGCACCCTGCTAACAGTCTTATGCAAACCTCAGCCACAGACCACTGATTTTGGCTTGCACCTCAGAAAAGTATATCCCAAACAGTAGAGGCCCCAAGACCAATCCTTGGGGTATGCCGCTCATTACAGGTCTACTACTAGTGGTGTCTTCCACTATTTTGACTCAGTGAGCCAGTTAGCTACCCATCTGGTAACATATAGGATGATGCCTAGCTGGGAGAATTTATCTACTACGGCTGAGTGGGGAATAGTTTTGAAGGCTTTGGCAAAATCAAGGTAGGCAGTGTGATTTGTCATCCCCTCGTCCATGGCTTTGGTGACTATTTCAAAGAAGTTGACCAAGTTTAACAGGCATGATCTCCCTTTGACAAAACCAAACTGTGTGGGGTCAAGTGTTTGGAGGTTGCCAATGTCCTTGTTTATAAGGGCTATGATAATGTGTTCCATGGTCTTGCAGATCAGACTACTTAGGATGATGAGCCTATAATTGCCTGGATTGGTGGACACTCCACCTTTGTGTAGAGGGATGATAGTGGCTGTCCTCCATTCGACTGGAACAAAGCTGATGCTCAGGCTTTGGTTGAACAGAGTCCTAATGGTGCTGAAAGCTCATGCCTGAGTTCATGTAGGATGCAGCCAGGGATGTTGTCAGGTACCATAGAGGCTGTATTTTTTACCTTTGAGAGGGCATTAAAGACCTTCTCCCTGGTGATGAGGGGAAGGGGGCAGGTGCTGGGGATGTCCTGGTTTACTGATGGGGGGAAAGGTGGGTGAAGTTTTCACTGAACCTGTCTGTCAGCAGGTTGGCTATATCTATGACATTTGTGTATGTGGTGTTCTTGACCACCAATTCAGAGCAGATTTGGGTGTTACCTTTGAGATTGCGGACATATGTGAAGAAGGCCTTGTGATTGTCCTTAGTGGATGCGGCCAATTTGGACTCAAAGTTAGCCTTAGAGGATTTCACCAGTGACCTTATTTGCTTGTTCAGACAAAGGAGAGATTGCTTCCAACTTGGCACCTGCTCCTTTTTGGTCCTGGACTGCATTTTTTCCTTTTATTTTATAGCTGCTGTCCACCAGACAAGTTTACTCTTCCTTAAAGAAGATGATTTGGTCCTGTCAGTTATTGCTGAATCCATGCAGCTATGTACCATCTTTCACTGTGTGTCCCTATACAATACACACATTTCCCCTGAGTGATCATTTTACGTGGCCGTCCATGTCCTGTTACAGATCATTAACACAGTTTCGGTACAGAATGCCAGGAATGGGATATCATAATACTCTGCACTGTAGGTACACTGTTATGTACTGTGTTTGGACCATATACTTCACATTCATACCTCTCAGCTATCCAGATACTCTCAGGATGTCCAAATGTTTTCCTTATCAAATTTGTGGCTTTCTGCCTTATCAATGAGATTATCTCTGGACTGATGTAACTCAGTATTACATACAATTGGGTGCATACCTTTCAGCTGTCCTGATTTGTGCAGAATGTCCAGTTTCTCCCACATAGTTGTGATCTTTTCTCATAGCATTTTTGTTTTCTGGCAAATCATTGCCATATCATTGTGGAGTGAAGTCAGATACTGAAGACTGATATTTGAGTTTCAAATTTCATGCACTTCAAAAAGTTCATGCTAATGTGCAACCTATTATGTCTACCAACCATCTAAATTTGGAAGTGCAGTATTAAAAATCTGTCCCTATTTTGGGCCTTTGTCCCCCTGTTATGTATGCCTTTATCCAGATATGTTGCTCAAAGAGGATGATGGGTATTTTGAATTACATTCTACCACATGTCTATGTCTCATCTATGGCTAATATGTTCATATTTCTGGTTAAATGTCCCACATTATGTTGGTCTTTGTGGAGATATGTTGCACTAACAGATTGGTCAAATACCTCTCAACTATACAGATTTTTGTTGAATGTCCAGATTTTGGCCTCTCAGTTTTGGTCCATTTCTCCTAAAATTGTGTTCTATGCAAATTATTGGCAAATTGTTGAGTGTTGAAGTCAGAAAATAATGACAGACATTTCAGTTTTAGACTTCATACCTTTCAGAAAATGTATGCCAATGCAAAACATGTTGCTCTATCAATTTGCTAAGTTTGTAAGAGCGATACTTCAAAAGTTCCCCTATATTTGGCCCTTTGTTCCCCTCATTATTGATGTCTTTGTCCATATTTCTTGTTTTTAGAGGTTGCTAGGTATGATTCACAGCTATCTGCGAAGTCCTGGTTGTCATTGTGGCATTCCAAGCAAATCTGCAGACTGTAGGTGCTCTGTTTTCAACAGAATTGTATCCTGTCTTGCAACAGCATTCCAGCCATAAAACCTAACTTAGGCACGCCACGCATCATTAATATACAAGGTGTGGCACTGAGCACTGAGCAGCATTGCTCAAACATGTAAACTCCATGTAGGGTTCGTGCAAAGCCTACATGGAGTTTATTGAATCCCAGGATATGTCTTCATGTTGTTTATGATGGAAATATAAAGAAGATAGTCATCAGGCAGCTTTCATAAGGGATGCCAGCAACAACCTGCTCACCGTTTCACAAGACATCAAAGGCAGATGGAAGTACTTCCAGCGACTACTGAATAAAGAAAACCCCACAGAAACTGTAATGCCCCAGACATACCATACGATGAAAGAAGAGGAGGAGCTCACCCATATAGAAAACAGCACTAAGGAAAATGAAGTCAGGGGAAAGCAGCAGGCTCAGATGAGGTCACAGCAGATACGATCAAGATATTTGGTGAGTTCGAGGAGAAATGGCTCCAGAGGGTACTCGTAGCAGTATGGAGAGAAAGGTGTGTCTCAGATGCTCGGAGAATAAACATTGTAATGCCAGTGTGTACAAGAACAAAAGGGGATATTCATAGCTGTGGGTAATATAGAGGTATCAAACTCCTGTCACACTTCATGAAGGTTCTAGAAAGGGTGATTGATAAATAAAGACACAGAATAGTAGAAAATAAGATCGGTTTGGATTCATATCAGGATGCAGCATCACTGACCAAGTGTTTGCAATGAAACAGATAATTAAAAAGAAGCTAAGTTTAAGGAAAGAGACCACCTGGGCATTACAACACTTTGAGAAAGCATATAACAAGGACTCAGGAAAGTTGATTTGGGCAGTCCTGCAATGATCCAATATCTCAGAAGCATTGGTAGAATTAGTGCAGGCTATATATAAGGACCCAGAGACACAAGTGCTAATAGATGGGTTCCCAGTGGAAGTAAGTGTGCATTATGGTTCAGCTCTGAGCCCCCTGCTGTTACTACTGGTGATCGACAACATTACCAAACAGGTCAGAGGAGACAGGTCAACAAATCTGCTTTATGCATTCAATATGGCATTATAAAATAGGCTCTGAACAAGGCCTTCAGCTAATAATAGGGGAACGTAATGCAAAACTGAAGACACATGGGATAAAACTGAGAATAGATAAGACAATTGTAATGGCAGGAAATGGGGGCATCAGAAGAAGCTGGAAATTTAAATAGAAGGGAAAATAGTGAAAGAGGTTAACAGCTTCAAGTATCTGGGACAGGTGGTTGAGGAGGAAAGAAGTCTAAATGAGGAGGTCAAAGGTAGAATCAGATGGGCTAAAGCAAACTGACACAGAGTGTCAGAGGTGGTGTGCGACAGAAGAATGCCAAAGAAGCTTAATAGTAAAGTGTACAAAATGGTGGTGCAACCACAACTACTATACAATACAGAAACATGGACAGTGAAGGCAGAGCAGCTGAGAAAGCTAGAGATGATGGAGATGCAGTCCAAGAGACGGGTGGTAGGATGCACACTGAGGGAAAGATGAAAAATAATGACATCAGAGCAGATCTACAAGTAGCTCCAATTGCAGAGAAAGTCACAGAGAACATATTGTGGTGGTTCTAGCACCCATGCAGAAAGCAGAAGGCAATTTGGTGAAGAAGATTTGGGAGAGACAGGAAGAAGGCAAGAGGAAATGAGTGTCCAACAAAGAAATGGATGGATTATGTGAGAGAAGACCTGTGACCGTCAGGCATGGGCGTTGAAGAAGGTAAGAGTGAAGCACTGAATCAAGAGATATGGTGACAGCTGACACAATACTCAACCCCTTGTAGAAAATTGGGAAAAACGGGGTGATTATGATCATGATGATGATGATGTCTTCTTCTTCTGCTGGACCTTCTATCAGTAGAACCTGCAAAAGCATGAACACACATGACACTGCTATCAACAGACAAACCTTTAGCTCTTTAACCCCCTTTAGCATGCATGCTGGCATTCATGAATATACAGCAACAGGATACATTGACAAACATGCATTGTTGCATAGGTTGCTGCAGCTGCAGACCAGAAGTGCAGGTAAAGACAGATGTTCAGGTGGATATTAGCCAATAATTCCTTTCCAACATGTAGTGAACTGTGCTGTACTGTACTGTAATGGTCATTACTAACCTAGTGTTTTCCCTATTGATGCATGGGTGGTTGGTACCAGACCAGCTCCCACATCCAAGCCACACCCTAGTATGTGAACCACTTCCATTATCCAGTGATTCACACCAAATGCTCCTAAATCTCTGAGAGCCACTTCATTGTTCACCATCCCATCCCTATGGCAGACCTCTGTTTTGCAATATCACATGCTTTGTTCTTTGCATGAAATACTATAACTGTAATCCTTCATTGTACCCATTATAGAGATCTATTTTGCCAATCTACTAGATTCACATCATTTTATGTATCCTTTGTTAATCAAGTTAGTCCCACTAGGCTAGTGATCTCTTTTCAGGGGAGACCACAAGTGGTATTTATATGACTAGGAGAAATTTGACCAAGGCATTGGGGAACTTCATCTATTCTTTTTGATAGGTGCCACTGTCAAGGGATCATTTACATCCACTTGAACTATCACCAACCCAGGCAGATGGAGCCTCAGTTTAACATCTCAAATGAAGCACTGCACATTTAGGAGTGCAGCAACCCCCTTATGCTACAATGTAGCATTGGTACTGGAAATTAATCCAAATACCTAAGGTGAGAACAGAACCTACAAGCTTTTGATCTTCCAGCACCAAAGGCAAGTGTGCTATCTGTTGCACCACTGATCCTGCATAATATATAAGTCCCTATCAAATCTGGTCCCAGTAATGCTTGCCTGCAGCACTTTTGATCAGTAGGTGTATGCCATGTGTATGGAAGGCTTGCAGTAGAACTTAATTTTCTTGGCTAGTGAATTTTTCCAGACATCACCTCCCATATATGGTCAAGCTGGTACCTGTACACCTGTGAGTGAAACATGTCAGTCAGTGGTGCATGGCACAAAGTAGTATGCATCTACCCATGGCCACACCATCCCACTTCATGGTCCTGCTTATCAGCTACAGTTAATGTTATACATAGATGCTTCCCTCCCATTTATGTATTGTAGCCATGGTTTTAACCACCCCTTTATGCACCTGTTTGTCAGCTACAGTTAATGCCATGCACAGATTCTTTCCCCCCCATTTAAATAGTTTAGCCATGCCTTAGCATACAGACTCAGAATGACATACCCCTTATTAAATATCCTGCTGTTCATGGTTTGTACTCCCCAGCTGCAGGCAGATTAGACACAGTGCCATGTCAGTGTTATGGGTTCTTAGGTACATATACACAGCAACATCTATGTCATGTTCAATGACATCCATCGCAATGTTTGTTGATCTTGCTGAGATACTTTACCAGGCAGGACGCTTTTCTTATCTCTGCAAAGCTCCAAGTCTATAGAAACTTTACTGAAATTCCTCTTATTCAGAATTATTTTATTTATTATTCATTTATTTCCAGTTTGATTACCAGGGAAGTCCACTGGGCCCAAATGACCCTTTTTCAGTGGAGGCCCAGGGAAAAAAGCTCCAAGATACATGAAAAAGATACAAAAGTATAAAAGATGCATTATATATAACAGTTTACAAATATGTACATTCAGTGTCACGCATAGTCAACAAAATTAAACAATTGCAAGTGCTGTTGCACAAAATGGTGCTAATGTTTTATTGTGTTTACAAGCTTCATTTAGCAGGGTAGTTACACTAATGAAGCCAGTTAACAATGTTCTCTGTGAATTATTTCAGGTGTGCAATGCACTTTCCAGACATGCTGGTACTGGTCATGTACGTGTGAGTAGGATACACATGCATATGGCATATGTATGCCTGTATTCATGTGGTGAAATGCAGTGGCCATGTGGTAATGCTACAGTATAGAACATCGTTGCAGAACATGTGATTTACAAACATGTGCCTGTGTGCAAGGGGCTACTATTTTGTTGTCAAACAGATGTGAATAAGTGGCCATGCCTACTTTAGGAAGTGGGAAATGCAGTGGTCTGGTTTGAAGTGCTAGTTAGGCAGTATGTGTCTGTTCTTCCTGCACATGAGCTTCAGGTTGTGCCTGCTATCTAGTTATGATGGCCCATTGTCAAAGGTGAATGCCTGGCACAAATTTGTTGTAAATGAGTCATAACACTGACTTCACCAATTTTGGTGAGCAGTATCGACATAGTGTCACCTCAGCCCACTTCACCAGTAGGAGACAGAGAAGCAGGAGAGGGAAATTGAAATCAATTTTTTTTAGTGCCACTGTCATTTACCTTCTTAACATTTGTACATTTATACTTAAGGATATACTTTTTTTTCAGCAACAGGGAAGAAGCAGCTGAACATGGTTGGGTGCTGCAGAAGATGGGAACAGCTCTTAAAACAGCAGCCTGTGTATAGCATCTATGCCATTCCATGTACAGCTTTTACTGTGTTTGCAGCAAATATGTGTAATCATTTTTTCCCATTGTGTCATCCTACTGTAGGTATAGTTGTGGACGAGGAGGAGCTGAAGCCATGTTCACTTTGAGCAGCACTTTACAATTCTCTAGCTCTGAGTCATCAGTGGTCACCATCTTCATCTATCAGTATAGGATTAATAGGTCATTTCAGTAGATGGGGCTGAAGCCTCCTGTCCTGAAAATGGACTGGAAGGGTCACTAATGGACTCCCAGAGCCAGTTGCAGAGGCTGGCAGATGTTGAGGTACAGTGTCATCTAGACGCTCATCTTCATTGTGGAGCATCTTCCAGTATAGCTAGTGGAGCCACAAGACCAATAGGCCACACCCATTGGGCCAGCAGGGAAATAACCATACCATAAATTCAGCCACCCAAGTGAGAGATGATTATTATTATTTTTTTCCTTCTGGGCTGGCCTGGTATCCAGCCATGCTAAGATCCCACCCTAACCCCATCCTGGTGTTTTCCCTTCCTCCATTTTGTATCATTGTCCATTTCTTTTCATTGTTCACCCATCCCCGTCACAACTTTCCTACTTTCTGCATGTACCTCTCTTTCAACTCTTCTCATTCTTCTTTGTGTGTATGTCACTCATGTCTATCTGTGTCTTTGTTCTATGCTTTTCTGTCTGCCTCTGGTACCTGTCCTTTTCCCTTTACCTCATCCACATCCATCCTTCCCTGCATTCCTTACCTTCCTTTCTTTTCTAAATAATGCAAAAAGGGTTTTTATCTGTAAAAAATAATTACTCTTCCTTCTCCCACATTTCATATGTTATGGTTACCCTTATGTGTTGGCCTCTGCCTGTTGTTCTTCCCTGTTATACTCTCCTGTCTTCCCCATCCCATTCATAATGATAGATGAATGCGCTTGGCACTTTATTGTGCATATCCATCTTGGTCTCTCTGATGTCTTGTATGCTGCCTTTCTGGTGCTGGCTGAATGTGAGCTGCAGCTATGTGGCACTACATTGCTCACATGAGTATGCATTGACTCAGCAATACTACCCTGCCTTAGCTGTGATGTCTATTACACTGGTCATGCACCCTATTGTAGCATTGCTCCTACTACAGAATGAACTACATAAGAACATAGGAAGTTACTAGGACCATAAGAAGCCTAGTTCTTAAATGCCTATAGTAAGATATGCTTAAACCTAAAACACCAATAAGACTAACACACCTAAAAAATATAATAACGTGTTTCCAGTGATTACCTCCATTTTGTGAGGATCATACAGGTAATCCCTGTGGTAAATGTGTCAACCTATCCATTAATCTAAGTTTGCCTGCCTGATATCTAGGAGAGGTTTGTTCCATATATTGAAAATGCGATGGGGGATAAACATGTCTCTGCGGTTAGCTTTGTTAATTTCTTGGGTAGATTAAGACCTTTTGCATAGGTGTTAAATATGCTGCTGGTCCTCCTAAAGTATAGAAGTTCAACTAGAACTGACTCCTTAAAGACACAGTAGGTTGGACATATGTATGATCATAGTTCAGCCCCCTCCTGAAGTAGTTTTGTATCACTGGTGCATCAAATAATAATACCCTGCTTGCAGTCTTCAGTAAATGTGAAAAGCCACACTCATGGGTATTGGCTTGAATATCAGCCATGTAGATGCCAAAGATGGGATGCCCCAGCACTTAACTCTGATATTGCTAGGTACGGTTTTATGTTCTGAGATGGTACCCGCAACCTTTTCAACTTGAGTTCTATTAGATAGCCAATTAGCAGCCAAAGACACAATGTAAGGGTATATAATGAGATTTATTAATTTGTAGACAGTACCAGCATGAGAGATGGTATTGAAAGCTTTGGTCAGATCTGGTTAGGCAGCATGCAGTGAGAGACTACTGTCCGCTGCTTCTGTGACTGTTTCAAGGAAGCTTTTCAAGTTCAAGAGGCAGAAGCTACTCTTCATAAAACCTAACTTGTTTGGGTCATGGTCAGTACTGTTGCCTATGTCTGCAGTTATAAGTCTAGATATTATTTGTTCCATGGCCTTACATATAAGACTGGTGATACTGATGGGTCTATAATTACCAGGGTCAGAAGAAGATCTGCCTTAACACAGAGGCATTACTTTAACAATCTTTTGGGATTCTGAAACAGCCCCCAGTGGCTCAACCAGGGTTGAAATGATTGGGGGGGGGGGTTCTGATAATTCATAATTAGTAGTGACAAAGACTCACCCAGGTTTGTTGTCAGGATTCACATAGTTAATAAAAATAAAAACATACATGAGAGTGCCCAGTGCATGACCTTAATATAGTAACAAAAAAATATTTTTATAGGTTCATAGGTTGGTACTAGGCTATCGGCCCTAAGGCCTATACATACCTAGCCATAACAATTCCCTGGATATTTCTTCCCTGGACTCCTGTCTAGCAGGGCAACTGACGTGATGCCTGAGGTGAATTTCCTATCTCCCATCCAATTGTCAAGGTTCCTTTTGAAGAGAGCCAAGAAGGTGCTCTGCTTGACATGTATGGGCAGTCTATTCCAGAGTATGGGGAGTCTCTGGGTCAGGAAGCTATCCCTCCAGCATGTGTTGTTCATTGTGATGACAAGGTTTAGATCCCTGGAGCATGTGGCTCTGAGGGATTGGGATTTCTTTAAGTGGAGCATGTCCAACAGCTCAGGGTTTGACATGGCCTTGTATGTTAGGCAGAGATCGCCTCTGAGTAGACGATATGCCACAGAGTATAGCTGGAGTTTTTTTAGATGGTCAGCATAGGGCATCTGCTTATAGGTTCATTTAGTTTTGAAAAAAGTTATTCCCCAAAGTGGTGAGAATGATTACGTAATGAAAACTGCGGGATTAATACAACTAATGGTGATGAAGATCATTCTTTTGTAACAATTGATAGAGCAGATATTGCTGTATTGGAAACTGAAGATTCTTCAAGATCTGGTAAGAAAAAGATATTATTGCAAGTGGAGATTCAGTTACTAGAGGAACTGATATTTATATTTGCAGAGAAGATAATGAACATTGAATAGTGTTATGCTTACCAGGAGCAAAAATAGAAGATGTGAGGAAAAGGCTTGGCATGCCTTAATATAAGGAAGTATGGGTCTGTTTTTATTCATGTCAGTACAAATGATCTTATTCGCAGGACTCTCTGACTGTCAGTTGGGAAATTACAGCCCTCTTGGATAGTATAGCTTATACTGGTGTTAGGACGTATTTTTCACAAATCACATATAGAAAGGATAGTCAGGTCACTGTGAATGAAAAAAATGTTTTAGGTAAATACCTACATTAAAAAAATGTCCTGTTTTAAAAAATGGAAATGTGTACAGCATCCAAGTCTAGTTTGGGGCACACGTGTTCAGGAAGGATGGCATGCATTTGTCAAGATTAGGGAAGAGAATTTTTGCAGCAGATATTTTGCAATATTTGACAAACACTAGGCAGGATTTTTGCCAGGTCAAAAATTTGTCATGGATAGCAACATTTCATGTATCTCTGATAGTTGTTAATGCTAGGAGCATTAATAATAACGTTTTTTTATTGGAAAATTTGCAAAGTTTCCACAAGATTGATGTTATAGAACAATGATTGGAAACCTTATGTCAGGGTATAAATGTTTTTACTGTAGCAGACCGTCTAAAAAAATCAGGTGGAGGTGTTATGATAGGGATTAAAGATACTTATGAGACCTGTGATTACTACATGTTCAGCAATAATATCAATACTATTATAGACTGTGTAACTGTGACAGTTAAGCCAACCATGGAACATATAACAAGTGTAGGAGTGTACAGACCTCCAAAGTCAAGTGCTGATGACCTAGAAGAATTCATACATTTCTTGCATGAAACACAGGAGGGAAGAAGAATAGCGGCTGGGGACTTAAATTTACCAGAAGCAGACTGGAACAATATTGATTCAACAACAATAGTAAGGGAATTATTCATTACATTTGGTCAGGAACAACAATGACTTCACACTGTAAAAAAAACTACCAGGGGACTGAACATACTAGACATTGTTTGTCTTCCTAAAGAAATTACTGTTACTTCAAGTCAAGTTTTACCACTGCTGATGTGCAGTGATCATGGGGTTATAAAGGTTATTTAGTTGCTAGTTAATTCTACCAAACTGAAATCTAAACCAATGCACAGAAGGTTAATTACAAATTATATGCAAGCAAAGCAGTCATTACGTAAAACTAACAAGAATGATGTGTTCTGTTGAAAAACTGCAGATGGAAATTGTCTAAGAGTGGAAAAAATTAAAAAAAAATGTTTAAGACCAGGATCTAGGCATACAACATTGGGGATATATTTTATTTATTTATTTAGATTTGTTTAAAGAATAGCGTCTGACTGGGCAAGTAGCCTGTTTTCAGTGGCGACCCGGGGATAAAAGCTCCCAAGCAATGATTAGTTAAGATGAAAAATACACATAATGCACAGATAAGTAAAGTTACAAATGCTGATAAAATATTAATAAAATAAACATGGTACAGATATGACAAGATAAGAAAAAAGTCAAAAAAGTACATATCAATGTAGTTCAAATTACATAGTAGAAATAAAACTTTTTTAATGTAGGAATTGACAGATGATGTTATTCATAGGCTACTCAGTCTGAGCATAAGTTTTCATAAGTGAACATATATTTCCATAAAAGATACTTGATTAAGGTAAGAGAAAAAAAGTATAAGAAATTGAACAGAGATTGAACTACAACTTTGAAAACTGAAATAAACAAGCTGGACAAACAAATTAAGCAAAGTACGAAACAAGATCAACAAAAATCTGAAGAAATTTTATATAAAGATAGTAAGCATATTAGGAAATCTTTTTATAGATACATACAATGTGGAAGGAGTAGAGGCATACAACCTGAGAAACTGTGTGTAGATTATAAAATTTATTCTCAAATACAACAGATTACAGGCATATTTACAAAAATCTTATGCAAAACAATTTGTCTCCACAAAGGTGATAAGTTGTCCTAGGGACATCCAGGTAACTGCAGAAACTGGAATCACATTAAATTATATTGAAAAAGAACTGCACAAACTGGATCCAAACAAAGCACAGGGAGGAAACAGAATTAGTAATAATGACATGAGAGCACTTCAACAAGAACTTATGATACCATTATATCTATTATTTACTAGGTCATATAAATATGGGGAGATTCCTCAAGACTGGACACATGCACTTATTAAACCTGTCTTTAAGGGAAAGGGGAGTAGGACAAACCCAGAGTCATATAGACCCTTAAGTCTACTTTCATGTTGTGGAAAATAATGGAGACGGTATTGCTGGATAATTTATTGCCAGAATTGGATAGGCTGGGACTTGAAACCATATATCAGCATGCATATACTAAAAATAGATCTACTACCACCTGTAACATGATGTTCTATAACAATATAATAACAGCTATGAATGAAAAATGGAGCTGTGATGTAATTTATATAGATTTAACTTCAGTATTTGACAAGGTCATACACAAAACACTGATCAATAAATTAGTACAATTAGGTATCAAAGTACTTTTGATAAGATGGATAGTTGCATGTCCTATAAATAGGATATGGCAAGTATCATACAGTAATTGGACAGCTGAAATTCTCGGTTACATTCAGGGTGTCCCACAGGGCTCTGTCCTAGGCCCTTACGTGTTTAGATTGTTTCTTTAGACCTAATGTTTTCATCTGAGGTGTTCTATAGTCTATATGCAGATGATATGAAACTGGTTAAACTGATTACATGTGTTACAAATAAGGCATGTTTACAAAAAAACTTTTCTAAATTGACCATTTGGGCACAGGAGAATAATATGCTGATAAATACATCACAAACTAACTATATGAGATTTGGGAAGCATAAACTGAAAGATGAATATTTAATACAGCACACAGTGATTGAAACTGTAGATTCATTTAAGGACCTGGGTATATGGGTAGATCCAGCTTTAAGTTTCTCTAATCCTATCAACCAATTGATAATCATAGAACTATAGGTTGTAAAAAAAGATTTATAAAGTCTAGGAAATCAAAAATGATGAAGTCATTGTTTGTTAGTTACATTAAACCCAAACTTGAGCATGGAATAACAATATGAAAACCTTATAAGAAAACAAGCATGAGTAAACTGGAAATAATACAACAGAAATACACCAAGGCCATCCATGGATGTAAAAATTTAAGTTATTATGAAAGACTAGCATATCTGAATTTGTACAGTGTCTCTTATAGATATCTAAGAGAATATCTTATTCAGGTATCTAGGGCATTTAGAGTCAACTATCTCTGGGAATGTTTGTGGTTATCAAAAATTATAAGAGAGTCATCAGACACCCTATATAGATGTTTCTTTAGGAATGAGAAGTGCACATTTGGTTGTCTGAGAGAGCAGCTGATGCATAGAACAGACTGCCAAATTACATTAAAGCAAGTAGTAGTTTAGATATTTTTAAGAACAGCCTGGACACTTATGGGAACAAGTATTTTGGTATACTGGCAGAGATATATTTGTCTTTTTCCTTTTTGCAGAAAAAAAAAGAATCTTGTTAACAAGAATATGCATATAAACTGGAATACATGTCCCAGAAAGGTTCCCCTTTAAATGGTCGACTTACCAGAACATCGACTCCTATAACAACGAGATGAAATTAGTGACAATTTACAGCAGTGAACTCATGGAATGGCGAATTTAGCCTCCGGGAAACTAGCCACTTGGCCACCACTGATGAACTTTGCCCTTTTCTCCATTGTAGTGTGATCTCAGAGTTGGTGTATTTAGGTAGGGGGGTGTGAAGGTGTGTGGAGGGTGAAGCCCCCCCACTCAGGTGGGTTTTATTTATGTATTATTTTGTTTTTTCCACTACTGTGGGTTTAATTTACATATTATGTTCTTTTCTGGGACAGTAACCACTGCTGGTGTAGCCTGGAATGAGAACTTAAAATAATGCATCCTCATTTTTTTCATTAGTTCCTTGCTTGAAGCAGTCCAGTGATTGTAACAACAGAACTATTTAGCTTTCTACAGAAAAAAAAATCTGTTTTTATATATGGCAGTAGAGGAAGTGTTCCTTCAGACCTGAGGCCATTAATGTCTTTGGCAGTCACTCAGAAAATGCCACAGTTATTTAAATTTTTTGTACTTTGGCTCAAATAACATGACGTGAAATGGCTGCCTGATTTTGTTTTTGCAATTTTTATGTACATATGTATGTATGTATGTATGTATGTATGGGTCCCATTCAGAAGCTCGACTCTTTAGAAAGTTGAACCTTGTATGGTCGAGACCATATGATCGACTTTCCGAACTGTCAGAGCTTTGAATGGAGATCATGGTACCATGTGGATTGGTGAATTTACCATTTTCCTCACTGTAGTGCAATCTTGGATTTGATACATATAATATTCAGGGGGTGTGGGGGCTGCAGGTGGGCTTGCTCCCCCGCAAAAATGTAGATTTTTGTTGTTTTCTGAAGTCTGACTTTTGGAAAAGTCGATCATATGGTCTTGATCATATGAAATTCTACTTTTTGAAAAGTCAAGCTTCTGAATGGGATCCATATGTATATATGTATTTATTTATTCATTCATTCATTCATGTTTTTTTCTCTGATTGATTTTAGTGTCCCCTATTATCATTCTCTGGTGGTCCTTACCCAGCATGTCAGTTATTTTGTGCTACTCTTTTCTAGGCTATGGTTGTGATTTTTTTTTTCTTAGCTAGTCTCCAATATTGTTGACATCACCATTTTCAGATTCAGCTTGCATAACACAAGACAAATACAATAAAAAGGTTATACTTTAATAAATATAGTTTGCATAATAATTCAAGCAAAGTGTTATATTTTTGAAAATAATGCAAATAATTAGTTTTACTAATATTGTCAAAACTGTCTCCTAAGGCATGTGCTATTGGGGACGGGAGAGACTGTAATCATGACAAGTGAATATCACTGAGAAGTAAAGCCTAAGGCAGCCAAGGAAGGACAATACTCAGAGCTATGAAGTAGCTAGCATGCTACGGCATTCCTTCTGGAGGACAGTGACATGGTATGAGTGGTTTTGCCATTTACTGCTCAACTCCTTGCCATAGTCAATTATAACCTGAGAAAAGACAAAGTACATGGCAAAAGAATGCATACCGATTCATTCAGTATACACTTTGTTAAAACCTTAGGCAGATGAAATCCTTCCAGGATGCAAAGATGAGAAGACACACACACACACACACACACACACACACACACACACACACACACACACACACACACACACACACACACACAGATATATATATATAGAGAGAGAGAGAGAGAGGAGTATGACTGTAATGAAAGGGATAAAGAAAATAAATGCTAAGAGTCTTTTATTTAATCAAAGTCAGTAATATGAAGGATCATAGCAGTAAGGTGGTGAGGTTTTGAATGGTAGTCAGAAATTACGAGTTGTAAATATTTAAATTATGCTATGGGAAGGAGCAATTATTGCCACTTATGTTTGTATGTCTAGAGTTTGCATTTGTGTTTATGGTATTTTAACTATGGGAAGGTAAACAGACACTAGCAGTGAATCATTTTCTGTTTGTTTTTGCCAGCTGCGGCCAGTTGTCAGTATATTTAATAGAAGAAGATTGGGACAATGGCCCTTCCACGTGTGCGGTGCATGGAGGTTTGACCTCCCTTTGCAAAAACACATTTCAGAACTGCACTGACATGTACTATATGTACTACATGTCAGTGCAGTTCTGAAATGTGTTTTTGCAAAGGGAGGTCAAACCTCCATGCACCGCACATGCGGAAGGGCCATTGTCCCAATCTTCTTCTATTAAATATACTCAGAACTGGCCACAGCTGGCAAAAACAAACAGAAAATGCTTCACTGCTATGTACTCTGTAGAGACTGCCACGGTGGTATGGCGGTAGCGTTGTTACTTCACAGCAAGAGGTTCTCCCGTTCAATTCTTGTCTTGGCTTGGGAGTGCCTTCTGTGTGGAGTCTGCATGTCCTTCCTGTGGTTGGGTAGTGTTCAAAAGACATGCATGCGTAAATGGGCGTGCCTTCGTTGAAGGTTGGGTATCGAGCTGGCAACTCTGCGTTTCGTAAAAATCTACTGCCAATCAGTAGCGGACCGGAGTTCTGCTCTGGTGACTTCTTACCAGGAAAAAGCCGAAAGACAAACAACAACAACAACTGACATGTACTCTGTAGTGGTGTGATTCACAATCAACTTAAAATACATTGTTTTTACTTTATGTAGAAAATAGTGCACATCTTGTATTCACAGAAACCAAGCATCATTTGCATTTATCGTAAGGGGTCTTTCCTTTTGTTGTTTGCTCTTTTTTGTGTGACTTTCTACCCTTTATCTTCATTTACCACTAGTATCAGGTAATTCACACAGAGCGATGTGTCTTAGACCCATATTGTAAATATGTATTGCTGTCTTGGGTAAAGGACAAGTCCTGCTACTCCCAAATGACATTTATATTGCACAGTTACAGATCAGAGTGAAGGAAACGTGAATGTAAATTTCAAGATGGCTGACAGGAATGCATTTGAATCAACCTGTCTTTGATATTTCTTATTGTCAAAGCAGGTAAGTGCTTCATAATAAGCTAAAAAATATTTTGCTAACTGTGATATTTTTGTGGTATATAGAAAGTTAGTTGAGACATCTTATGGTTTATAAAAACACTAGGTATAGATAGTTGTTTCTTTTTTCTTTGTGTTTTTCAGACAGAAGAAGTAAAATAATTGCAGGACCATGACAGTCAATAAAAACAGGATGCTTCTGACCATCTCAACTGCTTGTGTAATAGCAAAAGAAGTTAGAAGCCACACTAGAAATACAAAACCAAGTTAAAACAGTATGAATATAGCTGGCTTATTTTTGTTAGTATGTCTTGAGCCTTTGATTCCAAAGGTGCCTACTTTATGGTATTGCTGCTAAAGTGTTTATAATAATAAACTCTGTTAACTCTACTGGAGTCTTCTTACAACTGGCGAGCCAGCAATAGACAGAGGGGAAATAATTCACATGCCCTCTGTAAAAGAAAATAAAGAGCGAGAAATTAAACATTTGACCTGAGAGAGTGTCACTCAAATAATTTCAGACATATAAGCAAATTCTAGTGATAGCCTTTAAAACAGACTATTTTTGAAGAAAGAGCAGTGTTGGTACAGGGTCCCTGATGGAAAATCTTCTGAATAACAACAGAGACTTGCATTTAGGCTTTTATTCCTGGAGAATTCTGAAAATCAGGTGTCACATCAGAGTACTTCCTCTGTTTTATATGTGCAAACTGTAAGAAACTATCTGGTTTAGTCCTGTTAAATACAAATACATTATTAAAAATCAGGCAGGCAAACATAAAGTAAAAACATCACAGCTCCGAATATAAACCTGCATCTACAGGTACTAAGGATGAATATACTGCAAAAAATAAAATATGAAAAAATGGGCACTTGAAACTGAGAAAAATAAACTGCAATTGCAAAGACAGTGTATGAATGTGATGTAAAGCTGTATGATTTGCAAGGTGTAGCCAGTGCTAAGTACTTTTCATGTTAGCTGTCTTACTGTATAAGCAGGATCGTAAGAACAAAGCACAAATATGCAATGATGTAAAAAGCAAAGCAAAAGGCAGTATTTTGCCAGGAATCTCAGAGATTATTAACTGTTAAGCTGCATAACAAGAATTAATCAAATTAAATTCTATGGTAATATGAAGTAATATGAAGTAATAGGAAATGATATGAACTTTGTTTTACCAGCATTTTCAGAATAGTTACATTCATTATTTTTACCTGTATACAAATGATTATGTCTTAAAGTTAGTTCTGTTCATAATAAGATAAGAACGTTTAGTGCAAAGCATCTAAAGTGCAACATCAACTACTAATTGAACACACCTGTTAGGTTTGGCGAGATCTAACAACAAACAGCAATGAATTGCACCTGTGATGTGCAAAATGGACTGTGCCTGTATTTCTTTTTTGTATGTTTAACTTTGAATGATGAACTGAAAAATGTAGTAAAATATAAGCAAGAGCAAAAATTCCAAGAAGTCTCATTTAAATATTAAATATCATCAGAAAAATATTGAGAACAAATAAACAGGACGCCAAATAGAAATCTTTGAAATTATTTGCAGAAAATGAGATGTAAAATTGAAACTAGGTCCTGCTATATCATTACTTCAGTCGCAGAGAGAAAAAGGGACATTTCAATGATGCCATCTTTCAAATAGTTTAGCACTTACCAATGGTGTGCACCCCCGCCTCATTATCTTTCCTTTCTCCACAAGCCCTGTGGAGAAACGAGAAAGCCTTTGTAAAGAGACAGTTGTAGGATAGACCAAGGAAACTATTCTTGATTGATATTAGGGCGGTAGTAACAGTCACTTGATGTATATTACCTCCAGATAAAGCTAAAAAAGGTTAACTACATACAGAGCCCAGGGAACGATTCCCTGACCACTAAATAAAACAAAAGCTAGGCTGTAAGCTAGTCTCAGATATGGTACAAGTGAAAAGCTAAATAGTGGCCACCATATCAAAGACAAAATAAGATCCAGTCAGAGATGAGCCTTATATCAGGCAAGTAATAAATGAAAGGGTAGTTTTTGTTATTTTTGGCTAAAGTTAATATCTAAATAAGTACATTAAAGTAAGCTGTTACATAGTTAAGGAATTAAAAATTACAAAAAATTATGTTCACAGTATTGGTCAAGTAAAGATTAAGTTTATGCTAATCAAAAAATTCTAGGTTTGACTCTTGGCTGGCCAGCAACTGTTAATAAGGCACACAGAGAATATCCTGTTTTAAAAGCCAATGTATTAGGAGACTGTTGAAAAGCATTTATTATGTTTACCTGACAATTTACAAAAGACAAGCTAACTTAAGTTTCCCAAGGATTTTCAGTATTAAAAAAATGTGTGTCATAGATTAAATCAAAGCACACCTTCATGTTGGCAGGTAGGTTTGGCATAATGGTTAAAGTCTCTGTCTCATAGACCCAAGGTACAGAATTTGATTCTGATCTTGGTTTATTAGCTAGGCCTTAAAATAGGACTTCTGGCAGTTAGTCTAGTATGAACCTATGTCTTTTTTATTTCTGGTTGTTGTTGTTAGTGGTTGCATTATATTACAGTCAAACTGCATCAGTTTGATTGTAATATACTGTTAGGAGTTACCTCTTTCTCTGCATGTGTATGTGATGTAACATATTTGTTTCATTTGAAATCACTTTATTTCAATTTTTTAGATGAAAGTGATGCTGATGAATTTGTTTGAAGTAATTACTGTCAATGAATGTTCAGTGAACTAATGATATATAATCTAAAAATATGAGAACCTGTAGGAAACCATCATTCATATGAAGATGTACCAATATGCATTAGTAAATATGTTACAGTATTACTATTTATAATTTGTAATATATGATCATGATTAGACATGTTTCCATAAATGCATGTATGTAAAATATATGTAAAACACGCGAACATACTTGTGAACTTTTCTATTTTTTCTGAAATTGCACGAGACATCTTAGAATTATATAGTTGTAAAACAAACTTGCATCCAACTTTGGTGTCAGCCTTGGCCTACTGCCCCACCCCCCCTTACAAATGATGATGACTTTGCCATGCCCTTTGTTCATTTTGTTTTGACTTGGGTTACATATATATGTGATGCACAGAGTGGATAGCTGAGTGAATCTTTCTCACTATGTTGATGTTATACATACATACATATATATATATATATATATATATATATATATATATATATATATATATATATATATATATATATGTGTGTGTGTATTGCATAGGAAAATTTGGGATGTTTTTGTACTTGCTCATTTCTGAAGGATTCTTTTCAGTTAGTTTTGTAAGTCATGCATTCAAATCACTGATATTGCATTCCTGCTTCACTACTTGTTAAACTGTTGACATAATTGTGCTGTTGACTGGTTTGTGTACAGTGGATAAGTGATTGGCTTGATGCCAGTTATTGTGCACACTGAGTAGCTGCAACTACAGATATCATTCATATAAGCCAGTGATGCCATTGGTAGACACCTCACACAGGTTCTGCTAGACTACATTTATGAATGACAGTATGCATGTATATCAGTTACTTTTATCTTCATTTGTTTGTTTACTCCAAAGTCCACATTCACCTTAACATTATTGCAGGTCATGTCCTTTGGGGCTGTCTCTGTCTGATGCTATTCATACACAGACATTACATGGGTAAGTAAAGTTTGTGGACATTGGCTGGCATCAGTTTTTCTATTTGTATGTGCTTAGGTTGTTACATGTATTCCTTAGCTGGTGACTCTTTTACCTCTTAGGTGGTGAGTGGATGTGCTATCCTTTGCCTTTTAGCCAGGTTTAAGGGCATATTGTGCATGCCTATGTATGTTGGCTCCCTCTGCAGCTGGAGGTTCTGCCTCAGAATCCTTGGCTGTATTTGCTGAAGGGTCCAGGAATTTGTCCTGGTCCTTGCTGTCCCTGTTTCAGCTACTTCCTCAAGATGATACTGTGCAACATGGCATAGACTGTGAGAATTTCTGCATAGGTGCCTGGGTCATACTGCGTAGCCCCCCAATGTGTCTAGACAGCAGAACCATATCTTTAGCATGCCAAACACATGTTCTATGTTGTTTCTGGTTTGAGTGCGGATATCATTGTATCCTTCTTTAGTGGGCATGTAGGCATTTCTGGTGGGTGTCATTTGCCAGTTCCAGTGCATAACCTGCATCACCCAAATAGATGGCCTTGTAGAACATCAGCCCTAGCAAAGTTTGTGTAAATCTGAGAGGTGTGCCATATGTGAGTGTTATGGTAACTGCCTGGGTTGCCAGCACATACATTGAGGATGATCTATCGGGCATCACAGACAACAAGGCAGTTGATTGAGTGGAACTTCTTGTTGTTGATGTATGTCCTTTCTTGTTTACCAGATGGGGCTTTTATTTCTTTGTGAGTGCAATCTATGGCCCCCATAGCTTCAGGGAAGTGTGCTACAGCATAAAATTCCTGTATTATTCTTGCTGTCTCCATTGGGGGTGCGGGTAAAATAGACATACTCCCTTGTATTTTCTAGCACAGCATTAAAACATAATGCAATATTCTGGAGACTAAGGCTTGTGACACCTCTAGTATATCCTCTTTGGGTCTCTGGAATGTACCAGTAGCTAATATCCTTAATGCTACACTTACCTTAGTTTATACTGGTATAGGTTCTCCTTTATTTCCCCTGATTCTGAGGTGGGGGCTGGCAGAGATTATGGAGTTCCTGTGTTTCCCTATCAACCCTGTATTGCTCTAATATTTCAATATTATGCAGTCCATGATATGTTAAATGGGCTCTGAATATTCTTTTTTTCTCCTTGGCCAATGTAGCAGCAGCAGTGTATATCTGAGCCTGTTGCACATACATATGCAAGAGACCAGCAGCTGCCCCTAACATTGTCTAAGTGTGATGGTGGCTGTATTCCAATAGGTATTGAAGTTCATTGCAAAGAGCTACACTAAGTATACATTGTGGCGATGCAAAGTATTGCCAGCTATGCCATGAGAAGTAGAGCAACATATGCCAGCACACCTAGCTGGAATTTTGTAAGAAATTATATGTCATTTGTATATCAAACTGATTTGTACAGATGTTTGTGTTGAAAAATGTATTTGTAAAGTTGCTTGTGTTGCAAATGTACAACAAGTGGGCCCTGACTGCATTGTAACTGATTAAATGTATACACTGTAACATAGGATGCTGGAAGAGAAGAGGTTATTCACAGTCCACCTGCATCTGACTTTGAAAAATTATCTTAAATTAAATTACTGGGTTTAGGCCATAAAGATGTTATCTTACAGTTCCCCATGCAGCCAGAAACAAAAAGTCTGTACTATGAATCTCTCTGTATCTTCTTTGGGGTGAACAAATTGCTACTCTGGAAGAGTGGAAATGTTTTATGGCTTTATAGCTTCCAGATGCTGTAAAACATCACAGCAAAGCTCTATCTGTGTGTATGGTAACAGGTAAATGCTAAATTCTGGTTCAGTTTCTAGCAATGAGGGTTGCATGGGAACCAGAAGTCAGATGACCAGATGTATGTGATATAATTCTGTAATCCATCACTGAAATAATGTTTTAATAGTAGCTGAGACTGAAGTCTCAGGACAGTCTGTTTTAGTAACCTGACAAGGAAGGACCCCTCACCTATTTCATCTTGTCTTGCTCTAGTAAGTAACCAGGGAATAATAATTCTTTAGATAAGTCAGGAAAACATAGTGAGATTAGTTAAGTATTGTTTTTATGTAAACTGTCTAAAACTAAAACTACTAAAACTAAAACTAAACTAAAACTATCACCCTCATGCCATTTCCTAATGGCCTCTCTCTCTTCTCTTTTTCCACTAGATCCCTACAATCGTTCACTAAGCCTTTATCTGTGTACGTTTACAAGATTTCTAGTTCCTCTTGGACTGCCTTCACCTCATAATTACTAGGAGCGATTTGTGGGATAAAAATTTCATCCTTCTCCTCTGAGCTTATAATCTTAATCCTCAATATTGTATAGTGTATCCATAATTCAGTTACTTACATATCATTGAATAGTGAATTTATTTCTGTGTTTAAAATTGTGTCTCTTCCTATTATGTTATTAAGAATTTATCTGTATGTAAGTCAATGTCTTGTTATTTTACTGTGGAGCTTTTCTCCCCGGGCCTCTGCTGAAAATGGATATGTATCCAGTTGGACTAACCCGGTAAACAAATGTAAAATAAATAAATAAAAATAAATAACTGTGTAAACCTGTCCACCTTTGTTATTTTTAATATTTCCTGTAATTGAAACTCTGGTGTTTATTGTAAATAGATATTCCAGATTTTCATGTTCTTTTATTATTTACTATTAAATATATTTAAACTTTTCATTGCAGTTGGTTCTTTAGAGAATATTTTAACCTTTGAGAGTACTTATATGTATTGGTGACACTGTGGCCACTCCTGAAAGCCCGGCTATTTGGTCAACATTACCATTTGTTTTATATTAATTTTACTTAGTATAATTGGGCACCCTTGTAAGAGCTTTAGAGTAGCTGGCTTTGCAGTGTCTGGTGGCAGTAACTACCTTGTAGTCTGGGCAGATAATATATAATATTTATTATGTATTTCATATTAAAATGCTTTTAGTAAGGATAGATGAATTGAGATGAGTATCTATTATACATGAGTTATAAGATATATTTTATATATTGAACGAAAGTTATATATGGAAGAAATGCATGTATATATTCCTAACTGGTGTGAAAATGTGACTAAATATAAGTATGACCTATTGGATTACAAGCATTCCAATATTTTAAGTTTTCTCTTCATGTTGCTTTAAGGCTTTAAACAGATTTTCATTTGAGTGATTTGTTCTAATTAAATTGTTAGCAAATTGCTTAATTAAGTTAATTAAATAAGTGTTTTCTGGCTAAGCCTCCCTATAAATATGCTGCTTGTTTTAACATTATACTGTCTGATGAAGCGTATCATAGCATACGCGAAAGCGCTCACCGTTTGTCCTTTTTGTTACGAATAAATTGTTTATGCAACGTGGAGAGTCAGAAGTTTTTTGTTCTACATTTATCGCTGGTTTTAACTTTTGACTCCTCAGCTGTTAGAGGTCTGTCTTTGTTTTTTACCTTTGACTGCTTTTCGGATCTCTACAGCACACGTTATGGCTAACTTGGAACTTGAACTGGATTATAATCCAGAACCGAGGAGATTGACTAACGAACAGCAATGGACTGCCATCACCTCAAGTAAGTCAAACCCTTTATTGGCTCTGGACCTGAATGTTCCGGTCTCAAATACTATGGACACTAATATTGAGAACATTGAACTTTTCAACTCAAATATGAAAGTACTTGAAAATGAACTGTATAAACTACAAAGGTTAATATGGCAACGCAAGCATCTAGAGGCGTGCCTTCACTACAAACTGATTCCAAGAGGGATGCGTATTCTTGTCATGCCGACTTATGGCGATACGCACCCAACACTGCTTAAAAAATGGCAAGACATCAATATTGAAGCTAGCTACAAACATATGCAGCTCCTCATTGACTATTTCGAGCCGCTTGAGAGAGAGCTACTGTCTAAAGTTAATGACACTAATACTGAGTTACGCAACAATTTCTCTGATCCCTTTTGTATTCAGAAACTTGAGAATATGTATAGTCAAGTGAACACTTATGCTTTGAAGCTTCAACAAACTAAAGCTAAGAAGCTTCAACGTGACTTTAGGGATTTTTCAACAGGTTGTGTGTTTATCTGGCCGAGGAGATTTGATAACTATTCTACAAGAGAGAATTCCGGTCCAAATTCACTGCCCTTGGACCGTACCCTTACAGCGCCAATTTCTATTGGTCCATCGACATCTGAATCTTTGCTTGGTCCAAGCAAAGATACGTCACATGAATCATTCACCACGCCGCCAGAAACTTTTGCCTCAGTTACCAGTGCAGCCCTCATCTCTACGCCTCTTCCCAACCAGGAAGCGAACAATGCAGCTAAATCTGTGCAATATAATACGGGAGCCATCAGCAAACAACGTACTGAAGATAATACCCCTTTTTTACCTTTACCAATAAGGAAGCCATCGTTTACGAAGGGAAGAAGGAACAGTTGGGAAAGCAGAAAAAGAAAGCTATCCGGCGAAATGAATGCATATCAACCCAGAAGACAGAGGCAGTAAGCACGCTTTATTTCAATTTATCTAGTCATGTTTTGAACACCAGTGATATTGAACTGCTAAATAATGGCCTCTCGTTTATCCCTTCACGGGGAAGTAAACTATCAGACATTTTGATTGACTTGCGTTTATTTGCACGCTCAGTTACTTTGAAATTGTATTTTTCAAAGGACAAGAATAATCCTACTAGCAATGTTGCCAATATCCCTTTGTATAGGAAGAAAAGTTCTTTCATACCTGTTATGCCAGCTCATGTAGATTCCTTTGTTAAGTTATGTGAAACTGACTTTTATAGATATTTTTATAATGGTAAAAAGAAATGCGCATTCTTTAATATGTCAAATGATGCTATGAAATCGTTACGGAATTTCAGTCATGACTATTCTTTAATTTTTAGGGCAGTAGATAAAGGGGGAGGCATAGCCATATTTGATACTGCTGATTACAATGTTTTAATGAATGATATGTTGAATGCTGATGTTACTTACTTTTTAATAGATCAAGTTAAACTTAATCAAATCATTAAAACTGTTAAGGAAGATCTTTATGATATGCTTATGTGTTACCAGATACCAAATACTTTATATGAATTTTTTTCTATTGATACCCCAGTAGTACCTATAATTAAAGGGCTACCAAAAATGCACAAGGGGATCTCACCACCACCAATGCGGCCGATAGTATCTGGGGCAAAATGGATTACTGAGAAGATATCAATTTATCTGGAGAAAACCTTAAGACCTTTAGTAGAAGCCATCCCTACAATTCTTAAAGATACATTTCAGCTTATAGATTATTTACATTCCTTAGATTTCTTATTTATACAAGATAAACATCTTCTTATTACAATGGATGTACAAAGTCTTTTCACTTCAATACCGAATGAAACTGGGATTGAAGCTATACGTGAATTATTACATCATAGTAGTACTATGAATGGGAACACAATAATTTTAGTTTGTCAACTATTGGAATTAGTACTTAGCAATAATGTGTTTGCATTTGGGGGTGACCTGTACCTGCAGACTTGTGGTGTAGCTATGGGGACCCCCTGTGCAAACACATATGCTAACTTAGTTGTACACCATTGGGAATTGAATTATGTTTTTCAGCACGCTTTATTTCGTAAAGTTCTAATCTATAGGCGTTTCGTTGATGATATTCTAATTGTATGGGATGGCTCAGTGGATGAGTTTCTTACTTTTAAAACTTATCTAGAAACTACAACCACGTTCCTTAGATTTTCAGTCGAAACCTCGTACTCTTCTGTTAACTTCCTGGATGTTAGTTTAAACATCAGGAAAGGCAGACTTATATCTACCTTGTTTAAGAAAAAATGTTGGAGGAATACAATCCTGAAATATAACAGCATGCATCCGCGTCACACTTTTAAAGGTATACTGAGAAGTCAATTTATTTGATTGTGTAAAATATGTACTGACACAGATGATTTAAGCAGAGAAGCTGACAATATGGTAGATATGTTTTTAGAAAGAGGCTACGACTATGATTTGATTATGGAAGTTAGAAATACTATTCTTCCACAAGAGAATGTAATAATGTACAATAAAAATAATAATTATTATTCTTTTGATTTTAGAAATGATATGAATGACTATAGGGAGAGAGTATCATTTATTACGACTTACACTAATGACTTCCTGAATATTAAGAAAATATTAGTTAACAATTGGAAAGTCCTGTTAATAGATGAGTCCACAATGAAAATAGTAGGTGCTACTCCTCATATAACCTATAGGAGTAATAGAAATCTGAAATCTTTATTATGTGATAGACCATCTGAAATAGTGTATGATTTGCAGATTTTGAATGATTCCTTTGGAACCTACCCATGTCAACACTGTAATTATTGTAGGTTCATTACTAAATCACAAGAATTTATACATCCTGAATTTAACTACATATTTAAACCAAGATTTAAAGCCACATGTGATACTTCAGGATTAATTTATTTGGCCACTTGTGAATGCTGCACTGCATTCTATATAGGTCTCACCAAAAGGAAACTTAAGAATCGAATATACAACCACCAGTATGACATTAAGAAGAAAAATGAATTAAACGCTCTAGCTAAACACATAATATCTAATCCATCGCATACTTTTGTATTTAGAGTGTTGCAAACTGTGGAAGTTAATGATAGAGGTGGTGACTATATAAATTTGATCGAATTAAATGAATTAAAATGGATTCTTAAGCTTAGAGGCCATTGTCCTCCAGGCTTGAATAATTACATTATAATAAGATCTTTTCTTAACAACCGAAGATGATTTCAGAATTTACAGCATATTTGATTTTATTTATATATATATACTTTGTTTTTATTCCAAAAGTTTTATTGTACATACACAAAAGTTTCCATTTCTTGTATTATAGTATATTTATTATTTATGTAATGGTTTTAGACACCTTATATTATTGAATATGTTTAAGTATTTATAGAAACGTGGTCCTTAAACAACTTTATAACATATATTAATTCATCCTATATTTATTTAGTCACTCAGGAAGATTTTTTAACATCTGAAATAGATAAAATTGATAATATATGATTAAATACATAATTGATGTATATTCTCAAAAAAAATTTTTCTATATATTTATATATATGTATATTTAATCATTTGGAATATGAATATCAATATTATTTTTTTATATGATATATACATTTTAATATTTTAAATTAGAATATAAGATAATTTTAGTCCTTTTAGGTACAACCATATATAACATATATTGACCTATTTTTTCTCATCTCATTTATATTTTATTAGTATATTTTATGATATTTATTCATTCATTCATTTTCTATATACATATATATTTATCATTAATTATAATAATTATAATATTTATTATGTATTTCATATTAAAATGCTTTTAGAAAGGATAGATGAATTGAGATGAGTATCTATTATACATGAGTTATAAGATATATTTTATATATTGAACGAAAGTTATATATGGAAGAAATGCATGTATATATTCCTAACTGGTGTGAAAATGTGACTAAATATAAGTATGACCTATTGGATTACAAGCATTCCAATATTTTAAGTTTTCTCTTCATGTTGCTTTAAGGCTTTAAACAGATTTTCATTTGAGTGATTTGTTCTAATTAAATTGTTAGCAAATTGCTTAATTAAGTTAATTAAATAAGTGTTTTCTGGCTAAGCCTCCCTATAAATATGCTGCTTGTTTTAACATTATACTGTCTGATGAAGCGTATCATAGCATACGCGAAAGCGCTCACCGTTTGTCCTTTTTGTTACGAATAAATTGTTTATGCAACGTGGAGAGTCAGAAGTTTTTTGTTCTACATGTAATTGAAACTCTGGTGTTTATTGTAAATAGATATTCCAGATTTTCATGTTCTTTTATTATTTACTATTAAATATATTTAAACTTTTCATTGCAGTTGGTTCTTTAGAGAATATTTTAACCTTTGAGAGTACTTATATGTATTGGTGACACTGTGGCCACTCCTGAAAGCCCGGCTATTTGGTCAACATTACCATTTGTTTTATATTAATTTTACTTAGTATAATTGGGTACCCTTGTAAGAGCTTTAGAGTAGCTGGCTTTGCAGTGTCTGGTGGCAGTAACTACCTTGTAGTCTGGGCAGAAAGGTGCATAGTTAGTAAATCTGTGCCAGCATTTCCTAGGTGCTCGCGCATGTGTGTGCATATGTGTGTGTGTGTGTGTGTGTGTGTGTGTGTGTGTGTGTGTGTGTGTGTGTGTGTGTGTGTGTGAAAATCAGATCTCAAAGAGTGTGTGTGTGTGCCAGCTGCTTGGAGCAGGACATGAAGCACTGGTTTCACAGAGCGGGTGCTGGAGGATTTGACTTGGCTGAGGATTCAACCCCACAGCTGTGCCAGTGGGGAGTCTTGTTGGGGATCTGGGGAGAAAGAGAGAGAGGACCCAGCCTCCAGACTTACTGTAATCCCTGTGTGCTTTTAAAGGAAATTGTGATTGATGCAGAGAGCTGAATCTGGAAATACTGGGTGTATCCATTTTTGTTCCAAGTGAGCGTCCCTCTCCAGTATCAGTGGTGAGGATTCAGGCTCCTTAATTACTGGCCTAGAGTGGGGATGTCACATACATGATTACTTTATAACTTCCTGAATGGCTCTGTCATATTAAATTGGTTAATTAGAATGCAATTCAGCTAGTTATACTTTCATTACTCTTCTGTTTACCTTTGTTTTGCTAAGTGTAGAGCCATTTAATGAATACAAAACAGTGTGCTATTGTGTGCTTCATGATTCTGGCCCCTAATATATGTAAGCACAGATTTTCATCCATTTGGTCTCCACATTTTGGGACTCTGCAATGTGATTTCCAAGATCTTATTTACCAAAATCAGGTTAATCTTATAATTTTGTTTCAGAAGAAGTCAAGTTTGGAGGTTTTTGTTAACCAGTAGATCCTCATAGGAAGCAAGACTATATAATCTCGTGACCACTTCACCTTGCTATTCCCCACCCTAGATTGTACCTCCTCCTCCTCATCGAGGGCTAAAGTCAAACCCAGGGCAAATTTTGAATACCCATCAAATTTTCCATGCTCTGTTTGCAGGAAGATAGTGTATCACACTGCTTTATCTGATCTCATTAAAAGACTGTGGCCCCTAAATATACCTCTTGACTTCTAAATGCAATAAACCTGCACAAAGCCAAAGGTATTGGGATAAAGGCCCAAAATCAGGGATACATTTTAAATATTGCTATAATAAGCTAAAAAGCTGATGGAATAGTGGATTTTGTATTAACATTTATTTTTCTGAAAGAACTGAAGTCTGAAACTCACATGTATGTCATTATTTAGTGACTTCACTCCTCAACGATTTGCCAGAAAGGCACACATTTTATGAAAAACAGACCAAAAATATGAAGCAAAATCTGGAAATTCCACAAAAATCTGGCAAGTTGAGAGGTATGTCACTAAATTAATATAATATAAAATTGTCTCAACAGGAGGAACAGTAGTCCAACAAATTATAGTTTGACCAGGATTACTCTGAAATAAATCCAGTGGTCTGGCACTGAATAGAAGATGTTTTGCATGGTGAGTCTCACTATAGTGCCTGGAAATGAGTCTTTTCACAGAACTATACTACTGTGGTCTAAAAATAAAATGTTTACAGTCTTTATACATTACTGTGTTTCCATGTACTTCAGCAAAAACCTGTTCAATTTTGAAAAGAAACATATTGCATTTTTCATTGTGGATTTTAGATCATGGATCATTTAGATGCAATTAGATGGACTGCAAGCCAGAAATCTGCTTTCAGTGATTTTTTTCCACTTTTCCCTGCAATAATGAGACTGGAGTTTACATATATAATTTTGGTGGTGGTGGGGAGGCAAATACCCCTAGTGAAATGCAAAAAACATTGTTGGTGTTTTTTTATGTTTTTTGAGTTATAGTTTTTAGAATTCAAAATGCAACTCATTACTTTTTAATGTAACATAACATAGGGAAACCCTTACCTGCCATGACCTGTCATGTGATGCTTTTAAACTAAAGAAAAGCCTTCTTTAGCTGTACAGTGATCTTACTATGTGCACTAATATTATTGAATATTGGCTGCATATGTATGTGGATTACAACTGGCTAGCCATAAAGAGTGAACTGCAGTGATTTATATCTTTTTATATTTCCTCATGTAGCATGGATACATTTCTACCATTGTCCATCTTTTCTCTGGTCTACTCTACTCTATAAGGTTCATGTTATTATCATACCTGTGCAAAAATGTCCAATGTAGAGTACTGAAATATAAATTTAAATGTCACTGTTTCTGGGACTGTATCTTTAGTGACTGCCTGAATTATGAATCCTTGAAGTTATACTGTTGATATGGATGTGTATCATGCCTGATCTCTCTTTACTGTGAGGCACCCTGAACAGTTTCCTACAGTGGTACACAACCAAAAACGTTTTTCTCAAGTTAAGGAGCAAAGATAAAAATGCTCTTCTGCACTCTTGCATGTTACTTGTCTTGCCTGTGACTATAGTAAGCTGCTTGCTACACTATAGCACACAGCTTGCTACAGTTACCAAATTACCAACACATACTCAAACACTAAATGCTTCAGTCATGACTGCAAAAATAGTATGAGCATTCATTTATGAAACCACAATATCCTCACAGCATCTTAAATCAATGTCAGTACTGCACTTCATAGCACTGTCACTGCTAATTGTGCCCCTTAACAGCTTGCCCATGGGGCAGATGTCGCATTTTCCCCACACCCTTGTTATAGCTCTGCTTTACCAACAAGATTACATTACATGGTAAATGAATAAAAATAAAGTTTACTACACTAAATGTCAGCCTGACTGCATACAGGGATAAAGCTTTAAATATGACTCAGGTAACTTGAGCTTGATTAGCAGCTTTGAGTGCTAGATAGAACCAGGAAGGTGGATGGGTGTATTGTATCCATTTGGTGGGGAGAGTGGAGCCAGTCATCTATCAGCTATTGCAGGAAGGGGAGGGCTTGTGACCCAGAGAAATCCACATGGTCCACAAAGGATGAAAAGTAGCCTTCATAAACAAGTGCACGAGAACATGCACCTGCATTTGGCAGTATGTTATGGCTCCTGTGAGGAGGGAAACAGAGTACAATAGATTAGTCCAGATAGAATCACTTAAGCTAGAGGATTTGAGGAGACTCTCTCTCTCTCTAGTACTCTTCCTGTGGGAGGAATAAAGACTACTTGCTGAAGTTTTGAGTAGTTTATTCAGTTAATTAGGTAGATGGATGAGTGCTCTTGTTCTAATACATTGCATTCAACAGGTCGTTTATTTAAAGGCTGTTATAGACACTGTCTGGAGAGCTAAGGGGGGGTGACTGGAGGAAATTCTGGGAGATCTAAGATGATTTACTAGATGCTAACTAAGCTTTCTGACTTTTTGGTAGCCTTCACCCAAAAATATCAAGCTTCTTTGGGATCTTAAACCCCCAAAAGAATATCTCTGACCCTCCCTACAGATCAGCAGTGGCAAGTGCTGGTTCCATAAGTGAGACAATATCCATCTACTTTGATACCCAGATAAAACCAATGGCAAAGGCCAACAGATCTTTTATTTTAGACTGGATTTTCTGGATAAAATTAGAGATATTTTATAGGTTCATAGGTTCATAGGTTCATACTAGGCTATCTGCTCTAGGGCATTTATAAGCCTAGCCAGAGTTGTGTGGCTTCACCACCCCTTAGGTTGAAGAATACTATACCCATTAGTTTGCCATGCCTCTGTCCAGCAGTGATACAGAGATGATCCCCGGGGTAAACCTTCGATCTCCCATCCACTGGTCAAGATTCCTCTTGAACAGAGCCAACGAGGTGCTCTGTCTCACATGGACCGGGATTCTGTTCCACAGCATAGGGAGTCTCTGTGTGATGAATCTGTCCCTCCAGCACGTCCTAATTATATCCGTGTTGAGGTTTAAGTCTCTTGCTCTTGTGGCTCAGGTGGATTTGGATTTTTTGAGGTGGAGCATGTCCATTAATTCCGGGTGGGACATGGCCTTGTATGTCAGGCACAGGTCACCTCTGAGCAGACGGTATGCGACTGAATAGAGCTGGAGTTTCTTCAGTCGGGCAGCATATGGCATATTTTTGAGCCCCTTTATCCTTTTGGTGAGGAACTTTTGGGGTCTTTCCAATTGCTGCAGGTGTCGGGTAAGATACATTCCAAATGGGGCATTGTACTCAATCATTGGTCTGATAAGTGAAGAGTACAGGGGAACAATGACCTCCCTTGATCTGGATGTGAATCCCTTCATAATCAGGTGGGCAATGTAGAAGGTCCTCCTAACCACTTTGGCAATGTGATTGTCAAAAGAAAGGTTACTGTCAACTTGGGTCCCCAGGTCCCTGATAACCTCTTCTGTGCTTAATGGATTGCCACCTATGTGGTAACTTGGGGTTACCTTGTTTTTACCAAAGGGTATGACTATACATTTTTTGGCATTTAGCTTAAGGCCGTGGCTCTGGCACCAGTTATCTGTTTCTATGAGACCTCTCTGAAGGATATCTGTGTCTGATGGATTTTCAACTATGGCCCAGTTTGCAGTCATCTGCAAACTTTGTCAGCCACAATCCTCCTATGTTTGCCTGCACTTCTGCAAAGTAGATGCCGAACAAGAGGGGGCCCAGGACTGAGCCCTGTGGGACACCGCTTGTGACCGGCTTGGAGTCTGACATGGCACCAGCAACTCTAACCCTGTGGGTTCTGTCCTTGAGCCAGTTTGCAACCCATCTTGTGACATATGGGTTTACATTTAAGCTGGTGAGCTTTTCTATGATACCCGAGTGGGGTATTGTGTCGAAAGCTTTTGCAAGGTCAAGGTAGGCTGTGTGAACTGCCTTACCCTTATCAATGGCCTTGGTGACAGTTTCAAAAAAGTTGACCAAGTTCAAGAGGCATGATCTGCCCTTGACAAAGCCGAATTGGGTAGGATCCAATGTCTGTAGGTCCCCTATGTCTTTATTTATGAGTTCCATTATGATCCTCTCCATAGCTTTGCAGACCAGGCTTGTTAAGCTTATGGGGCAGTAATTACCAGGGTCCATAGAAGCACCGCCTTTGTGGAGTGGGATCACAGTTGCCGTACGCCACTCTTTGGGTACGTATCCTGTGGTAAAGCTAAGATTAAACAGCAGCCTTATGTGTGGGTTTAGTTCCTCATTGAGTTCATGTAGCACACAGCCGAGGACACCATCCGGTCCCATTGATGCTGTGTTTTTAGCTTTAGAGAGAGCAGCTCTCACCTGGGCATTTGAGATGATTGGGAGGCTACACTCTGCTGGGATAGATATTTCTCCTTTTGGGGGAGGGAGGGAGAAATTTTCACTGAACCTGTCTGCCAGTATGTTTGCAATGTCTGTGGGTTCAGTGATTTTTGTATCATTTTGGACTAATTCTGAGCATATCTGGGAGTTTCCACCCAGATTTCTAACATAGCTAAAGAAGGCCTTATGATTGTCTTTTGAGTCCTTGGCGATTTTTCTCTCAAAGTTGGCCTTATATGATTTTATGAGTGATCGTAGTTTTTTACTAGTATTGATCAGAGATGTCTTCCCTTTTAGGGATTTTGCTCTATCTTGTAGTAGCTTTCTCTTCTTGTTGTAAAGTTTGTTTATGGCTGGGGTCCACCAGATCGGGCGCTTGCCTTTGGTGGAAAGGGTCTTGATTTTATTTGGGATTGCTTGATCCATGCAATCCTGGAGGTGCTCATAGAAAGCATTTGTAAGGGATTCAGCAGCGTGGGCTGTGGTTTCCAATGGCTCAGGGGCCTTGAAGGATACCACACCAGTCTTAAGAAGTGTAAAGTTGGCTTTTGAGAAGTTCTTTTAGTGTGGTCTTTTTTGTTGGGGGTGGGGGCGGGATGTGGATCTCCAGTGAGATTAGTTTATGGTCTGATCTCACCAATGAGGGATATACTTCCGGTGTGGAGCATTTTGTCCCCATGTTTGTGATGATCAGGTCTAGTATATTTTCACCTCTTGTGGGAATGGTGACAAGTTGTTCCATAGCATTTGAGTTTATGAACTCCAGGAACCTTTGGGCTAGGGTACTGGGGCTTGAGTAATGTTCCCAGTCTATGTTTGGGTAGTTGAAGTCACCCAATATGATGGTGTTTGGAGAGACATTTATACTCTCCAGTGTCTTCAGGAAGGCTGTGTGGGGTTCCTGAGTTTGAGAGGGTGGCCTGTAACATGCTACAAACTGTAGATCAGTTTTGCCTATGGTTAATTGCACCTGAATGGTCTCTGATGCTTCGTGAGTTGCCACCAGCCTGGAGGTGTGGGTATCCTTGATAAATATGGATACACCCCCTCCTTTTGTGGTACGGTCTGGGTTTTGGGGCCAGAACGCATGATATGAGGTAAAACCTGATAGTGACGGGGTGCTCTCAGGAGCCTTGAACCAGGTTTCAGTCACAGCACAGACATCGATGTTCTCCATACTGAGGAGGGCTCACAATCTTGGCCATAATAGATATGGAGGCACTTTATACAGTGCTTCCGCACAGGTACTGTACCCAAGCTATAACAGAGGCATATGAAAGGGACAGGAATGCATTTCCAGGAGGGGCAGATGTTCTAGGAAGGTCATTAGATCTAACCCTTAGGAACAACTACTTCATATTTATCAACAGGTTTTATTAGCAGACAGCTGGAATAGCTATTGGTCAGCTATGGCCTCAAGCCTGGACAATGTGGCTCTTGGAAAATGGCAGGAGGAGGAGACAGTGTACCAAAGCCCCTACTTGCATAAATGAAATGCTAATCCCATTTCATTGATGACACCTTTATCATGTGGGACAAGGATGAAACCACACTGAATGACCTTTCAGCTATATCAGTAATTCCACTAGTTTCTTGAGATTCACAACCTCTCACAGCAAGTCCTCTGTTAGCTTTTGAGACATAATAGCATCTTAGGACATTGAAAACAAATGCCTCTACAATAACACCTGTTCACAAAATCAACCAGGATTAATATACTGCTGCACAGTAAATCATTCATCCCCAGATCACTAAAAGAAATATAAAATCTCAGAAGATGAGAAGTACACCTGTCTGAAGACAGCTTAGAGATTTCATCACAAATCTAATCAGCCTACACCAAGACTTCCTGGCTAGGGGGAGGGTATATCAATAAATTACTGAATTCCATTCTTAACCCCATCAGAACTTTAAAGAAGGCAGAGGACCCCATTTTGATGGAGCCCCCCCCCCCCAGGAGAGTAATAGGGCTGAAAGAAATCAATGCCAAGACCCACAGGAGGACAAATGAAAAAAAAGCAAGGCTCCCACTTTTACAAGATTGCTAAACAATCAGAAAGATCATGACAAACAACTGAGTGGTGATTACAGACAATAAGCAACTGAAAAAACTCCTAGGACCCCTATCCTTGTTTTGTTTTCAAGAGAGCCAGGGACATTAGGGACTGGGTAGAGTGCAAATTCAGACCGGAGGAGGGCAACATTGTACCTTTCCCCTGTGGCCCCCTTTATACTCTTACTACAACTACCTGAGCAACAAGGACTACTTGTTTGCCCAGTACTCTGGAAAAAAATCAACAGCACTTGTTCTGGTAATTGCAACACTGCTTTTGTGATATACTGTACACAGTGTAAAGACTGCAGTTGTTTAAAATCAAGGTGGCACACCTCCTGTCTGACATCAGATATCAGATCCTCAAAAAACAACTAGTGAAGTGCTGCCATAATTTCTCAGACCATGAAGGTTTTCACTTACACATCCTGGACAACCTCGCTTAGAGGAAACAAACATGCCTCCTTGAAAAAATGATGTTAAGCTGGCAGATCAAGCTGGATGCCCACCACCATTCTACTATAAACTCAAGCACTTCCATCAGAAGTGTGCACTCAGGAAACTAAACCATAACTCATGTAGCCAAAAAACTGTACTGTTTAATCCAGGATTTGGACATAAACTGGTAATTAACTCTTAATCACTGCTGATAGTATGAAAAGCATAAGCTTTAATGATAAACTTTGTACCCTCTCAAAATGCTTCCCCAGGATACATGTCAAACTAATTGGTCTATAATCTCCAATAGTATAACCAGGGTCATTTTTACATGCTGGAACAAAAATGGCCTCTTTCCAAATATTTGGGGAAAAACATTTAGTTAAATGTTTCTGAAACAAATAACCAAACAAGGGTACAAACAATCACTTATACCTCTCAAAAATTAAATGTTCGATCCATATTTGTCAATACAATCTAAAGGTAATTTTATATGTTCGTCCATTAATGGTGGACAACTACTTGCTAAATCTGTACCATTTATGGAGGATCTAACAAAAAAAAATAAATAAATCAGAAAACAAATTAGCCAAATCGGTTTGGGTCGCTAGTTGCTTATTCAGTTATTTTTATTATGTATATTTTGAGCACCATTGGTTTGGGTTACTAGTTTCTTATGCAGCAGAAGTCTATTTAGATGAAAGCAGAGAATAAGGGATTTATACACTGTTTCAACTGTCTCTTGAATGGGATTTTTGCTGGACTTATTTTTATTGTATATATTTTGTCCACTATCGGTTTGGGTTGCTAGTTTCTAAATTAGCCAACATCGTGGAGTCAGTCATACACCCATTAACATCTCTTAATACTAAATTTAAGGCATCATCCAAACCATAGCCTCATAAGGTTTTAAACAAGCCCTTTTTGTTATCTAATACACTGGCAGCCAACTTTATTTCACAGGCAATCCTACGCATGTTAACTAATCTTATAGGATATTTCTTATTGTTGTTATAAACAGACTTATTTGTCACAGCTGGATGAGCCCTAAAATACCTGAACATTTTTAATTTTTTCCTTCTAACCAATTCAAGTCTTTTACTCCAGTGGGCAGATCTAAAATGTTCCCTTCTTGTAGAAGTATATATTGGGACAATATAGTCAATCAAACTGTCTGACTATAAAAGTATCCTAATTTTCACATATGGTTTTACCTTTCATCTCAGAATCCCAAAATCATTAAAATCTTTCAGTTTTCATAGCTGCAAAACCTGATCTATAGAATTTTTTTACCTGTACTCATTCATTAACTATTGGTAAATTAAAATCCATAAATTCAAAACTGACACACAAATGGGCTGAATTCTACAACTCTGGAGGTGTACTACAATATTTAGATTTTAATTGGTCAGAGAGTCAGACTACATCTAGTACTTTACTTTCCATACTATTCTCAGTTACAATTTGTGACTATCCCCGTGAGATACTCTAACTTAAGATATTAGTTTCCACTTTACTAGATGATAGTGGTATTTGCTGACCAATCAATACCAGGAACATTTAAGTCATTGGCAATCATATCACAGTTCTTCTCAAAACAAATAATTATTTGTTGACTCAACAAAACATCAAGTTCATTAGGTAAATTTGGTGAATGAATGTACTCAAATACAACTGAGGGATGCTTGATGGTCATCGGGCATGAGAGCAAAATGTATATAGAAAAATGTTAACTGCACTAAATGCTGCATTCTTGCAGGACATCCACTCTCTTCCCTTGAGATGCCCTGAGATCAGTATAGGATCAAGTCCAAACTGTTTGTGATGACTGATCAACTATGTGAGATGATCAGCAACAATTTGTTTCTAGTTTTTGATAAAAATGCACAGGGGTTTATTTTTATTATTTCAAAAGAATAAGTAACAAATCAAGTTTCATTTTTCACCCTACATATATACAGTCTTGGGTATTACTGTGTTTATCTTTTATAGCTTGCTGTCTTGAAATAACTACATTTCATATTTCCTCCAATCTCTCTCTCTCTCTCTCTCTCTCTCTCTTTTGCATTGCCACAAGTCAACTTTTGTATTTTATAATATTATTAGTATTCAGAATGTCTTCATTATAACCACACTTTCTCTGAAACTGTAAGGTGACTTCTCACAAAATTGAAAGCTTTAGATTCAGAGTTTTGAGCTGTGTATCACTGAAAGTTGAATGGTGAAGTAACTTGATAAAATAAAGTACACAACATTCCAATATATCACATGTAAAGAAGCTATGAATACATTTAATACATTTTAACGTCAAAAACAAGAACAATAAAGATGTTAGTTGCCAAGGCAGCCATCTTTCATTGGAAATCAAGCATCTTGCAAGTATTCAACTGAATGGTCTTTCAACTGAAATATGTAAAATGAAGGATAATCCTGATAATGAGGTAAAATAGAAGTTCAGAGACAAAACTGGCTTAACTACAAAAATAAGATATGGAATATTAAAAGTTGTCCATCTTGGTGCTAAGAAGCAACCACACATAAATAAATCCTCAGGTACTAGGTGTGGTACATACAAGAGAAAAGAAAGTGCAAACTAGTTAATCAAATTTGCAGGCTAGGTGGGAGGTCAGATTTAATTCCATAAAGGAAAGAATAGTTAAAGTCTTTGTTTAAAATGCATAAGCACCTTGTAGAACAGTGCAAAATAGTGAGAGTACCATGTTGTCAGGAAAGCATTGCTTTTGAGCTGGATACTAGAGCAGAATGCAATATTTTAATGGACTGTATATTTAAAGTCTCAACATTAACAGATACTGAGTGTGAAACAGCATGTACCTTAATAAGGTATTCTGGGTATAAGCTAAAGCCTGTGGGTCAGATTTTGCTTATGCTTAGTAAAACACACAAAGTATTAGCTTATGTTGCAAGTTATTACTTTGGAAATACAAAAAATCAGCTGAATATTCAATGTTGCTTGAATGGTTGCATGTAAGGAATTTACATTATAAAGAGAGTTTAGGTTTCATATTTCCTCTAGAAATAGACAAGAACAATTCAATTATTTATGTTAAAGTTTTCATATGTACCAATTACAATATTTTTCTAGATAATTTCAGAAGGTTTCGGTGAGTGCTAGTCAGAATGTAGTAAAGAAAGAAAGTAAGCAAACAACTTAATATCTTAATCAGGAAGTACTGGATTATAATAATACTTTGCAGAACCACTTTCATTTGAAAACTAAATCAAGCTGCTATTGGAGTAGCACATCAATATTTCTCCAGAAGCAGTGCTTGTGAAGAACAGTACCTGTAGCTCTTTGTAACAGAAATTTAAAAGAATGGCACAAAGGAAACACTTTGAGTGATTATTAAACAAGCTTAGCCCTATAAATGTATAAATAAAAAATAGCATGGTTAGAGTTGTGAAGTAAGACAAGCATAGGACTTGTCCAGAGCCCAGGGTCTAAAAAGATAGATTAAAAGGAAGATTATCCACTCCAGACTATTCAAGAGGTTGTTTCATTGATGCCTGTTGTTATATACTCATCTATACTAGTTGTAAATCAGGGTTACTCCCCACCTTACCCATGTGTGCTAACCCTAACCATAACCTTAAACTTAGCCCTGCCCCTAACCATAACCCTACACATTTTTTTCTAAAACCTTTTCCCTAACATATCAGTGCCAAGGCAACTCTTGATCTTGGTTTAACTATTGCAATGAGTTATTTTACAGAAATGGACCCAGTCCCATCAACTGTTTCTAGGGCAGAAAGTGAGCCAGATTTAGAAGTTCCTCAAAGTGATCTGTACACATCCTGAAAGTATCCCCAATTAAGGTTAGTGTTTCTCCACCGTTGCTTAGAATTGCCCAGGCAATTTTCTGTTTGTCTGTCTGTCTCTCTCTCTCGCTCCAGAGTTACCACATGATTCACCAAAACCAATATAAGACCTTCTGAAATGCATTCTAAATGGCCTTTTCAAACTCTTTCCACACTCAGGCCTTCACTCTCATGACTAATGCAGCTACTGCCTTCTTGGCCTGTCAGTACCTGTGTCAAATATACAAATCCTCAGTGTTGTTGTGCACCAGCAAGTCTAAGAGTTACAACTCTGAAAAGCACCAAACACATTTCACCTTTTTGCTAGATGCCTTCCAAATCTGTGTGAAGAGACACATTATTTGGAAAGCATCTATATATGTGTAATTACTGAATAAATATAAAAACACTTTAAAAGACCAAAAAGAAACACTTGAAACTTAGAACACCCAGCTCAAAAGTCCATCAAATGAACCAAAGTCGGACAAGTGGATTAGCGCTTTCAATCACTTTTTAATACTGTGATCTTCTTCAGAAACCTACTGAATAAATATACTTGTAGAATTTGTCATATCCATAAACCATAGCCAAAAACGCTTTCTTTGTTTGAACATATCTAGTTTGCAAATCTGTCAACACACTATAACCAAAGGAAATAGGATGAGTTGGCTCCGTATCTCTGTTTCAATACTATGTTGACTGGTATCTGCTTGCAATGCAGATAACTTTGCCATATCATAATGATGAAGAGTACAAGACTTGTCACAAGTTTCTTTTAAGACTGTGGAACTGTTTCCCTTCCTAATGCCATGCTTTTCAATCAGCTTTGTTAATGGCATAGACAATTCTAATAGTTATGTATGAACTTAGATAAGTATTGTTATCATGCTTAAAAAGTCTCAGAATGACTGCCTCCAATGGTCTTTCTATATGAACAAATGCTCTCATATTTCTTAAGACATGCCCCATGCATTTGATAGCTATCACCCATGATTGGCATTTGCCTATATTTAATTTTAAATTGTTTTCACAGCCTGTCAAGTAATTTTTCAGAATCATGTTATGCTGCTTCTTAGTTTCATTCTATAACAGTATGCCCTTAATGATGCTGTCAGCACTTTCAATGATGTGTGCTCCAGCTTCAACTCACTGAAAAGCCTCATGTGATAAAGGAATGCCAAATTTTATTTTTATTTTTTATTTATCATTTGTTGACCGGGAAAGTCCGACTAGGTTCCACAGAGCCTGTTTTCAGCGGAGGCCCGGGGAGAAATGCTCCAGATGCATGTCTTTGGAATGTGGGAGGAAACCGGAGTACCCGGAGGAAACCCACTCGAACACAGGGAGAACATGCAAACTCCACACAGAAGGCACCCCAGCCGAGAATCGAACCGGTGAACCTCTTGCTGTGAGGTGACAATGTTAACCGCTGCACCACTGCGCCGCCCAAATGGTATTCTAAGTAACTTGACTTCCTGGTGTGTATTAAATGTACATAGTTTTGAACTGTCTGAGATTACATTTGACTTTCTAGAAGCCTTATTTAATATCAGGTACTGAGAAATAGGTATCTATGGGCATCACAGATACAACTTTTTAAATGGACTTCAGTGGATGCAGCTCCCCCAGAATTGGCTTACTCTTGTCTTGTGGAGCAATGCAAATTCTAATTTTCTCCAGGTTAAACAATTGTCACCAAACTGCTTACCTGTGGAGTATGCCCAATTTGTATTACAGCACGCTCATTTGCTCCATTTGCTTCAATTCTTTCTTCATTGCCTACTTTCTGGCACTGCTCACACATTCTGTAGTACCCTATTACATCCCTTGCAATTCTAAGGCAATAAATTTCTGCATAATACATCACTTGGTATGCTTTATGCCCATATGACCTGCAAATGGAATGTCATGGGCTATGGCTAAAAGTGCCAGACAGTAGGCTCTGGGCATTACCAACTGCTGTATTCTCTCACCCTCTAGCCCTCCCTCAGGGGTCCATTCTCTATACAGTAATCCTTTGTTCCAGTATACGTAATCCCCTTTTCCTTGAGAATCAGGCGCCTCCCTAGCTACCTCCCTCAAGGCTTGTAATGTAGGGTCTGAGAGCTGAGCCTGTCTCAGTTCTCTATTTGTAACCCTTCCCACCTCCGCTTCCACAGAAATTCTGGTATCTTTTGACAGCTGTCAGCCTGGGTACTACTACTCACCTCTGCCCTTGCAGTCTCTCTGTCTAAGGGAACATCAGTACCCACCAGCAGTTGTTGCTCACCTTCAGTCTCACTGCAACAGGGTAGCTCCCTCCCTGAAGTAACCACCTCACCAATCCTGGCTTCAAGTGTGAGGTCTGTCTGGGCCCCCCACAGGCTACCAGACCCACATGCCTGTCTCCAACTCTGACTACATGTCATTGCATGCACACATAGAGCTGCATTATCAAAATCATTCCCTATCAGGACATCTGCAGGCATATCCTCAAACACACCTACTTGCTTACTTCCTTTTCCACAATTCCAGTCAAGGTGAAACCTAGCCAAAGGTATTTGGAATGAGATCCCTCCTAAAGCTCTGACTTGAGTAGACTGCCCAAGCAAGTAGTGCTCCTCTGTAACCATTGCAGGCTTTGCAATGGTTAGGTCAGAGAATGTGTCTCTCTTAGCAGTGGCCTGTTTCCCATCTACTAAGATAGGATATAACCTCTTGTGGTAGTTTGGTACCCTTGTTGTCTCCAGACAACTTACCACTGGCATTCTGTTATTCCCACTTTCTGGCTCCCCTACCTTTTGTTCCCCACCTTGCCTCTGTGGACATCTATATGTTACATGGCCCCACTGGTTAGATTTAAAATATTTAACCCTTCATCCTGGCCTTGTATCCGAACTAGTGGCTTCCCCTGTTACTGGCAGATTCTGTTGGGGTGGTTTAGGCTGCCCAGCATGGGTTCCCTTATACCCATGTGCAGCACTGGGTATCCCTTTCCTGTGCAGTGATGCCCTGCTTGCTAGGTATAGGTCTCCTTTTTCCTCAACTCATCTGCGGTATTGCATTCCCTGTCAACCAGTTCTCATGTCCTCAGGTAAAGTGATAAGTGCTTTTTCCCTCACCAAAAGGTCTGCCAGCTCTTCAAAAGTGGTGACCTGACTCCCACTCACCCACCTATGAAAATAAGTGCTTAACTCAGCAATCCAATGACACACTTTCATCTGCCTTGCTTCTATACTTAGAAAAATGTTTCTATAAGCTTCAGGTGTTAACAAAGCATTCCAATAAACAATGTTTAATTGTATTATAATTTAAGCAATCAGTATCAGACAATTTAGAAACAACAGTTACAGCTTTACCGTGGAGTAAGGGGATCAGGAACCAGACCCAGAGCCCTTGGTCAACATTTTACTGTTTACATACCCTTTCAAACATATGCATAAAACTATCAAAATTAGCACCACCTGTAAATTGTGGAAGAAATTTACTGACCTTTATTGCTTCCGGGGTATTGCCTCTGCATCTAATTTTCTTCAGCCTCAAAACATCTTAGTCTCTCTTTTTCTTCAGCCTCCGAATACACAGTTTCTCATTTTCTTCAGCCTCCAAATGTGCAGTCACTCTGTTGATTCTATTTCCACATGTTTGGCTTCCAGTTCTGGTCTCTTAAACTCCAGATGGACTTTTCTGAAAGCTGTACATCCCCAAGGCCAGTCTGGCTGTCTTCTTGGTTGCTGGTCTGTGATACAGCTCTGACTAAGGCTGCAATCATTTCCACTTTAGTCAGGTTGGCATGCACCAGTCTTTTGTGGTGGCACATCTCAGCCAACTGGCTCCTTGTCAGCTTGCCATAACCCTCTGCTGACATCCTTGCCTGCTCTCACTGACTAACTAAGCTAACAAAAAAAAAATAAAACTGTTATGTTATAAAACTCTGAATATCTACCATGTGGCTGCTTGAGAGTGTAAACACCTTCTTTAGTGACCACTGTTTACAGGCTACAAGAGTTCAATATCCACACCACTGAATCCCAATATGTGATGTGCTGCTCCCATCACTGCCAACCAATAAATATGTGACGACCCACCACTGGACCAATAATCAAGGAGTTTCAGTCCTCACAAGTTGCAACTGTGGAGGACGTTCACCAAGAGGATAACAGATAGAACCAGTGCTTTGTGTCCCTGCCCAAGTAACAGACACATACACTCTTTGAGATTTGATTTACACACGCACACACACACACCTAGGAAAGGCTGGCACAGGTTTACTAGCTGTGCCCCCCTTCTGCCCAGAGTATAAGGCAGTTATGGCTGCCACCAGACACTCCTGCCAGCTACCTTAAGGTCCTTACAAGGGTAATCAATATACTGAGTGAAATGAATATTAATACAAATGGTAGTTTGACCAAGAGCAAAACTATTAGGAGTGGCCCAGACAGTGTCACCAAATAAATATGCAAGTACTCTCAGAACTTAAATATCTCTACAAAGATTAGCCACAATGAAAGGTTTAAATATATTTAACAATAAATAATAAAAAACTAGAAAATACTAAGTATATATTCAGAGTGACATCATAGTTCAAATCACAGGAAATATTTAAAATAACATTGAAGGATAGACTCAGACGAATAAAGAAAAATTATATCTAAACTAAGCTTCACTATATTCCTAACTGAATCTAAGAGAATTATTATTATTCCCCAATAACTGACTTAATAGAGCAAAGCAGATGATGTGGTGAATGGTCCTTCTTGTTGATGTCAGGCCCAAGGCAGAATATAGAATGCTCAGTCTCTCTAAGAGACTTCTCAAAATAATATCTAAAATATTACTTCTGGCATGGTTTGCAGAATGACATAATTTCTGGTCATCTGACTTCTAGTTCCCATGCAAAAGTCCCATTGCTGGAAGCTGGCAGGACTTTGCACCTACCTGTAAAAATGCACACACAAGGGCTTTTGCTCAGATCTTTGGCACGTGCTGGAAGTCATGAAACAATTGACTTCCAGAGTGTAATTTGTTCACCCCAAAGACAACACAGAAAGCTTCCTATTACAGACTTTGTGTCTTTGGTTGCACTGAAATCTGTGAAATAGCATATTTATGGCCTAACCTATAAAGTGATTTCAGATATTTTTCTAAAGTTTGCTGGTCTGAGGTTAATCCTCTGGTTTCCTCTGTTAAAACATATACATTTAAACAGTTACAATAGTGATGTATATTTCTGTTCTTTCCAGTAAGGGACACTGTGCATACATTTCAAACCCAAGCACTTTATAAAATACCTTTTTTAACACAAACATCTGTACAACTCAGTTTGATATACACATGACATACAGTTCTAATACATTTGCAACATCGGCATCTTGTATGGCCCAGAGTTCTAATGCATTTGTAACATAAGTATCTTGTAAAAATCAATTTGCTATTCACAAATGACATATATCTATTAACAAAATTCCAGCTACCTGTGCTGGCAGTGCCTCCTTTCGTCACAATAGTCAAGACCTGGGAATAAGCCAGTATACTGCTAAAAATATTGTATGTGTAATAATACTTCATGTTTCTATCTGTATTGATCATTTTAGAGTGTCCGCATAATAATTTTCCCATTGTACCATTAATGGACTATATGGAACAGCTGTGCAACTTTACTGTAAAACTGGGTAAGCTGTTTGCTTTATAAAAGTGTAAATCATTGCCTTTGTGAATCTGTGAATATGTGAGTGTATTGTTTCCCATATCTGGGAATGTTTACATTTTTTGATTGCATGCTATTCCATAGTGTCTTGAGACTGCATCTGCATTCTGTGTACTGTTTGGGTCTATGACTAAATGCCAACTAACCTTTCTTCAGAGATAATAATGTCCAAAAAAAAGGTCAATGTCATATATTATTGACTAGAACAAACAAGTTGAAAAACATTTTTTTTTGTGGAGCCAAGCCTCCTTGTACCCTCACACCTCCACATTTTAAATAAACTCTGAGGTCCACAACATTAGGCATGAGTAAGAGCTTTCTTATCCGTAGTTATGTATTCTCACTATAATTAATAGATAGTTTTAAATAAGACAGTTGATACTTCATCAAAACAAAGAAACACACACACACACACACACACACACACACACACACACACACACACACACACACTGTCATCATCCGGTGTTTGCTTAATCATGCCCAGCTGTTCACAAGCCATTCTGCTCAAAATATTTGGTTGCAGAAGTGACACATTATGAAATAAAAGTTCACAGATTTTGTTTTTATAAACACACCACAGTTCTTTGTTCCAGAGTGGTGCTGGTTTGTCTCCACAGTAAATTAGTAATGTAGCTTTAGACCCATTTACAGTGCCTTTCAAGCTGAAGTCACTAGATGCGGTCTCATTATGTCACATTCTATGCTAGCATCAATTTTAAACGTAATGCTTTTACATTAATATAGTCCATCAGTCAACTGATTCTTTTTTGAGACACACTGCTATATCTCTGTCACTTCTATACTAACAGTAATCATTGTATGTACATTAATTGCAGTTCTTCCTCTGGTTATGCCTTGTATCAGTCAGTGACTGAACAAATAATACATCTAATTGCATCAGTCACTTGAAAAAAAATATTTTCTCTGCCCTTTTTCCTGTTTTATGCTTGAATATTGTTTGAGATATGGTTCATCCCCTTCCCTCAGCATACAACATGGACAATACCCCACTCCAAAATGAGAGTGCTGTTAAAGACCTTGGAACTTGGGCTGATAATCTCCACTCCTTTGATTATCATGTAATGAAAATAGTCAGAAAGTCCTTCTACTTACCACAGCTAATTGCTAAAAGAATATCATCCAGATCTAAAGAGGTTGTTTTCCCCTCATATTCTCCATTGATTTGGCCAATTAATGCATAAGACCCCTTTTGGGTTGTACCTCACTAGACATATCAATCAATTAGAAAGATGCTAGATGTTCCTAACTAAGATCACAGTCCCTTTATTCAGTATCATATAGACTGAGGAGAGATCCCTACATTGTCTTCCATGCCATTAGGGACCCAGCAGACCTGGATTTCTTGTATTTCCATGAATCAAACAGTCCTACACATACGAGAACCAGAAATATAAATTTTCATTTCCAAGTACATAAAACATGGTGGCAAGATAGGTTTATTATGCAGCATTTCTCCACCTCTGGAATAGACTCCCACTGCAAATCAAGCAGTGTGATACATTACTCTTTTTCCAATGGGAACTGGATGATTGGATGGGTATTCACAAATTTACTCCTGGTATGATTGGTCAAGCTCTACTTGAAAAAAGGAGGTACGGTCTAAAGGTTGGTACTGGCAAGATGTAAATGGTAGTTGCCTTGATTTCCTTTGAGTCCTATGTACTACTGCAGACTTTAGATATCTAGCATCATAAATAGCTCTATCTTCCTGGGGCCAGCACATACTTGAAGAGTATCCTACATGCCTCGCTTCATGAGATGATTGTCATCTCTCTAGATGGGAAGACCGTTTGGCCATGAGGCTACAGCTGTCCCTGCAATCAGGGAGGTAAGTAAAGGTGCTTGGGCCATCATGTTGTAATCAGCTGAGTGCTTGCATTAGCCCTACTCTCCCTCAGATGTGCTGAGCTTAATTCACAAGGTGGCCATGCAATGGACACATGAAGGAGCCACCCCACCTATGAAGTGATGAGGCCCTCATTTGACTGTCCACCTTTCAATGCAGGAGGTGCCTCTCATCATGGCTCTGGTATCGCCATCAGAGTTTGTGTCCTAATTATTCATCCATTTACTGTATTTTCCTCCTCCTCCTCCCCTGAAGAAGTGAGTAGGCATTTCCCTATTATTCACCTTCCCCCCAGTTGAGCCTAGGTCACCTGGGTCACAATCACCTCTCCGTGCCATGCTTCCAACACATTTGCATTTATGATTAGGATGCAGTGACAGACAATAAAAGACCTGAGCCCCATGCCACCCACACATGTATTGTTTTATACCACATATGTATATGCAGTCAGTGACACAATGAGTTCACCTGTGCATATGTGGGATGAGTGGTACAAGGTAGAAGGGCAAGGGCCTTTTACTTCCCAGTCAGCAGTCCATACACATACCAGTAGAGTAAGGTACCAAGATGAAAACCTTGTGCCAATACCACCTCAGTATCTTTGATCATCCCAATGTCCAGTCACTCTTCAGTGCATATCAACTTTTAAAAGCCAGTATTGGATTTGATGTCAAACTTGCGTACTGTAAAGCTCCTTGTGTGGTCTAAACTGTAGTTGTATAAAACAGTTTACTACAGTGTAAAAGTGAAAAAAAATAAAATAAAAAATAACTGAAACCTGAGCACTGTAGTGCTCTGGGCAGGGTAATTTGTAGCAATCAGTTTGCTATAGTTGAAAAGAAAACTGATTTTTTTTTAACTAAACCGGAACACTGTGGCACTCTATGCAGGGTATAAACTGTAGCAACTGCAGTTTAAAAGTAAAAAAGTGTTTTTTCTAAAATAAGAGGAAGCAAACAAGACTGCATGAAGTTATTATTCTCAACGTTTACTTTGGAGAAAGAAATATAAACTCATTTTGTAATTCCCTGCCAGTGAAAAAGTGCACCTGCAGTACGTACATTCTGTAATGACTTGTATAGCATATCCACAAAGAAAGAGTGTGATTCATTTCTGTGAAAATGTTGCTCTACAAAACAACATCTCACAGCTGTGTGAACATTAACATAGTTACCGCCTTGTCATTATTCTTCTTGTAAAATCATATTGTACAAATTATCCTCAAATGTCCTTACTTCATACATTAATTTAATTTATTTGTGACAAGATCCATCGGTATGTTGTGTGGCAGACACAGTCAATACACAGCTCTCTAGAGTGTGTAGTAATATGATAGGCAGGGTGTTGAATTTGGTAACATCTGTCTGTCTGTCTGTCAGACAACTGTGTCAGACAGGAGTGGCTTAGGCAAAGGAGTATTTGTGGCACAGTCAGAGGACAGCATTTTTAAGGCATCACCCTGTAAGGTAGGGTATCCACACCCATTACATTAGGGAAAACACACAGGTTGATACACAGTGTTCTGATACCTTGCTGGCATGTGTTTATGTCTAGCAAGACGCAAATGTTGAGTCTGTCATTGATTGCTCCTAGGCATTGTTTCATTTCCAAATAAGAATGCACTGTATTGTATGTCTTCCTCCAAACATGTCTGTATTACCATAATTGTTTTCTTCACACTGTACAGCTCCATAGGACATGAGGACTTACATAAAATTTCTTACTGTATAGCATAATGCCAGATCATCATAAAGTGTGACTGGGTCTGTGTTAGGACACTTTCTTGTGTGTTTGTGCTGTTTACATGCTATTATGGTAGTGTTTGTTGTAATTTCTTGTGAGCCTACCCAATATAATCTTGTGGTAGGTGCGCTCCATTTACAAACAGTGACCTTGAACCACTGAAACGTCATCAGATCCTCGTTGTCATTTGTCAATTGTTTATTTTGAGTGTTATAATATTACAGTTGAATATAAACCACATGCTTGTCTAACTGGTCTACGTTACATGATCGAACAGTCACATGTTCGACTTTCATATAGCCGAGACCATATGATCGAACATTTAAATGTTCAAACATGTAACAAAAACAAAAAACTAACCGTTGCTCCCCACTATTTAAATATACCAACTCCGAGATCGCACTACATTGTGGAAAAGGGAAATCTTCCTGTTCCACACTCTATGGAGATCTCCATTCAGACCATTCGAACTTTTAAAAGTTCGATCATATGCTCTCGGCCATATGAAAGTCGAGCTTTTAAAAGTTCGATGATCTGAAGGAGACCCTATCTAACACATGTCTCAAGGTAATATACCCACTGTCTATGGTTGCCAAATAACAACAAATGGCAAAACATGTCCATTTTTGATGTGCATAACACAACAGCTGTAGAGCTCATTTCTTCTTATTTTTTCCATGATGACATGGCAAATACAACACTACTGTCAGTTGTCACACATACATCTCCTGTATGTACAGATCATATTCAATAACTGCAGTCTGTTCTAATAGCTTCTCATGTATCCACTGTCCTTGTTGTTATCTCATTTTGGCATGATGTCACCATTCATATCACATTTACTCTCCTTTGTTATAATGTAGCATTGTGCCCCTCTCACATCCATCTTTAGTATGTCCATTTTTTGTTATGAGCATGTGTCAAGAATTGTGAACAGGTTTAATGAGCATGAGTCAAGAATTGTGATTAGGTTTAATTATTATTACAACAATATAGACAATTTATGTTTAAAATGTTTCTTTGTGACATAATTACATTTGACTGCATTAAATGAGCAAATTTTCTCCATTTACCATCCCCTCTCACTTATGGCTGCACCACTAACATTGTATTCTATGTACCTTCTCCCAGTTTAGTGTCCCCTGCATTGCGTATGTGATCGTGTGGGAATTTTATAATTTGCAGCAGAGCAGAAAACCTGGATGGATGGAAAATTAATGGGAAATTTATATAGAGCCAAAGAGATGTTTCATTGTAATTCGCAGGGTGTAGCTTACATTCTAGGCTGTGATTGTGAAATAACAAAATGGTATATTGGGCAAGCCAAAAGAAGGGTGAAAGTAATAATTATGGAACATCTAGGGGGCATCAGGAATAAAAATTGCCTGAGTCCAGTAGCAGAACATTTTGTGCCTATTCATGGGGGTTGTTGTCAAAGTTTATTTTTCAGTGTGTTAGCACATCCAACTATGGAACACGGGGGACGTTTTAAAAATGAGTTGGATAAATTGGAGTGTAGGTTTATTTTTAACTATAGGACACTCCATCCAAGAGCTGGGACTTTTTTACTGAAATCCAGTCCAACCAGGTAGCAATGTATATGTTTATGAATTTTTTGGATGTTATTGTGTTAATTATATATTATATGTGTTTGGTTTCTTGAAAAAAATATTTGCCTGTGAGTTAATTTGCTGTAATTCCTGTCAGGTTGCCCTTAAACATAATACAGAAAGCAAACAGCAGATTATTCAGCTTTCTCAGAAATATCATACATGCATTTACCACCCACTCTATAGAAAATACTTCCTTGTATCACCTATTTTGCTATCCATTCATTACTCACATTCAGTCAGATCTGTTGTATTTGTATAACTCAGGTGTTTATGTGTAGTGCAACACTGGAGTACACTGAAGTACATATTAACAGAAGCTAATTGCAGGCACTATGCAATAAATACCACTGCTTCACTTTCCGGTGGGAGTTGATTCCTTTTAGGAAGACTGAATGCACATTATCTTCCTATCTATCTGTCTGTCAGTCTCTCTATCAATCAATCTAACTAAAACTAAGAAGAATCCTCTGGCCATTAACTAGAAGACCAGAAGTCTGTTGTTCTTCCAGGTTTGTAATACAGGTCAAGGTGGAAATAGCAGAGATATAACCAGATAGTAAAGATGTGCTCCTGCCACAAATGGATTCCATGCTGCAGGAAACCAAAGCAAAATGCATTACTTAACCCTTCTAAGTTTGTCTTGAGGCTTCTTCTTTGGGGAGCACATTTCATGGGCATAGGATAAAGGGGAAAATGTTTCAAAAGTTGTACAACTCTAACCCCATATTCATCATAGCATAGACTAATTCCTCATAAAGTCCAGGTATATGTTGTTCTGCCTTCTCTCACTCTTCTCAACTGTGTACAGATAATAAACAGTTTGAAGGCTGCTTCAGAAGAAAAGTCTCTGGGATAAAAAAATCTCAGTGTTAAATTTGTTCTTGACTGTTGTTAACACAAAAGTCTTGCTCGTCATCAGGAAGACAGAAAGACGTCAGTAGCAGTGGAATGTGAGACTCTGAAGTGATACTCTTTATATGTAAAGTGCATTTAGTTACATATTTTTGTTGGCAACAAAAGCATGGTTGAATTAAAGTATGTCCCACCCAGCAAAGCAAATGAAACAATCTTTTTTTTTTGCTGTTTTATTTAATTACTTTTTCTTCTGTGATGCCCTGGGTCCTGGGAACATTTAGGAAGACTTAACCTACATAGCCTATTGATAATTAAATACACCGCTCCTGTGTGCCATTTTATTATCCATGTTCTGTACTGCTTATCACCACATTTCATGTCAAGTGTGCACATGGGTACTGGCACTAATTTTCATGTAAAGAAATTGTCAGATGTTGTGTAGTATTGACCTATTCATAGCACCAGTAAATAGCTTAATTCAACACAAAAATTAGATTTTCTTTTATTGACTTCTTGTCTTCATACACACACACACACACACACACACACACACACACACACACACACACACACACACACACACACACACACACACACACACACACACACACACACACACACACATACACACACACACACACACACACACACACACACACACACACACACACACACACACACACACACACACACACACACACACACACACACACACACACACACACATACTCACACACACGCACACACACACACGCACACACACACACACACACACACACACACACATACAGACTCTGGTAGTAATAATCATCAATGCTTATTTGTATAAATTCTAATAACCAAACAAAAACAGTGAGAGTTCAGTAGGATTACTGCTGTAATGCTACATAAATAAGGTCAGGTGCTTGCAAACTGTAAAAGAACTAGTAAAAAAGTAGTTTTTTAGTACAGTCTCCAAAAAGGGATGCACAAGGCCTAAATTCAGAAGTAAATCACTATAAAATCAAGAGGCACATAAACATAAAAATTAAGAGCTGTGTAGGAAAGAATAAATGGAAAAGACAGAAGAAAGGCATACATTAAGAGGTGATAGTTAATGTCAGGGAGCCAGTGGGAGTAAAATTTATTTAGAACAGAAATTTATGGTCCAGTTGCAAATCCTCCATAGGAGGAGACAATTTTCTTTTAAGATGGGGTGTGTTCCCCTTCATCACCTTACTAATGTGTCCTAACACTATACATTAACTAAAAATGGTTTCCCTAATAGTACCACAATACAAGACACACAAGTGCTTTAAATACACCAGCACACATGCACAACACTAAAATTATCCCCTAAATTAACTCTAAAAGTTAACCCACAAACACTTACACACACACTCTCACTCCTAATGCTAAAACATTTAGTATATCTGGAAGTTTAACATTAAGATACATGATTACTTACCATAATTAAAAAATATCTCCTACAAAAGGGGAGCACTTAACATTCCTCTTCATTAAACCCTGCACTTGGCAAAAAGTGATTTCAATTAAATCAGATGGTCGCGTGCTCTTTCAAAACAAACTCAACTTTCAACATAGCGTACTGCAATATGACTTTTTCACTTTTTCTGAGATCTGATATTATACTATAAAGACTCTAGCTTGGCTGTTTTACTAAAGGATTTGTGTGTATGAGCTTTTTATCCATTGGTTTGGATGTTATTTGGGACATATTTCAGTTGTCCTAATGTTTATGGACACCAGACTTGTTTTTAAGTTCTGTGTTTCTAAAGTAAAGCCAAAGATTCCACTTATACTACACTAATGAGCTCCAAAAAGAGCAAAACATGGCATGTCTACAGCTAGTGGAGTTTGGCTGTATTGACCAAAATGCACCCTAAAGACTTAAAGTAAAAAGTCATGTGAATTCAGAAGCCACGTAGCTGAAATACTGTCCTTAAAGGATAATTTGCATATATCACATGGGCCTCCACTACAGAAGGTTTAAAGTATTATAAAGTGAAGACTTTTGCTTGACTGGGTCTTTCTTGTTGTTTTTACTAAATTGTTTGTTTATGTGCTCTTTTTATCCTTTAGTTTGGATTGTTAATATCTATCTATCTATATGTGCGCATATGCACACACACACACACACACACACACACACACACACACACACACACACACACACACACACACACACACACACACACACACACACACATACACATCCATCTAGCTATCTATACATAATTACTGAATTACATCGACACACCACACAAATATGTCAACAGAAATGCCAGAGGTCAACTTTGCATGCATGAGTAAAATCCTTGCCACATGCAAAAACAAAAAAAAATAGCATCATATTTGTGGGGGGAGCCATTCTGCAGCCCCCACACCCACTGCTAGTTATATGTGACAAGGGTGCTACTCTGCTTGACATGTAGAAGGAGTTTACTCCAGAGGTGAGAGATACAATGTGATGTGAATCTATGTTATTAACATCTCATATTTATCTGCTGCTGATGAATGACTCTTTCCTTATTTGTGTAATCGTTAGCTGTGCAAAGGAACAGAAAGTAAAGAAAGGTTGGATATTTCCCGACTCAAAATGCTAGACACAGATCTCCACAGACCTGTACGTAATAGGCAGGGTATAGAAAAAGGGCTGCCAGTCTGTTCAGATAATTTAAGGTCTTGTGGCCATTAACCCTTTTAGCTAAAAGTCTCTGAGGTCTAAGTAGAGTGATATATGCAGTCAAATACATGGCCAAAAGGGGCATTATATTTAGTAATGAGTCTAATGAAATACAAGTAGAGGGAAATTAGGACTTGTTTGGATCTAAAAGAAATGCCTTTGGAAACCAGGTGTAGTCAGATAAAAGACTTGCCAACCTACTGTATATATAATGGTCAAAAGATAAGTAATTATCAACAGGAATGTATAGATCCCTTATGGCAGTATCTGATTGGAGGGGTGTGTTACCTGTATGTTCTGATGTGGAAATACTTCTTTACCAAATTTTTTCACATTTAACCTGGGGCCATTATCCTTGCACTAGTTGTTGACATAGTATAACTTGTATGGGAATTGTTGTGAGTCAGTGGAAGATCAAATAATAGCACGCAATTTACAGTCATCTGCAGACTTAGATAACCATAGGTCTGAGAAATAAATGCAAAATAGGAGAGGACCCACTACTGTACACCCCTCGTAACTTTGTTTTTACTTCAGAAGTGACACCTTTGACTTTAACCACATGGTTCTTCCAGGCATTCAGTCAGCTGTTTCCTCCACAACAGAGATTTCTATTCAGATCTACAAGCCTGTCAATAAAGTGTGCATGGGGAATAGTGTCAAAGGCCTTGGCCAGGTTTCACATTACCAGCCACCCCCTATAATCACTACAGAATAAGTATTTTATATTTAGAATAGATAACTGGTACACAGTACATTCATTATTGCTAAAAATGTGTTTGTTTATGTATTGATATATTTATTTATGTATGTATGTGTTTATGTATGTTTTTCAAAGGAGTACAATGGCCAAGACTGACCATTTACATGTACAATCCGAATGAACAATCATTCACATGGGGTAAACTACAAACACAGTTACAGGAAAATGTAATGTGATTAAAGCATAATGTGTGTATGTGTTTGGGTCTACATATATATATATATATATATATATATATATATATATATATATATATATATATATATATATATATATATATATATATATATGTATATGGGGCTACATTTACTTTATTCTGTTGAATTAACACATAACCAAAACTAAAAAGATTGAGATGAGAAGAGCAAAATCTCACAAGAACGAACCTTTACAATGCTAAAAACCAGAACAAGGAAACACCAGCTGTGGATTTCACACACTACTATGATCTTCTGAATGCAGATCGTGGTACTTGACAATCAGGAAATGTACCCTTTCCCACTGTAGTGCGATCCCGGAGTTGGTATATATATAATTTGCAGGAGTGTACGGGGTGCAAAGGGGCTTTCCCCATGCAAAAATTAAAAAAAAAAGTAGATTTTTTTGCTTGGGAATGGACCTGCTGGTGTTTTGTTGTTCTGAATTTCTGCATTGTAAAGGTTCAGTCCTGTGTGACTTTACACTTCCTGTCTCATTTATTTTAGTTTAGTTTTGTAGTAATTCGATAGAATGAAGTAGATCCATATATACAGTACTTGTTTACAATGTAGATAAGGTTACAACAGGCATAAATGAAAGGAACTGAGGAAAAGAGAAAACTGTGAATAGCTTAGGGGAAAGAGAATATGCCATTCAGCTGAAGGATGAGGAGTTAGTATGAAACAGACAATGAGTGTAGGCACTATGACCTTTATGGGGTCAAATGCATTTGGGAGGTGGATAATGAGATTTCTCAATTTAGATATAGAGTAGAGCTTTTCTGAAGGAAAGTGGAGGGAGAGTGAGGATACCAGCAGGAGAAGGCAAGTTCATTAGTATGGAGAGAAGATCTTGGAGTGGAGAGGGAGAGAAAGGCTGCGTTTTGGAAAAAAGCTGCAGACGATGCAAGATGAAGTTTTTTCATGGATTTTGGTAGGCAGAGGGGGAAAGGATGGAGATACAGCATTTAAAGAGCTGAACTCCCGGCAGGAGGGTGTTTTTTTTTTTTTGCTCGATAAGGAGCCACATTGCTTTGCCTGAGTGAGGCAGTAGCATTCTTGATAGGTGCAGTTAGTGATGAAGTGACAGAAGGAGTTAGAAATGCTTTAGAAAGAAGTGTTATGTATGAAAACTGTGGTGAAAATGCCTTTCACAGTGGTTAAAATAATGAATGAATGAGATAAGAAAACTCACTTTATTTAAAACACGAAACAAAGCTTTCGGGAATAACCCTTCCTCAGTGTTTGTTAATACATTTTAAACTAAGAACATTTTCATTATATAACAAGGACAGACAAAAAAAAAAACACATGACACAGCCCACCTATAAGACAATGTATGAGAGAGGATCAATTAAACATTTAAAGCTGTATCTCTATATTTAAAACCATGTTGAGCACAACTGCATTATTAGTATATTAAAAGGTATATATCATAAAATATTGCATAAACGCAATTGTATAAAATAAACAATGCATAGCGCATAAAACAGAAGAAATATGTAATATAATATAACAATTAATGATATTGCTTCTGTCTAAATTCCAACATTGGGTTAATAGTAACCACATTGTTCATTCCAGGTTTCTTATCAGCATTTAACCTGATAATCCATTTGTATTCAGTGATATCAAGTTTATTAATTGTGTCACCTAACCTTAAGCATTTATTTATTATTTGCAACACTTTGAATTTAAAGCTATGATTTTTATTCTCATCTTTTTTATGTTGTGCTTTCTCATTTCTGATTTATGTTCAATAATTCTTTCTTTTAGTGATCGTGAGCATTTCCCAACATAAAATGCTGCACATTGTGTACAAGTAGCCAACTATACAATTAAGGTAGTCCCTACATGTTGCCTGACATCGAATATCAAACTTGATTCCACTACTTGGATGTACAAATATTTTATCCATACATATATCTCTACAGCAACTACAAGCATAGCAGGGTATAGTACCCATTTTATTCATTACTGTTGGCATTACATTCAATTCAAAATCTTTATAACAAAGCCTTCTCTTCAAATTATACATGTTTCTATGTGCAAATTTAGGGAGACTGCCCAGAAGTTTATTTAATTCAGGCTGAGCCATAAGGATACACCAGTTCTTTTCAATTATTGTTTTGACATATTTAGATAAATTAGTATATGTCAATATATACCTTAGAGTATTATGTGGCGTATCATTCTTGTTAGCTTGAACAACTATATCACTAAAAAAAGGACGTGCATAACTATTTTTATTTTTTAATATGTCATCCTTTATTTCATTAACTTGTAACACCCTATAACCTCTATTGTAAAATTCACAGCACATAGCTTCCATTTCCTGTTTACATTTATAAAAATCTGTGTTAAGTCTACCATCACGCAATATCTAACTTTTAACTATTCCACGAAATACACGACCAGCATGCATACTATTTGCATGCGTGTATCTATTTACTTGTACCTTTTTCTGAAAAACTGTAGTTTCTAGCATATTGTCACCATTTTTATATATTTCAACATCCAAAAAAGACATTTCATAGGTTCATAGGTTCATAGGTTGGTACTAGGCTATCAGCCCTATAGCCATAACAATTCTATTTCTTCCCACATTATTTACTTTCCTGGACCCCTGTCTAGCAGGGCGACTGACGTGATCCCTGGGGTGAATTTCCTTTCTCCCATCCAATCGTCAAGGTTCCTCTTGAAGAGGTCCAAAGAGGCACTCTGCTTGACATGTATGGGCAATCTACTCCAGAGTCTGGGGAGTCTCTGGGTCAGGAACCTATCCCTCCAGCATGTTTTGTTTATTGTGATGACAAGGTTTAGATCCCTGGAGCATGTAGCTCTGAGGGATTGGGATTTCTTTAAGTGTAGCATGTCCAACAGCTCTGGGTTTGACATCGCCTTGTATGTTAAGCAGAGATCGCCTCTGAGTAGACGATATGCGACAGAGTATAGCTGGAGTTTTTAAGGTCAGTCAGCGGGGCATCTGCTTTAGGCCTGTGATTCTTTAGTGAGGTATTTCTGAGGCCTTTCCAGTTGTTGCAGATGTCTTGAGAGGTACATACCAAATGGGGCATTGTATTCTATAATGGGTCTAATGAGGGATGAGTACAGTGGGACAATGACCTCCTTTTTCTGGATGAAAAGCCCTTAAGTGATGAGGTGTGCCACATAGAAGGATTTGTGAGACCACTGTCCACCTGTGTCCCTAAGTCTCTTATCACACTTTCTGTGTTTAGTGTACTGCCACCTATATGGTAATTCATGGATACATGTTTTTTCCCAAAGGGGATAACAATACATTTCTTGGCATTGAGCTTGAGCCCATGGCTCTGGCACCAAGCATCTGTTTCTGTAAGGCCCTTTTGTAGAGTATCCACATCATTTGGGGATTCAATAATGGCTCCAGATGAGCACATTGTAAATTTCAAAAATCCTGTGGTATCATTCAAATAAGATACAAAGCTTGTTAGTTGCTCTTGTGTACCTTCCCATAAAAGGAAGCAATCATCTACAAAGCGTTGATAAAATAATATATTATTTTTATATAAATTATTATCACCATATACATAGCTTTTTCCCATTGACTGAGGACAATATTTGCATATGTATTAGCCATGGGAGTACCCATAGCTACACCGGCAGTCTGCAAATAATATTGTTTTTTGAACATAAAAACGTTTTTCTCCAAAATTATTTCCAATACACTACACAGAACTTCAATGTCCCTCCCTGTGTTATTGGTATTTTCACATAGAAAACTACGGACACCATCAACGCGATAGTCGTTAGGTATGACTGTGAACAGAGATGCTATGTCCATAGTCACCATTAGATATTCACGTTCTTTATTCATAATGTACCACTGATATAACTTTTTTAAAAAATCATCTGTGTCCTTTATATAACTCCACAAATAACAGCTAGACACAGTATAATGGCATCTGCACATTTACTCCCCTGCCTGATTTTAAGATATCCATAAACTGCTTAGCTAAATGTCTGCAAGTTTGTCATATCTCAATGTTTCTATAAAGTCACCTTTATTAACTTCAAAAAATAGTCTTATATAATATTGCCATACCTCCTTCCTTCCTTCAGCTATAAATCAAGACTAAGATACAATAGAACTCTTCACTGGCAAGTAACTATTGCTTTCCAACTTTATGCTGATATAAACCTAAAAGCCCTAATTCAAGTACTGCAATACAGTTAACAAATATTCCAAAATGCAATATAACAAACTCAGTAAATAAAAGCGTGTGTCAAAGGATGGCAAATATTCACTCAAGGATGCCCTTGAGCTTACAAATCATCTTGTAAACTAAGAATGAAAAAACACACTAAAGACACAGAAATTCGTATTTAGCTAGCGCTTTCGTTTACTCAGAATAGGCAAACTTCATCAGACAAATTTCACAAAGTAAAATACATTCCTTAAATAAGCATAAGTTAATTGACATCACCACAAATAATCAATTAAAGAGATCAGACTTCCATTTAAAGGGCTATGAACCAAAAGTTATATAAATACACACTCATGGCATACTATAAAATCCTACATAAAGCACAAAATTCAAACTATAACTGCATGAATATAAACATGCATATAAATAAAAATACCCATCCAAATATATAAATACACAAATTCATAAATTGACATTATCTTTCTAGGGCCCTCATTTTTAAGATGCTTCCAATGGAAACAGAATCATTAAGGCCAGGAAAAACAAGGGCATTCAATTTAAGTTCCCACATTAATTCCTTCTCATCCAACTTCAAGGACACTGGCCCACCCCTATTGTTCTCATACACTTTATCTATAACAAGGAAAACAAAACCGTGCTCAGGATGATCTTTAATATGCCTAGCTAAAGCATTATTTAGATTCAATTTGTCAATGGCATACAGATGTTCATAAATCCTATTATTAAGAGTTTTCTCCATTTTTCCCACATAAAAAAATCCCACATAGGGTGCAAGTACTCAGATAAACAACCCCCTTTGAATTGCTGTTAAATTTGCCCTTAATGTTATATTTTCTTTCAGATATTGTAAAAGAATTCCTAACATTAATATATTTGCACCACTGGCAAGCTTCACATTTAAACATGCCGTTGTGGGGTAGATGTAATTTAGGGGTCTCATTCTCCAAAATACATTTAATATTCCTACCTTTTCTAAAGACCACCTTAGGTGAATCACCCACACATTTTTGGACAATGTTGTCTTCAGTCAAAAAACACCAATTCTTAGTAAGAATAGAACTTAACAACGGGGCATCCAAAGAAAATGTAGTAATAAAACTCAATTTCCAAGTCCCGTGATCTAAAGAACCTAGGCCATCTGGTACAATTATTGAACCAGCATTTTCAGCCATAACATCCCTCAAATTATTCTCACCAATCTCAATATTCAATTTACCAAAATCTAATTAGGAAGCTAGTACATCCTTCTTTAGTAAAGGTTTAAAAATACCATTCAACCTCTTATAGTGAACCTCACAAATCAAATCATCCAATAGGTCACTAGGGTACCCACGTGTGATAAACATCTCCCTCAACAAATTACATTCTTCCAAAAAATCTATCTTCAAGGAAACCATTCTAGCTGGCCGAACAAGTTGGCCTTTTACCACCGCCCTTTTCTGAAAATGGGGGTGGCAGCTGGAATAATGAAGAAAGACATTAGAATATGTTGGTTTCCTAAAGAATCTGGAGATAAATCTCCTATTAGGAAGGTCTTTAATTAATTCAACATCTAAATATGAAATTTTATCAGTCTGAAATTCCCAGGTAAATTTCAAAATGTTGGTGTAATGTGTTATATCTTGGATGAAAGAATCAGCTGAAGTTTGGTCCCCTTTCCAAAGGATGAATATATCATCCAAAAAAACGGGTGTACCAGGCTACCTTTTGCTGGAAAACATCATTCTTAAATAGAAAATGTTTTTCCCAAAAGGCCATGACTGTGTTGGCAAAAGTGCCCCCACAAGGTCAACCCATGGCCACACCCATTTTTTGTAGATAAAATTCTTTATCAAAAATGAAGTAATTATTCTTAAGCACCAGTTCTAATAAATAAATAATTAAATCAATGTTAGACCCATCAGTCTGTTTCTCCAGCAAAAATTCCCTCAACCAATCACAACCGATGCCCTGTGGTATCACTGTATATAAGTCATGGACATCAGTTGTAAGGAAATCCATCTCTTCAGAAAAAGGAAAGTTGTTAATACTCTCCAAAAAGGCCCATGAATCCCTGCAAATCTGAGCTGCATCAATTAATGCCAGTTTTAATTTATTGTCAACAAACTTTGCACAACCATATGTGATGGACTGTCTACCATCAACAATGGGATGAAAAGAGGGTTCCCTCAAATCTTTATGAATCTTGGGCAGCCCAAAAACTACAGGGGTAATAGGGTAATTGATGCAGAGATAAGTATATAAATCTACATCAATACATCCATCAATAAAAAGATCATTAATAAACCCCTTTAATCGTTGATAGGCCCCATTTATCTCATTTCTTGAAACCTTAACATAGGCCTCATTAGTAAGGAGGGTTTTCATTTTATCTTTATAAGTATCAGTATTCATAAAAATCAACCCTCCCCCCTTGTCCGGTTTGATAACCTGAATACCAGCAAAACTCAATTCTTTAAGGGTATCTTTCTCATTGGTAGATAAATTAAAGTTCTGAAATGTATGTGGGACTTTGTTGTTAAACAAGGCTCTAATATCATTATCATAATTTTTTTTCAAAAAGTGATATAGAAGAATGTAATGTGGGGTTAAAGACACTACCTACCCTAAATTCATTAACAATACTAGAGTTGTTACAAAAAGAACATTCACATTCAATTTCCTAGTGTATGTTTTTAAATCAATTAAAGTCCTAGCCAAGTCCCCTCTAGTCATAGGCACAAATGTAAATCCTTTAGCTAGGACTTCAATTAATAATGGGGGAGGCACAAATGAAGAATAGTTATAAATTTTAAAATCATTTGTACTATTCACCAAAATTTCAACTGAATTTTCACATTCTATTCTTCATTTGTGCCTCCCCCATTATTAATTGAAGTCCTAGCTAAAGGATTTACATTTGTGCCCACGACTAGAGGGGACTTGGCTAGGACTTTAATTGATTTAAAAACATATACTAGGAAATTGAATTTGAATGTTCTTTTTGGTAGCAACTCTAGTACTTTTAATGAATTTAGGGTAGCTAGTGTCTTTAACCCCACATTACATTCTTCTATATCACTTTTTGAAAAAAATTGTGATAATGGCATTAGAGCCTTGTTTAACAAGAAAGTCCCACATAAATTTCAGAACTTTAATTTATATACCAATGAGAAAGATGCCCTTAAAGAATTGAGGTTTTGCTGGTATTTGGGTTATCAAACTGGATAAGGGGGGAGGGTTGATTTTTATGAATACTGATACTTATAAAGATAAAATGAAAACCCTCCTTACTAATGAGGAAGGATTTTAAGGTTTCAAGAAATAAGATAAATGGGACCTATCAACAATTAAAGGGGTTTATTAACAATCTTTTTATTGATGGATGTATTTATGTAGATTTACATAATTATCTCTGCATCAATTACCCTATTACCCCTGTAATTTTTGGGCTACCCAAGATTCATAAAGATTTGAGGGACCCCCTTTTCGTACCGTTGTTGATGGTAGACAGTCCATCACATATGGTTGTGCAAAGTTTGTTGACAATAAACTAAAATTGGCATTAATTGATGAATCTCAAATTTGCAGGGATTCATGGGCCTTTTTGGAGAGTATTAACAACTTTCCTTTTTCTGAGGAGATGAATTTCCTTACAATTGATGTCCGTGACTTATATACAGTGATACCACAGGACATCGGTTGTGATTGGGTGAGGAAATTTTTGTTGGAGAAACAGACTGATGGGTCTAACATTGATTTAATTATTTATTTATTAGATTTGGTGCTTAAGAATAATTACTTCATTTTTGATAAAGAATTTTATCTACAAAAAACGGGTGTGGCCATGGGTTCACCTTGTGGGGGCACTTTTGCCAAAACAGTCATGGCCTTTTGGGAAAAACATTTTCTATTTAAGAATGATGTTTTCCAGCAAAAGGTAGCATGGTACACTCATTTTTTGGATGATATGTTCATCCTTTGGAAAGGGGACCAAACTTCAGCTAATTCTTTCATCCAAGATATAACACATTACACCAACTTTTTGAAATTTACCTGGGAATTTCAGACTGATAAAATTTCATATTTAGATGTTGAATTAATTAAAGACCTTCCTAATAGGAGATTTATCTCCAGAATCTTTAGGAAACCAACGTATTCTAATGCCTTTCTTCATTATTCCAGCTGCCACCCCCATTTTCAGAAAAGGGCGGTGGTAAAAGGCCAACTTGTTCGGGTGGCTAGAATGGTTTCCTTAGAAAAAAGATTTTTTGGAAGAATGTAATTTGTTGAGGGAGATGTTTATCAAATCTGGGTACCCTAGTGACCTATTGGATGATTTGATTTGTGAGGTTCACTATAAGAGGTTGAATGATATTTTTAAACCTTTAATAAAGAAGGATGTGATGGATGTTTCACTTTCTTCCGAATTAGATTTTGGTAAATTGAATACTGAGATTGGTGAGAATAATTTGAGGGATGTTATGGCTGAAAATGCTGGTTCAATAATTGTACCAGATGGCCTAGGTTCTTTAGATCAAGAGACTGAGAAATTAAGTTTTATTACTACATTTTCTTTGGATGCCCCGTTGTTAAGATCTATTCTTACTAAGAATTGGTGTTTTTTGACTGAAGACAACATTGCCCAAAAATGTGTGGGTGATTCACCTAAGGTGGTCTTTAGAAAAGGTAGGAATATTAAATGTATTTTGGAGAATGAGACCCCTAAATTACATCTACCCCACAATGGCATGTTTAAATGTGAAGCTTGCCGGTGGTGCAAATATATTAATGTTAGGAATTCTTTTACAATATCTGAAAGAAAATATAACATTAAGGGCAAATTTAACTGCAATTCAAAGGGGGTTGTTTATTTGAGTACTTGCACCCTATGTGGGTTTTTTTATGTGGGAAAAATGGAGAGAAGTCTGAATAATAGGATTTATGAACATCTGTATGCCATTGACAAATTGATTCTAAATAATGCTTTAGCTAGGCATATTAAAGATCATCCTGAGCACGGTTTTGTTTTCCTTGTTATAGGTAAAGTGTAAGAGAACAATAGGGGTGGGCCAGTGTCCTTGACATTGGATGAGAAGGAATTAATGTAGGAACGTAAATTGAATGCCCTTGTTTTTCCTGGCCTTACTGATTCTGTTTCCATTGGAAGCATCTTAAAAATGAGGGCCCTAGAAAGATAATGTCAATTTATGAATTTGTGTATTTATATATTTGGATGGGTATTTTTATTTATATGCATGTTTATATCCATGCAGTTATAGTTTGAATATTGTGCTTTATGTAGGACTTTATAGTATGCCATAAGTGTGTATTTATATAACTTTTGGTTCATAGCCCTTTAAATGGAAGTCTGATCCTTTAATTGATTATTTGTGGTGATGTCAATTAACTTATGCTTATTTAAGGAATGTATTTTACTTTGTGAAATTTGTCTGATGAAGTTTGCCTATTCTGAGTAAACGAAAGCGCTAACTAATACGAATTTTTGTGTCTTCAGTGTGGTTCTTCATTCTTAGTTTACTGGTTTGTGTATTTTCTGCTTCGTAACAAATCATCTTGTTTTAACTGAAACCTGGTAAATCAGAAATCAAGGATGAAGAAATTCTCCCACTAGACTAAAAAATGTATATGGATAATAGGAAAACAAAAAGAGCAGACAGTATTGCTATAATCTGTCGCACAAATATTGATCTTGCACCCTACATTAAGAAATTCACCAGTTTGGGAAAGCAAAGACATTATTTCCTTAAACTGAGCAAACATAAAGCCCTGTGAATTATTTCTCTATATATCTTACCAGGTCACAACTATATCACAGCCAAAGATACACTGTCTTGGGTCTCAAACCATATTGATCCTAAAACCATCATATTAGGTCCCCTAAATATAAAATGGTCACTGTCTAATATGTCTTATCCCCTTCCTGTCTCAACTTTAGCTGATTTACACAGCTTACTTCAGTCCCAGTGAGATATAATAAACTCAGTAACAAGGAATTAATCCTCAGCTGGATATTAACTACAGGACCCAGGAACATATCATAAGCTGGGATCCTACCAGGCTGTCTGAATGACTTATTTAAACCCCCCCCCCAAAACTGGTCCAATACAAACAGGAAAGAAATCTAACCATTTTAATAAAGGAATCTTCTTAACCACACTGCCAGTGCCAGTCTACAGATGGTCCCATTTAAAACTCCCGAGTTTGAAGCTGCTAAAAATATCAAAGAAATCTCTTTCTCTCTCACTGTCTCTACATTTTAAATCAACATGCTTCTATACATCATAATGGAGTGACAACAAATCCAGCCCCCTGGCTCACCCTTCACTATAAGTAGTTATTGAGACAAAGGGGAAAGAATTGGGGAACCTGGTATAAAACAAGACACAGCCTGTCAGCAATGCAGAGATGAGTAATCCCTTGGCGAAATTATTGCAAGAAAAAGTGCGTCTTTACCTCACAGCAATCCTATCCAAAGAACCCCAGGCCATATCTCTCAACTGTCCATATTTTCAAAGAATGTCCAGACGTTTGACTCATACCCTTCATAAAATGTAGGGTAACACAAGACCTTTTATTCTAGTAATTTTCTGTGATTATAAGAGCAATATTTAAAATTTGTCCCTATTTTGGGCTTGGCCCATCCATTATTTTTGGCTCGGTCCAGATTTATTGTGCTTAGAGATTGAGAGCTATGCCCTAGACAAATGACATTACTTATCAAAAACAGCAGTATCTACACTCTCTAAAGCCATGTTTTCAGTCAAAGCAGTTTCAGCCTCAAACATTAGAAAATATCTTCACAAACTATAAACTACCACCCTAGCAGCTGATTATCTGCTCACTAAATACCTAAAGATTGCTGCAGATGCACTGGCCTAGCCTGTATCAGTACTAACAAACAAATCTAGTCAGGAATCCCATGTTTCCTCCATGTGGAAGAAAATGTACATTTTCCATTGCACAATTCCACTGATCTGTCTGACTTTAGACCCATTGCAATACTGCCACTACAGACACAGATCCTTTAAATAGTGCATCCATTCTTAACATCTTCTGTACTGGAAATGACCTACAATTCCAACTCAGCATGGATTCTGTCCCTTTCTTAGGACCAATACAGTACTGTTTGTGTTCATAAATTCAATTCATAGCTTTAGAAATGAAGTTATATTCCCTGCAATTTTTCTGAATATCTTCAAGGTCTTTGATGTCATGTTTCACTCAAAGCTAAAACTTTCAAGTTAGGGATAGCAGAAATAAGTATTTCATTGTTTAACAGCTACATTAAAAATCTGAAATTTGAAGGGACAGACCAGTTACTGACCTTTTCTAACAGTAACTATAAGTGTTCCCCAAGGAGGTATTTTTAGGGCCTCTTCTGTTTAACTTCTTCATAAAAGACTTCACTAAAGCCTTCAAACATGGTACCTTGATTCAATATACAGATGATTCCACCCTCATCTATTCTACTTCAACTCTATATGAACTTCCACAACTCCAGTAGGGAACTACAATCAAGCAACAAATCCTTGATCAAGGTCAATACATGCAAGAACAGCTCTGGAGAAGCTATATTCTCCTATGAGGTTGCTAGAGCATGGAACACTCTCCCATTTGACCTCAGGATACAAACTTGTGCAACCAAATTTAAAAACTACCTGAAAACCCATATCTATGCTAACCCTTTTTGTTATTGCAAAGATACTCCATTAAATCTCTCCAGTCTACAGGGCAACCAATCTCTGAAGCCCCCAATTCTTACATGATACTGCCACCTAGATGGTCTGTACTTTTTTGTAAATCTTGCAATTTATACCTACTTCCAAATGCCTCATGTTCAGATATTACTTCTACTGCTAGATATGGAATCTCCCAACCATGTCAGGAGTTCTGCTCATGCTTTTTAACTGTAAATACTGTAAATATAGACATTCTTCTTAGCATGCTGTTCTTCAATTATTGTACTATCATTGTAAATTCTGTGATCTTCTGACTGTAATATGTTGTTTGTTTGAATCTTCTTTCTTTTTACCTCACATGTTAACATATTACCGTTTGTATTAAATTTCTCGGAGCTTTTCTCCCCAGGACTCTGCTGAAAATGGACACCTGCTGTCCAGTCAGATTTTATCCTGGTAAAACAAATGTTAAATAAAATAAAAAAAAATAAATAAAACTACAAATCTTTGCCCATAAACCTTTCTATTCAGTTCAAAAATGGCTAGAGTATACTCAGTTTAGAAGTAAATGCTAAAAAAGACCAAGTTGCTGTTTTTTACAATCAAATCCCTCCAGATTGACAAAAACAGTTTTAGTATTAATTAAGATAACACTAAGCTAGAATCAGGAAGCGTAACAGTTTAACAGCCACTGAAACATGGCTTTGTAACTCACTACTCATGAGCAACCCAAAAAAGATCAAACTACTACTTTTTCCCCAAATCCCTTTAAAGTCCTCTCTCTTGATAGTACATCCATTGAAGTTACTTCTCATAGCAAATTATTAGGGGTGATAATAGATGATGATCTAACATTCGACCTGCTTATACAAAATTGTACTCTACCTAACAGCATTAGTGATCACCTACCGGCATACAAACCAATTCCAGTGCTTAATATATACCACTATAAGAATACCAAAGACCTTTCCCACTTCTGACCAACTACCTTCAGTGATATCCTATGAAATGTCAACTTGCATCTACTTAAAGTCCTACCAGTGAATGATGCTGTTGAATTCTTTAACTCAACATTCCTCCTTATATTAGACAATCTCACTCCTCTCCAACATAGGAGAGTGAAAGCCAGTCAAGCCATCTGGCTTACCAAATCCACCAAACAACTTATCAAAGCTAGGGATAAGGCCTGGAAATTATGGTATACAAGAAAAAATCCTGCAGACTTCGCACAATACAAACAACTGCATAATCAAGTAAAGCGACTTGTCATCAAAAACAAACAAGACTACTACATTACTCTGCAAAACAACTATATTCAAAACCCTAAAAAGTTCTGGAGATGCATAAACTCTATATTATACTCAGACAAAAGCGATAATCCCTCCCTGATCCAGACATGGTCCCAGCTGAAACTGCCTCATTTTTTAACTCATTCTTTAAAAACAGTATAGTCAACCTCACTGCCAGCTTCCCACTAATCAACCCACTGCCTCCAGACCCATCTGCTACAACAAGACCAAACTTCTCTCTTGTACCCATACCTACCTCTACCATAAAAAAACTCCTGCTTAAACTTAAACATGGATCAAATGCTCCAGATAACTTTTCTTCCAAAAATCAGCAGACATTATAGCCTATCCCATTAGTATACTACTAAACAGATCCATTCAAGAGTCCTTCATTCTCACCATCTGGAAAAGACATTTATCCTCCCTCTCCACAAAGGTGGAAACAATAATGATATATCTAACTTCCGTCCAATTGCCATCCTCCCTCCCATCTCCAGAATTCTGGAAAAATGTATCTATAGCCAACTACTTAACTACCTACTACATCACAACCTCCTCTCCCAAACTCAACTTGGGTTTAGGCCTAGTCATAGCAGCACCAATGCTCTTATATCTTTCTCGGATATAGTCAACCATGCTCAAGACTCAGGATACCTTGTCTCCTAATTATTTCTTGACATTTCCAGGGCATTCAATACTGTCTCCCACCCAGTTCTTCTGACCAAACTTTCAAATTTAGGCATATCTCCCCTTACCCTAGGTTGGTTTTTCAACTACCTTACAGACAGACAACAAACAACCAGATCACACCAATCCCTCTCTCCTTTCCTCAGTATCAATAATGGAGTCCCACAAGGGTCCATACTAGGTCCACTGCTCTTCAGCATTTTCATTAGTGATTATACCAGCATACCCCATGCTAATGTCATCCAATATTCAGATGACTCCACCATCATCTGCATGGCCAAGTCTACTTCAGAATTACTTACACTCACCCAAAATGCCTTTGCCTCCACTGAAACCTGGAAGTATAATAACTATTTAGCCCTAAATGCTAATAAAACCAAACTTATGTTGTTCACCCTCCAAAAAACCAATCAACTCACTCAACAACACTTGTTCACAGGTTCATAGGTGTTTACTAGGCTAACGACCACAAGGACCTTTTTAAGCCTAGCCATGCATCCCAAATCTCTGAGTTCTGATACCCTTGATAAGTGTAGTCCCATATAATAAACTTCTAGGGGTTGTCACCTAACTTTTCGACCAGCATATTAACACAAACATCAAATAACCCCAACAGAAACTAGGCATCCTACACAGGCACTAACACTTCCTCACCTATGCAACAAAACTATCCTTTGCCTCTTCCTTTCTACTTCCATCCTTGCTCTATGGTGCACTTCCCCCTATTAATATATAATCCTCTCTTAAATCCAAACTGGACTTATGCTACAATAAAACTGCAGAATCTGTAACCAGCGCCAAACACTTCTCTCAACACTGCTTATCACTCCAACGTCTAAACTGGCTAGAACTTCCCCAACATCTAACATACCTGCAACTAACCACAGTTCATAAGCTAATCTATAAGCCTTCTAGTTGTCCTGCCTTCTCTTCTCTGTTTACCTTGTATCACCCAAATAGACCTCTGCAATCAGTCAATCAGATGCTCCTTAATGTAGCAAAACCTAACCTTTCCGCCAGTCAAATACATTACCATATGCTATAGCAAAACTTTGGAATGCTCTCCCTCCTTCAATTAGGTCTACTGGCAACCCTGAATGCTTTAATTCTTTGCATCTGTTCTCCCACTGGATATGTGCATGTACCAGCACTGACTACAAAACACCCCAATATTCCTAGCTTTCCTACCTTTCCTCCCCATCTCACTTACGGCTCAGGCTCCTCATATATATATATTCAGTGCTTCCAGCTTACTAAATCCAACATGTGGCACCCAGCCACACACAACCTACCTTATCAGTTACACACCATATCTTCTGTTCACTCTTGATGCCTGTATAGCAGGAGCTCTAAGCCTGTACCTCACTTTCAGAATCGTTAATCTGCTGCTCTCCATCTTTCCCTCTCCACTGCAGTACTGCAATGTTCACACATTCGTTATTATCCCATGTCATCAACTGTATTCGTGTGTGGCTTGCATACCAAAATCTAAAAATGTATAACTACTATTATCTATTTTATTGTAATGTAGCTAATGTAATGTAATGTAATTTTGTACCTTCACTGCTTGATTTCTGTATTTTGATTTTGTATCTTTATAATAATGGTCTTTCAGTTTTTCCCAGTTAGGAGTATGTATCTTTATCATGTTTTGTTTTTGGAGCTTTTCTCCCTTGAACTCTACTGAAAATGGGCACACCCTGGCCCACTAAACCTCCCGGTAAACAAATGCACCTAGATAAATAAATAAAGTCATCAAAAACTAGGGATGATTTCCAGAGCCAAAAACTTTCTTCACTGACACAACTAAAACTACACTTGCCATTACTTATCTCCTCCCCACACATCTTTATGGTGCTCTCATCCTCAGTCAAAGCTTCACAAAAATTTAAACTTGAGCAATGCTATAACAAAGTTGCTGAATTTGCAGCAAATAACCCTTTCAGAACCCACCACTGTTGTTGTTGTCTTTTGACTTTTCCCGGTTAGCGGTCGCCACAGCAGAACTCCAGTCCATTAATAATTGGCAGTAGATTTTCATGGTGCCGAGTTGCCAGCTTGATGCCCAATCTTCAACGAAGGCACACCCATTTACGCATGTCTTTTGGAACGCCACTCAACCCGCGGGGAGGACATGCAGACACCACACAGAAGGCACTCCCTGCACACTAGCTCAGAATCGAACGGGAGACCACTTGCTGTGAGGCAATAATGCTACCGCTGCACCACCGTGGATCAGAACCCACCACTATATAGCACTAAAAAGCTTAACTTGGTTAGAATTGCCTCATCAAATAACTAGCTAACAGCTTCTTACCACTTATGAAACCACCATCTACCTGTCCAACACATTTGGTCATTGCAATCCAGTGACAAAAAACTCCTGCCTGTCTACAAACCTATCAAATCTGCTGAGCATAGTCTGTACTTGTACAAGGTTACTAAGGTCTGGAACTCTTTATCTATATTCATCAGGTCAATACCTTCCCTCCCATCTTTCAAAACCATTCTGAAAGACTTCCTGGCTAAAATATGTCTCTGTTCTTGCTCAAAACCAGGATAAACTATATCCCTAAATGTGAATGTTCTTTTTCATTCCTTATAACTCATTACTCTACTTTTTTCATTTACTTTCTTACGTCTATCAAATTCTCTTCCTTGACTTTCTCTCTAAATATACAGTTCCCTATTACACCGTCGCAGATGCAGGTTGTCGAATAAGTCTTTGTCGAACAGTAAAGCTCAAAAAGGCAAAATAGCGAAGTGGCTTTTCAGCACATTCTTTCCCTGGGAAAGAATTTGTTTGGCCGCTTTCACTACTTTGCCTTTTCGTCACTGTAGTGTGATCTCGTAGTTGGTATATTTAAGTACGGGTGGTGTAGGATGGTACAGCCACCCTCACATCGGGGGGTGAAGCCCCCCACATTAAGTAATGTTTTACTGTTTTTTTTTCAGAACAGCAATTATTTTCCATTGGAAAATAATCACTATTCTGAAGTTTCGACTTTGTAAGCTTTCACTTACATGGGGAAGGTTATCTGTCGTTCGCTTTTCTGAGCATGCAATATGATAATATTGACCCTAACTATACCATAAGCCTTTTTTTCCCTATCTTCATATTGCAATTCCTGTTTGTATTAGACTAACTTACCTTTAATTTCTCTACAAACTGTCTAAAATTACTCTAAATATTAAATGATTGTCATATAACTTCTATTGATTCTTAACCAATGTTTTTATACTATGTTTAATTTGTTATAATTATTTAAACTGCAGATGTTTTTGTTTTATTTTTGAAGATCGTAAAAATTATTGTTCTTAAAATGTTTTGCAATAATGTGGAGCTTTTCTCCCCATGCCTCCACTGAAAATGGGCTTTTACCAGTTGGACCTTACCAGTACATAAATACGTTTCCTATTCAAAACTACCTCATATAACCATCAATGAGAATTTGAAATTTGACCTACATATCCAACAAGCTATTAAAACAAATATCAAAAACTTGGACTTTTACGCAAGCAATAATGCCCAACAGGGAGTATGTTACTGTGTAAATAATGTCTATCCAGTGGTATTATTTACACAGTAACACACACCCTGGAGGACATTATTGTACTTAGAGAATGGACCGTCTATAGAATTATTGTGTTTTACTTACTTATTTACTTTTTTATTAATTTTTTTATTACTATATTATTTTTGTTATATATTTTTGACGTAAAATAGTTCCTCCGCCTAATGTTTCAAAGTTGCAGTAATATATGTAAATGGTATTGGAGGAAGCATTTTACATCCAAAATACAACATTTTTGAAAAATATCCAGATATTTACTTTATCTTTTGGTCCCTTACTCCTGAAATGTATGGTTTGTTGCTAGTCAGTGTGATTGAAGTCACTAAATAATGACATACATTTGACTCTCAAACTTATTTTCTTCAGAAAATTCATGCTAAAACAAATCCTGTTATTTAAGCTATTTTGTAATTTTATAAGAACAATATTTAACATCTGTTCCTATCTTTGAGCCTTTGTATGCAGACCTCTTTACTACTGCTGCCACTGGTCGATGATCTTACTTTTTCTCTCTCATATACAGACACACGCTTCAGAAAATGCATGCTAACACAAACCCTAACATTGAAGAAACTCTGTGATTTTATAACAGCAATATTTACAATATGCTCCTGTTTTGAGCCTTTGCTCCCCCTTTATTTTAGGCTTTATCCAGATATCTTGAGCTATGCAAGCCTCTTAACAACTGCTGCTGCTAGTGCTTGAACGCTTTCACTATTCACTCCCTCTCTCCCTCCCTCCCTCTCTCTCTCTCTCTGTCTCTCTCTCTCTCTCTCTCTCTCTCTCACTCACACACATCTCGCTTTCATGCACACAAGCACACATAAACTCACACACAGACATAAACATAAACACACACTCATACAGACAGAAACATAAACACACACACACACACACACACACACACACACACACACACACACACACACACACACACACACACACACACACACACACACACAGACAGAAACATAAACACTTTTTACTGTTTCTTTTAGTTCTTACACTTGGTAAACAGCAAGATCACTGCATAGTGAGCATAAAATAATGGTGAACATTAGTTTACTTTCAGTCTGAGCTCCACCAGCAGCTTAATATGCTGCCATGAAGTGGTGGACTCACTTTTCAGTGGACATTACCTGCAAATTAACACCTTGCTAAAGAATGTTCATTCTCCATTCAGGGTGCCAATTTACAGGTCACCCATTCTCTAAACAGAGTTAAACAAAGCTAAGAGATGAAGGGCATCCATCTATTGTTTACTGCTTACCTACTCCCTGGTCTTCTTCTCTATTTACCAACCTGCAATCCACACAGTTAGCCAAACCTGGACAATGTTACAATAATATAGCTCAGTTTGCCACAAACCTTACTTATTGTAGCCCATCACTGCTTAGCCTTTCAGAAACTGAACTGGTTAGAATTGTCCAGTCACCTTATCTACACTCTGCTAAAAGTAGCCAACAAGATTCTATACCAATCAGATAAATATCTAGCCATCCCCTGTAAAGATCTCTTCCTATCCCATAACCAAAAAAAAAAAATAATCATTGACCTCTTCAGGTCTTTCTCTGTACTCAAAATCTATCTCCAAACTCTGGAATAAACTTTCACCTATTAATGGATGCACAACACAATTTAGCAACCTCAATACTTAAGAATTAAAATTATCTTACAAATGCTATACTTTTTGGCTTATCTTTCCTATAAATCATTACCTCACCTGACCACTTTAATACTACCCTGCTCTGAATCTGTTCTAATACTTTCCACTGATAATGCAAATACTACCAGATGAAATGCTGATGTAAATGTAAATACAATGGCAGTACTGTTTACATTACTGGACTTTGCCAGTCAACAAATACAAATAAATAAATAAATAAACAGATGGATAAATAAAAAGGCTGCTCCTATCTCAGGAGAAGAGGCCCACCTATCAAAGGGTTACAAAAGATCTAAGGCCAATGTTCCCTCACCACCACCACCATTGCAGGTTGCTTCGGTCATTATAGCCTTTTAACTAATATGACTTAGTCTGAGATCAGAAAATCTATGTGAAAGTTAGAAAACAAAAACTTTCTAAAAACGCCCATTCAACAAAACAGGCTTGACTGTAGTTGTTTTACTGAAAAGTAAGTTAAGGACATAAATAGATACCATACAAAGAACAAAGGACAGACAAAACAGATTTAAAAGTACTTTAAAATCAATAAACAGCCTTTATTTTTTTTTTAAATCTGTTTTAAGTTATTCAAGTGAGCCTTTAGGGGCCTCCTAAAACCATCTAGTGTAACAGACTCCCAAAGCACCTGAGGTAGATTTAAAAGATGTGGCTCCTGGTATGAAAAGAGATAAATTCCAGTTAGCCTGAGTTGTACTCTAGTAACTTCTACTAGCCCCAATATAGCAAACTAAATAGTGCAGATTAGATGGTAACAAACAAAGTTTTTTCTAAGATAAGTAGGATTCAATTTCTGTAAGACCTATGCTGGACAAACTAAGGCAAGAATCTTTTAGATGGTGTAATACCAAATAGGTAGCCAATACAATCTGCATGGCACTGCCATGACACGTTAACAAAATGTACAAAGTAGTAACAAGGCAGTGTAGTTCTGCACCAGCTGAAGTTAATAAAGCTCTGTGTCAGATAAACCCAGGTAGACAGAATCAACAATAATTTTGTGGCATAAGGAAACCAGACCATGAACTACCACATCAAATCCTCTAGTGGCAGGAGGGCTGTCATTCATTTGGTAGGATATACATCTATGAGGAACACAAATGAGTGGCCATAAAAGAATGACTATACAAATGAGAAACTGCAGATTTGTGTGCTTTTATATAGTGCCCCTGCCTACTTACTCATATGTGCTAGCCCTAACACTAACCCTGCTCCAGTCCTAACTCTATTCAGACAATACTTGATCTGGGTTTGTAGCTGTTGTTTATTGATAGAGGAAGAGAAGTTGTGAATGTGTTCTGATTCTGTCATTTTGTGTGCCACACATTTGCTTTTTCATCCTTTTATAGTCAGTCACTCATTTGTGTTTTTCACATTGGTATGCTCTTCCAATGATAATATAATCATCAGCTGCAAATTTTTGATCCAGGCTATGTTCCTTAGATAAAATAAAGAAGATTTATTTTATTTTATTTTACATTTGTTTACCAGGGAAGTCCAACTGGGCACATGTCCATTTTCAGTGGAGGCCCGGGGAGAAAAGCTCTACATGAAACAAACAAACAAAGACATTCAGAGAACTTGTATAAGTGGCCTAGCAACAAGTAGTTTACATAAAGTTAGTTTACATACATACAGATTACATGCAAGTATTATACATTCGGTAGTCTTTAGTCTTTATGGATATTACAGATGTAAGATTGTATTATACACAGAGTTACAAAGATTGACACATTGGTTGTGAAGTCCATGAGATTTGAGCTTAATTACAACGTTCCTACGTTTAAGGATCAGAACACCTTGTTAGCCTAGGAGTAAGAGTTTTAACATCATTATGTGAGAACTACAACATCATATTTTATTATAACACAATGCTTTACCTAGGAAATAGGGAGAACTTGGATAAGATGGTTCTGAGTTGCCTTGTATATTAAATACAGCAGTTTGAGTACTGTTTAGTTTGACGGGATCTAAATAATAAGTAGGACTAGAGGTTACAGTAAGTGTCGATGATATTTGTGTTAGAAACAGAGGTTAATCAGGTGCAGAACAAGGGTACAGCCATTTGCTTGATATGCGACATTAACAAAACCTGCTGGAGAGACAGGTTTGTCTCCCAGAGGCTGCCCCGTCTCTGGAATAGACTTACCATACACGTCAAACAGAGCACCTCACTGACCCTCTTCAACACAACCTTGATGAGTGGATGGGAAACCACACATTTGTTCCAGGGGTTCCACCTGTGCCCCTCATTGACAGGGGTGATAGGTGCTGACTGAGGTTTCTTTTTGGGGATAAACTCTTGGCTAGGTTTGTAAGGGCCCCAGGGCCATTAGCCTAGTAACCTCCTATGATCTTATGATTGTATTGGCACATTCTTTCAAAACTTCAGGTAATGGGGAAAATCTGGAAGTCCCTTGTTTCAGTTTAAAAAAAAAATCAGTCTCTTAAAAAATTGTTGTGTTATAGGAAAAAAAAGAAAGGGAACTCATCCTTGCTACAAATGCACTTTCTGGAAATACATACATCGGGAGTCATAGTTTATGCATCCAACTATGAAGTTTTTGTCACAACACTTGATGACTGTAATAGTGATAACATGGTTTATTTAGGCTATCTGCAATATCGGCTCAGCTTTCTATGTGAGTAAGACCAATAGAAAGCTTAAAGAGAAGATTTTTCAGCATCAGTCTGATATTAAAAGTAAAAATAGAAAGCCCTTAATATATACATTACTGAAAAGGGTGAACATCATCTATTTAAGTTTGCTGTATTGCAAGTAATTATGCAAAATTTAAGAGGAAGTGACACTGTGGCATTAGCTGAAAATTCAGAATATAAATGGATCTTCAGACTCAGGACAGATAAGTCACCTGGGCTAAATGAAGATGTATCTTTGAAGCCTGTATTGAAACTAAAACACGTCAAAGGGTGATCTTTTATTGCTAATTGCTGTTTTAATTAACTCATCTTTTAATTGTTGTTGCTGTTTTAACTAATTATATCTGAGTGGTTTGTCTGTGATGTGATTTCTTCAAATATGGTTACATAATTTAAGTGTGCTTAACAATTTTGTTAAATGCTTGAAGAAATACTTTTATTTGTGAAAGCTTGTGTTTTGTAAAATGCTAATTTTACTGGAGTTAATTTGAGACGGATTTGTGTTCTCTGTAGTTTGTTTTCATCTTGGCTTGTTCTACCCTCAGTGGGCTACCTTGAGTGGTGTTTGGCATTATTTATTATCTACAGAGGTAACAACTTAAAATTTGCACTAAAGTGCAAAGTCTCAGAGTTGCCCACATGACTGGTTAGCACTAAGGAACCAGGTGTCTAGCTTAATAGTTACATATACCTTGTTGTTCTCCTAACTTTATTGCAGAATTCCATTCCTGGTGCTTCCTAACTCCAAGACTGACTAACTACAGCTTATGGAGAACTCTGCAGTATAAGAATACTTACTGGTACTCATTGATAGCAACATACTAATGCAATTTCTGCAGTATGGTTATCTACTAATACTCACTGACAACAGGATAATAATGCTTTGCTTTGGGATTGCATTATCTGCACATCTTGTTTAATATTTTATTTAAAATCTTTGTGCTATTTTTCCTGTCTTCCTGTCCCTACATGAAATGGAGCCCTGCTACTTGAGACAGTTGATAGCCTTCTTTTATTCAGCACATGTTATTCGCTGCCTCCCTGGTGATGCTGTTAGTTCCTAGGACAACAGTTGAAGCATCTGAACCTACCTTTTCAGCCTGGCATATTTAGATGATTAAGCTGTTCAGACATGCACTGTTAATTATATGGTTTGAATGCTTAGTATCTTATCAAATGTTGTTTTTGTAGACGTGCTTAGTGTTTAAGAATAGTAATAAAGCTGAAGGTAATACTAAAGTGGGAGGGGTGAGGAAATGAGTCTGCTGCTCTGAAGTAACAATACGGAACGACAGAAGGGAAATGAAAGAAGGAAAGAGATCAGACTCAAAGGAGGTAGGAAAAAATGAGGGTGGGGGGAGCTAAGTAGGAAGGCTGAAGTAGTCAAGAAGGGCAGTAAACAGAGGAAGATAAAGGGATGGGGAGCTGGGGATAAAGGGTAAGGGTCAAAAGGAAATGAATGTGAAAAGTAACACGAAAGCAAGAAGGAAGTGGGGATAAAACAGTGAAAAGAGGGTAACAACAAAGAAGGCACAAAAAAGGAGAAAATAAGATGATGAAGCAGACAAAAAAGAAACACCTGGGAAGCTAAAGAAAAGAACCGGTACTTACATATTATCTCAACCACATTTTTGCAGTAATACCGGTTGCTTCCTGGTGTGTAAATGGTACATATAGTGTTTTACAAATCACAGAAACAATGTTTTCTTTCACATTTTTTTGTTTGTTTAAGCAGGTTTATCTGTTAAATATCTTAAAAACTACTTAGCTGTGGAGTGAAACATATAAAAAGGGATGATGCTGGACAGAGTACAGAATTACCAAGTTGTCATCTCAGTGTCCTCAGCAGCGGGATCGAGGCAGACACTCATGAATTATAACAAGATTTTATGAAACATTTCATCGGCTTTTTATTTTGTAGTTTCGCTCACAGGCAGAGGCTGAGTGGAGTAATTTTAACTTGTTTTAATTTTAAGGAAAATGTTGTAGAAGGGAATCTTGTTATTATTTGTCATTATCTGTATTAACCATTAAGACCTCTGTCAGGGTAAGCTGAGGATGTTTTGTACAGGTAGTGTCATTTGACTTGCTTAAACAATGTGTTTGACAAATGCATGAAATTACTATTACCAGTAAACCTGCAAGTAAGTTGTGGAACTTGCGGGTGCTTAGTACAGTTAATGTAATCTGAGTTGCTTGAACAGTGCTGCCAACCAAAAAAATTGTGTCTTCGCATCTACAGAAGCATTAAAACAAGTGTCTTTGGGTGTAGCACTAAAGGAAAATCATTTGTCCACACATGATTTAACATTGTCACTATAAAGTATTAATGGAGTACCGACTGTCGGTAAAACTGCAGCGCAGTATGTTTCAGTTATTTCAGCTCCCTAACACCTTCCACCTCACAGTTGAAATAAAGTAGGGGTACAGCTCCAAAATAATCCTTTTGACAGAAGCACAGCAACTCAGCCAATTAAAAACAATTCAGACTTCATGTAATCCTTTCGACAGTACAACAGCAGCCGATCCAATTGAACAGTACGTGTATAACTTTCACGGTTGTTTAACTTACTGAATATAATACAAACAAACTTACTTGCTGTTAATACAGATGTTAAATTATATCTTGTGCTAATTCCCACACTACTTTTCGGGCCAACATAAGTATTATACCATGACCCCCCCCAAAACGTGCACGCTGACTGGCCAGCGTGCACATTGTAAATCGATTTATACTAATGAAAAAAGGTCCGGTCGCCCGGACTTTTTTCCATTAGTATAACTCTACTTTTAAAACACTGTCTCGCTATGTTAAATGGGTTTAACATAGCGAGACAGCTTTAAAATAAGCAACGGAGATCTCCGTTGTTATTTTAAAGCTGTCTCGCTATGCTAAACCCATTTAACATAGCGAGGCAGTTTTTTAAAAAAAAGCAACGGAGAAAGCAAGATCTCCATTGCTTTTTACTGTTGCTATGTTAAATGGGTTTAACATAGCGAGACAGTTTTAAAATAAGCAACGGACATCTCCGTTGCTTATTTTAAAGCTGTCTCGCTATGTTAAACCCATTTAACATAGCTAAACAGTAAAAAGCAACGGAGATCTTGCTTTCTCCGCTGTTTGCTGCACAGCTCTGATGTACCGCGCAGGCGCCGCAGTACATCAGAACTGCTGCGGATGCCAGACATCTGCGGAAGGGCAGTAAACAGGCATTATTATGCCATTATATAAGAAAAGTAATAGTTTATTTTCTTAAATAATGTCATGGTATAATAGCAATAACCCACTTCTGGGTGTGGGTAATGCTGTATTTACCCACGGTTGGCTTTATTTGGTCCTTTGTTCGCCGGACCAAACCACGCCAACCGTGGGTAAATCCAGCATTACCCACACCCAGGCGTGGGTTATTGCTATATTAACGCACCCACGAAAATGTGGTTGCGATAATACGCAAGTACCGAATGTCAAACAGAGCATAAGAGTCTGAAAAGAGGAGGATGGAAGAAAAAGAAAAGAGTAATGGGAATAGTAATGTCTAGAAGAATGACGCAATGGCTCTGGTGTCAGAGTGGCATTCAGCAATGCCTGAAGTCTATGCAGGGAGAATGCCATGGTAATAAAAGACGATAATGGGGCTGACATAGTCCCACTATCAGAGAAATGGGAAAATAATAAAACAAGATGGAATACAGTAATCTCTGAATTAAGGGCATTTCAGAATACTAGGGTAGGGGAGAACAGTGCAATTTTGGCAATAAGTGAGTGAAAAAGATTACATGGAGGAGGATCTAGAGGAAGACAATATCTGAAAGGTTGAAAATAAGGGAAGGTAGGAAGAGCAGCTTGTGAAATAGGGAAATGAGAGGGAGCCGACCATCAGCTTCCTAATGATAAAGTTGTTAGGTGCAAAAAGAGAGAGTTGGCATGCTGATACCCTCTGACTGCTGCTCAGTGCAGCTGCCAGGGATGCGGAGTTGTTTAAGGAAAGATTAAGGGATGGACAAGATAGGACAGAATAAAGTAGTTATGATGAAATACCTGAATCCGTCTGAAGCAGAATGGAAACTTCCATCCAAGGATGGCAGAGATGACAGGATAACTGAAATATTTAATGAGAAGGTAAAGGTTAGAACTAGGAAGGGATGACTCTTCACTCTTGCTGATTACAAAAACTATTACATGAAGGATACAATAACCATATTGTGGGGCAGTTTTTATAGACACTGAAAAGAACCAGGCCTGGTAAAAAAAAAAAAGACCACAGCCTGCAGTTCCAACAAAGACAGCTGTTGGAAGAGAAAGCTGTTATTAGACTCTTCATATTGTAGGGCAGTTTTTATAGACACTGAAAAGAACCAGGCCTGGTAAAAAAAAAAGACCACAGCCTGCAGTTCCAACAAAGACAGCTGTTGGAAGAGAAAGCTGTTATTAGACTCTTCAAACTCCTGTTCTGAAAGATAAAGTTGCTGCAAGCTACTTTCCATATCCCTGGAGTTTGGCCTTTGCAAAACTGTTGTTTAAATGTTTTATATATATATATATATATATATATATATATATATATATATATATATATATATATATATATATATATATATATATATATATATGTATATATCTATATATATGTGTGTTTGGGGTGTATATATATATATATATATGTATATATCTATATATATGTGTGTTTGGGGTGTGGGAGGTCTCCCCTCTATGAGGGGGTGAGAGAGGAAGGGGGATCTTGTTCACCTTGCAAAAAAGGCACTCATTCAGATTTACTGAAAGTGGCTTTCAGTGACTTTGGTGCACAGTAAAGGGATTCTGGGAAATATTTGTTACATAGTCATCACCAACCCATACCAGTAGGAGTATGAGCTGTGTTTAGAGAGACCCCAATGTGATATCTATACAGACTAAACAAAATTTAGCCTTGACACCCTGAAAGCTCATCTACGAGACAGAGGAGGGCATTTTCTTATTTGATATGGAAGCTGGCAAGAAGGAGAACATAATGGTGCAATACTAGTAAGCTGGATCAGTAGGAGAAGATGTATAAATTACAGCTGTGACATCTGAGAGGATTTGTTTTCTGTAACTGACAATGACAAGGAATGTAGTGCATTGGGAATTACAGCCCAAGGAGGTGATACGTAATTGTGCTATGAATAACTTGATGGTAACAATGGGAACAGAAGCCAGCTATTTCTGTCAATGTACCACAATCTCCATTCAAATGGTGCTAGTGGTGGTAGTTGCTTTTTCATTTTTACCAATTTCAAAATTGGAAACATTCATGCTTTTCAAATTGTGATCCTCTTGTCTCTTTAAAGTGAATTTTGGTTATGTGTATGCACACACACACACGCCCATGCACACACACACACACACACACACACACACACACACACACACACACACACACACACACACACACACACACACACACCCTGCCAAATATATCAACTCTGAGATTGCACTTAGTGTAGTGAAGTGCAATCTTGGAGTTAATATATTTAAGCAGCAGGGGGTGCGAAGGGTAATATGTTTCTGTATGTACTTGTGCTGGAATATAGTAAGTGTTGGTATCCTGTGTGTTTTCAGTATTTTGAGTTTTCAGTATTTTGAACTTTCAAGATTTTGGTGTCAGGATTTTGGCCTTCAGGATTTTGGTCTTTCAGTATTCTGTAGCGCTCCTATGCATATATATATATATATATATATAGATATATATATATATATATATATATGTGTGTGTGTGTGTGTGTGTGTGTGTGTGTGTGTATCATGTGCAGACCTGCTCAAAGGCCTCAAATATAGGATAAGAAATTGTAATAAACATACTAGGTTTATGCAATTGTGCAGTCTGAATTGTTTTTGGAAAGGACAAAGACAAGTTTAAATTCCTAGCAAACAGGTGCACCTTCATAATAGCATCAACCACATCACCTTCTTAGAAGGTACAAATGTCATACCTCTCTGTAGTACTTCCAGTTCCTATGTGTTGAGCTCATAATGAGAAATATTAATGATAGTCCTTTTACATTCTGCGTTGCTTGGATTTGCTGTGGCTAACTGGTGTCTGCACATTTTTCCCTTTGACTCATCCTCTTTCTCCAAGTCTGGCTTTGCTGTTCTTTGGAGGAATGGATAGAGGTGCATCCCATAACAAAGGAGGTAGAGCTAATGGGTCTAAAGTTGTTACATCATCCACATCAACCCTAATTACTTCTACAGCAAATTGCTGTTGTTGTTCTGTTGCATTCTGAGGGTTCTCTGGAGATGTCACAAGATCTTTCCATTGCATCCTAGGCCAGTAAAATACTCGCCCAGAGTTGAAGTCCTTTATATCTTCCAGTGCTTCCCAGAAATATGTTTTTGTTCAAATGAAGTAACCTTATCAAGTGCTTCATTTAATCTGAATTGTTGTGTGGAAAACAAATAATGTTCAGTAAGTGTAATGAAGAAAGCACAGATACTGGGTAAACGTTCGGTATTCACCTCAAAGCAAAAAATAACAACAAAATAATGAACAAACCACGACTGAAGGAAGAAAACATATAATAAATAATAGGAAAAAACATCTGATACATAATTTTAAAATTAAAATTATGTATCAAATTGTATTTTACTATTATGTATTATTTATACAATTTACCAATAGTTTGTACATTTTGAAATATTTTTAGCTTTTAAGTAATTAAAGTTTTTAGATAAATGCAGTTTCTAATTTAGTTAGTAAACTCTCCACTGTGATAGGCTGTGTTTTAATTTAAATTTGGTTTTCAGTAGTATGATTTAAGTCTGAAGAAGTGATCAGTTTGGATCATGAAAGCACTAACTTTTCATTAAATTTTGTTTGTTTTCTTCCTCCAGTCCTTATTTGTTCATTATTTTGTTGTTAATGTTCAGTAAGTCTTTGCTGTAGAGAAGCAATATCAGTAAGAAGCTAGCTTTCAATTGTAGGAAATAAATCATTCCTTAGCTACATATAATCAAGACCCAGTTTTATATTTAAGGCTTGCCACTTCTTTAAAAGTACTGGATCTCATGCCATAGGTTGGTAATTTCAACACCTGAAGTCCTCTTGGTACAATCCTTAATTTAAAAAAAAATTGAAAGCTCAGTCTTTTCCATTGTTACTTTTTAAAAGTATATAGCTTCAGTTCAGAATCATGAATCAAACAGAAAATTCTTTTAAGGTATCAGAATTACTCCTCTGTTTCTGTTGCTGCACCAACAGTATCCAACTCCTTGATTAATACAGGATTATTCTCAACATGAAAAATATTCCTCAAGTGAGCAAGACGTCCATCAAGTGAGGTAGAAGAAAACAATGGTAGTTGTTCCATTAATCAAAAGTAGAACTCTGTGAGCAAACCAAACCAAAATACCAAACACGGTAGCACACAGCGGGTAAAACAAGCCAAAGTACAAAGAACAAAAATCCGTCTCAAAGTTACTCAAGTAAAAATAGCATTTAATAAAAGTGATGGAGCAGAAGAAAATGAAGGTGTTTTGATATTCAACTGATTACAGTATGGCCAATGATTCATGACCTCCAAATAATCCACTGGGAAACTCACATTTACTACAGGACCCTAAAAGAAGGAAAAGTGCAGCTACATGTCATTAGCAAAGCAATGATAACTTAGCTCTTTCTTCTGATAAGATTTCTTTGGAGCAGTAGAAACTCTGCCTGGTAATGGACTCAAACTTTTTGCCCTTGGGTACTCCATACTACAGAGGATATGGGCAGAAAGTACTAAGCACTGAGATCAGTCTTTGGATATTTCCAAAAAGGAAGGAGGCAAACCTATCCAAGGCAGTACAACAGAGGCCACAATTTGGGTAAAGACTCTTGTGCAGGATATCAGGGTCAACAGATCTAAATGCTGCAGGGCCACAACATACAGACTAAAATAATCTCTTGTGGTAAAGAGGTCATTTGCAGCCTTAATTAGATACAAGTTTGTACTATGGTGAGCATGGAAAAAAGGGGTCATAAGATCTGTGGGTTTATGTACTGTTAAATATGATTCCTGCTGTGTACAGGCTACCAGATCAATAACTTTACCTAAGAAATGCAAGATATGGATAGATCAGAGATTATCATGACAATCTGAGACCAAATAAGGTTTCCTGAGGTAAGAATAACTAGAACCTCCTTCAAAATAAATTTTAATGGCATCAAGCTTCAAAAAGGACTTCAGAATTTGATACCTAACTGAACATCCAGGCAGTCTAACTAAACTAAAAAGACATGAATCCCAAACACACTTTGTAAAGTGTATACATTAAATCACAAGCATAACTTAACCATAACTTAATCATAACTGGAAACTCAAAATTCCCACCAGGAAATGGATGAATTTTCCCACATCTTAAATAAATATTTGGCTATGGAACCTCAAGGAGATAATATTGATCTAAGTGACATCTTTGTTAGAGAAGACACAAGTAATCATCTCATATTTCTGTGATGTAAAAGCACCATGAGGGAACAGGTAGGCAGGGTGACATAGTCTGTCCCCTACTCAGTACAGCATTGGCTGGTTGATTTGCCACTACTGTGACCTCCCTAGACAAAAAGCCTATCTTTCTACAGAAGGCCTCTGATTAACAATGGGCATAATGTTCATAAACATCAGTCCTGTCACTGCATAGACCAGAGTGTCTCCACTAACATTCCATCATCTTCTCTTCCTCTTCAAGAAGCAGAACTCAAAATCAAACCATGTTCTGAGTTTCCTAAGAAGGATAGGGCATACATGGAATGGGGACAGCATTACCAAAATGGAAGATAATGAATTTCTATAGCCAACACCTAACTCATCTAGGAGTACTTGCGTCAGTCCCCAAAAGGACTTTGAAACAAAATCATCATGACACACCTTTCTAGCCCTCTCCTTTATCGGTGATGGTCTGTGGGGGCTGAGATTGAGCTGTCCCTCCTAAATAGCTAACGATTCTCCCAATTTACCTCAGAAGTATCCAGTCTCTCAATTCTCTGCTCCTTGAGTCACTATCTGAGGTTACATTTAAACTGCCTGGTCCTCCACTTTCTGAGAATGCTCTCATTTATATAGGCAGCAGTTTTGAGAAAGTGCCACTGTACTGCTCAAGTTTCTATACCAAATTATGACCCTTTTGATCCTTTCTGTTATCTCTTCAGTGGTGATATCTACTGGATCATTCCACGTAGATCACTATATGTAGTCATCACTTTACATCTGTGACCATTTCATCCCATACAGTTGAGAGGTACATTTGAGGTTATTTCCACCAACACAACTGTTTGCTTCTTTCACATCAGGTACTTATGGTAAATGAGTACCCTACCACCACACAGACCTTATGTTTTTCTAGAATAGATCGACCTGAAGTCAATTCCCCTGTGGTGTAAATCCTCTTGAACACATGTTCCTCTTTTCTATTCCTTCTGTTTTTCTTTTAAGTCTCCTACCTTTACCATTTTGTGTTCTTCATTTCTACTCTGCTTGTAGTGCTGCCTCATGCCTTGTGACCTCAGTTTTCACTACACTGCACTCTCTTCCCTCTCCTCCCAGCACTCCTCCTTCAACTCTACCAACATGCTCCTCAGTACCTCATTGTACCTCCTCTTGGCAACTTCTACTCCTGTCTGCCCTCACTTCCCTACTTGCCCGTTTATTACCTCTGCCACTTCTGTTTGTACTTTTCTACTCTCTTTTCTATCTGCTCTCTTCACTTTTCCTGCACTTGGATATCCCTGCTCAAGTCTTACGCTCCCCAGTATTTCTTCCTACTATTTCCTGGTGGCTACTACATGCCAATCCCTTTCAGGTACTACTCCTTCGACTAGTTAGACCATTGCCTTTTCAACTTTTCTGAACCTAAAATACCTACCAGTGTACTATACAAGTCTCTTATTTTCTAAACATCCTAATCCAAGCACCTGATCTGAACACTTTTTACACCCCCCCCTTTCCCATCAGCCCTCTATCCAACCAGCCATTTTCTTATCTACCTGCTTTATTCTGCTTCCACTCCATTCTTCTCCCTTCCCTTAGATCTTTCTGCATTACGGTTGTTGTTTTTCCTCTCTGCCTCCTCTTATTTTGCATCAGTTGCTGATCTGTCTTTTCCCTAACTCATTTTTCTGTCAGCCCTTAATCCTAGTTTCCATGCTGCCTGCCTTAGTCATTCTTTCCTGGTTCAACTAATACACTTATGTGACAAGCATAAGAAGTACTGTGAAAATGTAAACCTATCTTTTGGAAGGGGTAGGTGAATCATGTCATGTTGTGGGACAGTGACACCCCCAAACTATATTTTTCTTTTCCCCACTATGCACATTCTAGATATTTTTTATTATAGACTTATTTTTTATAATCACCCCACTGTATATGTTTACCCTAATGGGGTCCCTCTGCAGAATCTTGACAGATATGTCCTGCCTTTACAGAAATGTGTGCACTTTTTACAACATACATAATCCCAGTACAACTTTCTGCACAGTCCTTACCCTGTCTAATATATTATGTGACTCAGAAATCTCAAGCCATCATTGTTTTCATAACATGCATTTACTCTGAAATTATTTAAGTTTTTATACAAACTTTATGGAGATATTACTTTGATGCAAGATTTATACAGAAAATCACTACTACCTTTACAGATTTATAAGTTTGCTAGTCTTATCCCCACCAATTACTTTAAGCACATATAATTTCTTTTTCAATCTGTGTTTTTGTGGCAACTGAAAATCCATCACAGACTTTTGCTTTCATCTTTACCATAACTGAGCACTTCTACGCTATCCTTAACTGAAGTTTGTCATTTGATCTGGTCCCTTAACAATGAGTCATTTCAAAGTAATATGAAGTTACACTAATCTGCAATGTCTGTCTACAGTATGTTTTTTTTTGCTTTATACCTTGCTAAAACATTTTTGGAGCTTCTGTGTGACAGAATGTTGACTTTAGTTCTCTGTGGTTGTATGCTACTGGTTTGGTCCATTGGAACAGCAGATGTACTTTTTGTTATTTTGGTGAAAGAGCCAGTGCTGGAGTACATATCCCAATTATGGATGTTTGCACTTTCTCCCTGATTCTGGGACCCAGGAATGAGTATATTTAATCAAGGGGCCATGAGAGTCCTGCGAACTTATACCCCCCCAAAAAAAACTTTTTCATGTTTGTTGTAGTTCATTGTTTGCAGCTCATTCATTTATTTGTTTTGATTTTAGTAGAAACATATTGTGCAGTCAGTGTTATGACATGAATCCCCCTTAATATTTTGTGCTGGTTCTGCCCCCATTGCCTGCCCAACATCTTACAGTGTCTCTGACAACTATCCTATTTCTTACATATACATCAGTGTGAGATCCTACCGGGAGGGTTCCTCATTTAGGCCAACATTACAAGTTTTTAAGGTTTTTCCATATGTCTTAATCCCACAACAAATGTTTAGTAAATACACCCAGATTTGTCATGCATTGGTCATCAGTGGGGATGTCTGTTTTACTTTTGTTAATGATATAACCCCTCAGAACAGCCATATCCCCGTTGAAGCGAGCACTCCCATGGACAGTCCATTTTCCACCAGAGATTCAAGCACAGGAATGTGTGCCCCAGCCATGCACTCCAACACCATCCCCATGAGGAGAGGCATGGAGAGCTGGAAAGCCTTGTCACTCTTCATTCCTCTCCTCCCCAACGCCAGCCCCAGCAGGTTCCTGAGCCACTAAAGGAACTCAAGTTATGTGCGTCATAGTCAAGACTTTATCTATTTATTCTGATGGAAATGGCTGAATCCCCTAAACTTCTGCTCATCTTTAAGCCACATACTTTTGACTGAGACACTGAACAAATCTGTCCTGTTTGTCAAAACATAAGTTATTTCCTTTCATTTTATTTATTTTCATACACATCCTTTTCCTACACCATGTCAGTCTCTTGATCACTTCTTTACGCCTCCTTAGTATTAAAAATGCCCCATCAAGCAGAGTATTTAACTTTCAATATACATATTAGTGTGTGTGTGTGTGGGGGGGGGGGGGCAAGCAATTAAATATTAAATGTAAGTTATAGCACCATATTATTAAAGTAGATAATTTTGCATGGGACAATGCAGAAACTCTACAAATAATGCCATCATTGTGAGATGTGAAGGGGCAGCAGGTCTGCATTCAGCAATTTAGTTCATTCTCTAGGGTCCTCATATCTATATGGTGGGCTGCCACTGCCGTCTCATTTAGTATTTTGCAGAATGTGAGCAGAGTGCATCTTGCATTGTAAATGCAGGTGCTGTGAAGACTTCAGGGCAATGTTTTTAAAAGACATCTGCAATCTCAGCATAATTTTGGGTGTCATCATGTTGTCAGAAAGACGTCAGCAACAGAAGGCACCTGTCAGTCAATGATACTGCAACTTGCCCTGGAGTAAAAGGGACTTTTCTTCTTGCAATTTTAACTAGCCCTCTGGGTGCCATAGACATTCATTAACCTACATTCATGCTACCTGTTTAACAATCTCCTGCTTCAGTGCACGTTTATGTTTTCTTTTTATTGTCAGAACAGGTGCTGAATTACCTATATGGCAAGTTTACCTTCTAACGGGGAATTCCATTGTTAATATTTCCTCTTGTTTTGAAAAGCTTTTTTTTTTTTTTTATTTGTTTGTTTGTTTGAAAAAGAAAGGCACCAAAAAGTGCATTTCTTTTTGGTATGTACCATGGCTTCACAGAGAATATCATCCCTCTGACTTTTATATCACTGCTAAACATGTTGAGGTAGTTTAAATGACATACCAGTTTAGCTAAATCAGAAGTGTTTGTAAGAGAACTTGATTCTAAGAATAAACTGGTTGGAACTGCTCCCAGTAGCCCCCTAAAAGAAACACTACTATTTATAATTCAAAAAATGTTCCAGTCAGTATAAACACGCAAAATCTGGTAATATCAGAGGCATTTTGTGATATTATGTGGCACTGACCAACCAACCCGTATTAATGTTTTGCATTTTAATCAGTCACACTCCAAAAATATTATTTTTGCACAGTACTTACCTCAATGTGTACATTCAGTTTTATTGTTGGTCCAGTTAAGTATTTTCATACATTTAGCTCAGTGTGAATTTCTGCACAGTATTTATTTTAATGTGATCACGCTGTGGAATGCTGGCCCATACTGCAGATCATCTCTCCAAAGTTTACAGAAGTGTGCTCTTTCACAAGAGCCATGATATCGAAGTAACATTTTGCATGGTCTTTACATCAGCACACCTCACAAAGCTGTGAAACTTCAAGCCATTGCTTTTTGTATAACTTCTACTTTAGTTCAATTATTTTTGTAACTTTTATTTACATGTTCTTTTGATATGAAATTTAAGTACATTTGTGCCTCTCATTTCATATCCACCATGACAGTTTATACACACTTATTTCATTTTGTGCTTTTTGGGAAGTATATGAAATTCCATTACAGACTTTTAAGTCAAAACTTCCTCTAACTGTGCCCTTCTACTGTACCCTTGTATGAACATAAGTTTTTGTATATAAATAATGGTAAAAATCTTGGATTGAGATATGATAGAAATCAACCAAAATGCTTCTTTTTATTACAAATTCTGTTTTTTATCAGTGTTTAATGCCTGCTTCATTTTAATCTCCCTCAGGCACCTAATGTCATAGCCCTTGCACCTTTAGGTGGCCTGACATCTTTATTGCAGATGGATTCATCTACATCATGGGATGATGTTTCTCTCTGCATTATGTACATGCAGACCAAGAATTATGAGGCTCAGATCTAGTACCAGACTGTAGACTCCATGGCAACTGTGGTTAAGAGAACCCACTTGTACGGATTTCATTTTCTTCACTGGATGTATGCATACAATAACATTGCAATACACATGGTTGTGCACACAACTGTAACAAATCAGTCTAAGCACTTCAGTTTATGTGCAGGTATTCTTGTATCTACCAAAGATCAGCCAGATATGAAATATTATCCTGAACCTTCCCACAAGATGGACAGCTGTCAGAAAGATGCTCAGTCCTTCCCTCTAGCAACCAATAACAATTAGAGAAGGTGGGCTGCTATAATGCTGTGCTAGGAGGGAGCTGCATTGGAGACCGTGAAAATTAGACTTGTTTTGTTTTTCTCATGCCTACAGTATCTTAATCAATTTCAGGTCCTAATTCTCTGATTCTTACCCTTCTATCCTGCTCGTATCCTCTTGCACTGGGACTGCCTTTGGAGCTTTTCTGGCTGCAATGAAATGTGCTTTGGTTCAAATTTTAAACACAAATTACAGCACAGGAACCTTGGTTTCCCTGGTTCTGGTTCTTTTGGAGGTTGCTATTCAACTTTGTTCTTGGTTCAGTTTTTCTTAGAAATAATTAAATATTTCACAGACTTCAAGTCCATTTTAAAGTATTATTGTGATACTGTCTTTTCATCTTATTCTAAGACTTCAACATATCTGGTCAAACGTGTCATTTCACAACTTTACATACCCTTTGTGCAATGCTTAAGGATATGTGAAGTGATCATATTTGCTGCTTTTCTGACAGCAATATTGGGATTGAACAATTGTAACTGATTAGCTTTGGCCATTCTCACAGGACTATCTCAGAAGCAGTGAACTAATCTGAATGTGCCTTTGGGCTTAATAGTCATTGAATCAGGACTCTATGCCTTTTTACCATCAACAAGTATGGTCAATTCCCAGTGTTCGCGAGGCCCCTACAAATGTGATGTCTCACCCATCCCTGTGTACACAGACATTACAGATTGAATACAAAATTTTAGCTGTCAAACTACAAAGACCACAGGTCTACTTTTACTAGGCAATCCCCAACAAGCCTGCTTTTACAGAGCATGTAAAATATCAAGAAAATACCATCACCAAACAATCCTGCTTATATGGAGCATATGTGCAACAAATCATCATTCACAGTAAACCACTCTGCCATTATCACCCATCCCACTTACCAAAAGTAAGTTCCTGTTTTGAATTTCATGTGTGGATGGATCAATGCATCTTGACCTAGAATCAGGGCTGGTATATCATGTTCAAGAACGGGATCACTTACAGATAAAATCTTCTCCTGTTTGGTAACCATATCAATCAACCCAAGTCCACAACCCTGGTTATTTGCCACTAGAAAAGTCTGCTCAGTATGGAGGACTACTACAATCCTAGCTGTCCCTCTCAAGCCTTATGTGAGTATTATGATTTGCACTGGGTGTGACGAGGGTGGACAGGATTAGGAATAAGTATATTATTGGCTTATATATTGGATTATATATTGAGCTGGGTCAGCCCAGGTTGGAAGGTTTGGAGACAAAGCCAGAGAGGCAAGATTACTTTGGTTTGGACATGTGCTGAGGAAGGATTCTGAGTATATTGGGAAAAATATGCTAAGGAGGAAGCTACCAGGTAACAGGGAAAGAGGAAGGCCTAAGATAAGGTTCATGGATTTGGTGAGAGAGGACATGTAGGTGGTTGGTGTGACACAGCAAGATGCAGAGGACAGGAAAAAATGGAAACAGATGATCCATTGTGGCGACCCCTAACTGGAACAGCCGAAAGAAGAAGATGATGATGATGATACAGCTAACAACCTTTGGTAGCAACTTGGATACTTTCACTCTAGCAATTCAGATACTTTTTCAAATCCAGGTCACTGCAGCTCCATACTGACATCTTTCTTTTGTTTCAGCAGGATTGGTTGTAACCTCTGCTTTATGGTATAGCAGACTGCATTTGCACTTTGGTGTTGATTTTATTTTTATTTAGGTGTGGGGAGTGGACCATGAGGGGCCTTTTACATCCATGAACTTGTAAAGGCATAAACTACTGAAATAATATGAAAATTGTTGAAAAGCAATCAATATCACAGTATAATCATGATAAAACTATAGGTAGGTAAGCACAATTTGCAGTATTTTCAATCTTTCTATGTTAGATTTGCGGCACAAGTACATTTACATTTCACCACACAACAAGTTCATAGATGCCAACAAAATGGTAAGTAAATGCAGATGCATAAACAAGACAATTCAATATTTAACAGTATTAGTAGTAGTTATAGCCAATAATGAGAACACTTTAGTAATTGCATTAGTTCTTGGTTTCCTTGATCACCAAGGTTAGCAGGACTACTAGGCAATCATAAACATTTTATAACAGTGCTTCAGGAAGTTGGTTACTTTCAGCAGCTGCTCCATTTGTAAAGTTGCAGTGTGGTGTCTTTTTTGATAGTTAAATACAGAAAAGTACATATAAGTGGAATAAGGTTTAATTTGGTAGTGCTTGAGTGCATAAACATGAAACTCGATAAAATGTCAGCATATCAGAAAAGTTTGGAGGAAGTTAAGACAACCCAGCCAAGATGACTGCCTTAGTCCACAGCTCTGGACAGGGCCTGCAGAAATCTGGATAAAATACTGTTCTCAGAGAGAAAAAAACGCAGAAAGATAGATGAGTAAATAAGAACAAAAGGAGAAGTAGACTGCTGCTTTTAAAGCTATAAATAAGGAGGGTCAATTGTGCATTTTTTCTGAAAAGGTAATCACAATAGGTCAGGATGTGATCTCTTTGAAGCAAACAATAGAACAACAACAAACAGAAGTGGAAAGATTACAAAGAATGGTGTGAGATCTGGAGGAAGATAAGGTAGCAATTAAAGCTGAGCTGCAGGAACACACTCTCAGAATATAAGAGCTAACAGGCATAATAAAAAGGTAAGAAGACAAGATGTACAATCTTGAAAACTGCTCAAGAAGAAGGAACATCAAGATAATTGGAATAAATGATAGCCGGTGACAGTGAACTGGAGCTGTTTGTAATGCAGCTGTTACACAGTGATTCACGATATCAAGAAATCAAGAGACACTAATAAAGAAGATATACAGAGTGAGACAGCGGAAAGCATCAGAAAGCAGATCTTGGAATGTTTAGCATACTTTTATTCCTTTTAATGTAAAAGAATGAAAGAATAAAATAATAAGGCAAGCAAAAAGACTTAAAGTTGCCCCATTTGCAGGGATGTTCATAAAGTGGGTCATGGTCTACTCAGAAAAACTTGATAGAAGAAGAAAAGTTATGTTCAATGTATGAACTAAAAATTAATGTAACAGGTGCATGGTTGAAATACCTTGCAATTTTGGAAGTACAGCAGGAAAGAAAATGGTTCAGGCTACACAATATAAAGCTGTTCAAATGTCTAAACAGATATCAGAGACAGGTAAATAACACAGGTAGTAAAAAGCTGAATCACCTGCAAGACAAGGACTGGAAAAGCAAAATTAGACAGGAAAAGTGACTCGGAGACACTAGAAGGACACGAAAAGTCAGATGAAGAAACCCACGCAGAGAAGAAGGCAAGTCCAGAAAATATATAGGGGCCACATGCCAGTTAAAGAGATGAGCAGGAAATAATCAAATCACAAAGATAGCTGCAAGGAGATGAGAACAGAGAAAGGATGCTAGAGATGAAACAAGTGAAAGAACTTAATAATTAAGTGACAGAAGAATGAGAAGCTTCTCCTAAGGGAGATTTAGGCACATAAACATAAAAAGAAGCAGAAAGAAACAAACAAGGGTGAATTTTAAGGAAATGGGAGGATGGTGTATTGAATGTTTCAGGTGACTTAGAAGTCAACTGCTGGACAAATAAGGGACTAAACAAGCTGGATAGCTTGCACTTATGATGGATGACAGAGTCAAAGAGGTGGAAGACAGGAATACAGAGGGAATGAAAGGTAAAGCAGAAAGAAAGAAGAAGTACATTTGCAAAACGAATGGGTACTGAAAAGCAGGTGACTGCAGGCAGGGCAGGAAGGATGCATTAAATGAAACAAATTGTGTCTTTGCAAAACTGCCCCAGGTCAAAATAAAATCAAAACTTTAAAAAGAATGGGATGGAATGAATTAATTCCCAGGGCAATGGTAGGTAATGCACTTAAGGGATTCAAAGAGGCAAGCTTCAAGTTAAGTAATATATTTTTCTTAACTACTTAATGATTTACAATACATTACAGCAAATACAAGTTTAATATCTAAGTCCAAGAGGAAAAGAATAATAAGTGCTGATGTAACAATGAGGGCATAAAAAGGCCTACTGACAATTCTGAAATAAAGCAATGGCATTGGATAAGTAACCGTTACAAGAATGCAAAGAAAAAAAGCTGAACTATTATACCAGACCTGAGACCAACAGTAGGGAGGAACTACCAATAAACTTGAATTCTATAATATAAAAAGATTGTCACACCAGTACCACTTTGGCATGCTGTGTACTAGTGTGAAGGACAGCTGGAAGGGAACAAAATAAAGCCTTAAAAGGCCCACATTTGTGACGTAGCTATGCACATGCACACCCTAAAGGACAGGGATCCAGAAGCCAGGAAATGAAAGGAGATGCCTGATTAGCTGACAAAAAACACAATATTCAGCTAAGAGTGTAGGACCATATGAAGAGTTATGCCTGAGAGTAGAAATGTCAGAGAGAGTAGCAAGCAATTGGCAAAAGCAACGAGAAAAACAAATAATTATGCAGAATACTAGGATTTTATCAAATCCTTTAAGAGGAAGGAGAGTAAAGGAAACCTTAATGAGGATGGGGAGACAAGACACAAAAGTGAAAATCAGAAATGGGAAGAAGATATTGTGTTCTAGCTATCCAAAGGGAGAAATAGAAAACAAGGCAGGGGGAAGAAAGAGGAGAGTGGCAATTTTATTTCACAGAGGTCTTCGGAAAACCATAGAGAAAGTAATACAAATTGGAATAGACATATGGATCATATGTCAGGGAAGGGTGAAAGATGCACACTTGACAATAGGAAACATGTATACATTGAACAAGGATGAAAAAAAGATTATACAAGATTTTTGTGCTAACTAGGCACAGACAAGAAGAGATGGAATAAATATTATGGGGGACTACAATTTTGCCACAGAACCAGAAAAAGACAGGTTGTATGGAAGGTGAGAATATAACAAAGGATGAGACAAGAGATAGCCCAAGAAATGAAAGAGAGAGGGTGACTGAGATGTAAAACACAATGGAAAAGTCTTTCATTTTTTATTTTATTTTATGTTACTTTATTTATATTTGTCTACTGGGGTAGTGCACTGATCATTATTGACCAATTTCAGACTCAGCCCAAGTGAAATACAGAACATTTCACAAACAAAAAATACAGAAATGCAAGCAGTAACAGAACAGTTCAAATTACAAAGAAAAAATGTGTATATACATTCTAGTGAATAAGCACAGTGCAATGTACAATCAAGCAGAGTGCAATGTACAATATATAAGTTTCTAAAGTAGGTCAATCTTCAGTGAATCTTGAGAGAAGAGCAGTTACTCAGAAAGGAGATAGGTTAGGAGATATGTCCTGTGTTGAAGCAGGAGCATTTGGCTTGCAGGAAGATGTGCTTTTTTGACTTGCATTCTGATTTTGGAATAAGTGTTGATCTCCTTAATGCTGATGAGGAGAGATTGCCAAAGAGTAGGTGCCTGAGAGGATAAAGCTTGTGCAGTGCTGTTGAGTTTGGCTCTAGGGGTAATGAGAGTTGGTATGGCTTGTGAGTAGTGTCACAGGTTGTATGAGGAGTTTTGTGAAGAAGCCTAGCTGGAAGAGGAGCAAATGTGTGGAACTGGAGTACTTTCTAAAGCTAGAATTCTAAAAGTAGGGTAGATCTTTGTTTTATGTTAGCCATTTGGCTTTTTCTAGGGTGATACAGTGATGCTCACAGAGAGGCGAGTTTGTAATGAATTGGCAGATGCAGGTAGAGATAGTCTGGAGGGTGGTAATATTAATCTTGGAGGCAGAAGCAAAAATTGGGAGCCCATATTCAAGTTGAGAAAAAAGAACTCCTTTGCCAATGGCTGCTCTGTCTGGTTGGGATAGAAAAGGTGAGTTTATTTTGGCTCTCACTTTGTCTAATGGAAGTTTTGTGACTGATCAAGCCATAGTCTTAGGTATTTGAAGGTGGAGGTTGTCTCTGTGGAATGTTTGTGTAGGTCAAAGATAGATAAAGAATTAGGTGCTTTGTGAATTTTCTGTAGATTTCCAAAAAGCATAGTTTTGGTCTTGGTTGTGTTGAGAAATAGTTTACGTTTAATGAGTCATTGATGGAGCACATGCAAGTTTGACTGGAGTTGGCACTGACTACTGGTGTGAGAATGACCTGATCTGTAAATGACCATGTCATCAGTATAGAGGATAAGTGGGTGATGGAGGAGGTCATGAGGACATTTGTTAATGAATATGGAGAAGAGGAGGAAGAGTCAGAATGGATCTTTGTAGTACACCTTTGGTGATAGGTGGAGATTCAGATTAGTAGAATCATATTTTCAACCTGAAGTGTCTGTCAGTGAGAAAGTTTTTAAGCCAGTGAGCACCATCTGGACTGCTACCAATTTCAATTGGTTTGTCTTGGAGAAGATAGTGGTCAATGAGGTCAAATGTTTTTGTCAGGTCTATAAATTGGGCACCTGTAAGGAGGCCACTATCAGTGAAGCTTATCAGGATGCCATCAGTTAGGGACAAAAGTGGTATAGTACTTCATCCAGGCCAGAATCCATGTTGCTTGGAAAAGAGCAGGTAGCATTATTGGATATAGAGGGAAAAGTTGGGTGTGGACTATCTTTTCAATAGGTTTGCCCAGAACTGGGAGGGTGGAGAATGGAGGAAAGTGGGAGGTATAGTTTGGGTTGGTTTGCTTTGGGAGGGGTTTAATTAGCAGTTTTCTAAATCTGTGGCATGATGTTTTGTGTGAGACATAGATTATATATGTGGGATGGAGGAAGACATAGAGGCTTTCTCCAGTGATATTTGAACCAGGGGGTTTATGTTGTCAGATCCAGGAGGGGTGTCAGTGGAAATATTTTCAAATAGAATAACAACTTCTTTGGGATGTCCGCATTTGAAGTGAAAAATGGGGATGAATGGTGGTGGGGTGGGCAATGCTTGATTTGTGGGAGGTGTGGAGTTAATCAATGGGAAATTGCTAAATTCTGTAAGGAAGTCTTCTGGAGAAAGTTTTGCTGTACCACATTGAATGGTGTTTGTCGACATGTTATCATGAGGAGGTTTCTTCCCATAAAAAGGTTAACATCTTTCCAAATGTGTTTGGGGAAATGTAACAGGGTAATTTGTTTCTTTGTTTGGAGATTTCTTTTGTGCCTTCTAATGGACTTCTTGGCTAAGTTACACAATATTTAAAGGAGGTTTGTTTCCATTTTTGCCATGCTTCATCCCTTAGAGTTAAAAAATGTTTGGGTTCAGCTGATATCCGCAAGTTTTATAAACCACCAAAACTGAATGGCTAAGTGGGAAGAATTTGTCTTGCAGCTGGAGCAGAAGGTGGTTAGGCTTACAGCTATTGTAGTTGGGTAATGTAAGGAGAGTATATGGTTCCTGTTGTGGGCTATGAGAAAGGTTCTGAGTTTATCTATGTTTGTGCTATTATGGTTTCTGAAAACTTTTAATATTGGTGGTAGTTTTATAGGACAGTTGACAATTGTAAAGTTGGCAGGGCAGTGGTCCCTTAGTGATAGTGGCAGAATGTTTATGTTGTAGATGGAGTTTGGATTTTGGAGTCTGCACTAAGGAGGACATAGGCCATTGTAAAATGACAGCACTTCTGATGTTGAGGAAAGGGAGTTGTTGGGCATGGGTTGGGCTCAGTTCTTAAGAATGAGTGTCAAGAATATGGAGGATAATCTAGGGGGTCTTTTGTGTTTTAGGTAAAAAGAAAAATGTTTCTTAGTAATCATATAGAAGAGTGATGTTGACACTGGTGAGCTAGGGAATAGGTTTGTCAGACTACTTAGGGGTTGTGACGGTGGTTTGTTGGTAAAGAAGTTACGGAAGTAAGGGTAATACATAGTGATATGATAATTGGTTGTATAAGTGTTTTATGAAGATGTTTGTTATTGGTTGTAGAGGGTGAGGAAGGTGAAGATGAAAGAAGAAGGAGGTAGAATAGGATAAGTTGTGGAAAGAGGAACATTTTACTGATTGGATGTGTATTGTGTTTGTACAGTAAGTAGTTAAGACTTCTAGTACTGACTATGACGGTAGTGAGATAAGAGGTTTATATGGCTTTATGTTGGTGTCTTTTTAAAATTTGTGTCTTGAGGGCGTGACAGTGGGCAAAGATCAGAGCAAATATAATTATAAATACCATTTATAATATATAAATGTAATGGAAATACTGGAAGAGTTTCAAATACAGACATATCTCAGATCACCCAGCAGATAGACTTAAGGGAAGTATGCAGGAACAGACAACATTGGGACAAGGGAAAGTGAACTAGCGATGCACAGAAGGAGACACTGCAAGAATTAGCTAAACAGTTGATACAGGGCAATATGAAAGACAGGGAGAAACTGGACGATTATTGGTGGCATGGGATTAAGATCACTATCAAGGAAACCTGATGAATGCAGAAAGAAAGAAAGAAAGAAAGAAGAAAGGAAAGAGGAGTGATTCAGGAGCTGGATACTGAGAGCAGGAAGTGATACAGAAGGAAACCAGAAGAAATTGAAGACTCTAGAGACTGAAGAAAAAGCAATAAGAATGGAATTAGAGAGTACAATTATTATACAGCGGAAATTCAACAATGATATCCGACATACTACTAGTGGATAGTGGGGGAGGCACCAGGAAAATCATTAATCAAGAAAACAAAAGGAAGGCAGACAGAGATAAGGAGGAAAAGGGGAAGAGATAGAGAATAATTAGAACATGACGCTAATCATGGAAAGATACAAGGAATACTACAGAGAGATTTACACACAACAGGAAGTCAAAAAGAGACCAAGAAATAAAAAATATGTGCATACATTTCTTGCTGTATGTAATGGAACTTAGTGTATGTAGCATGGTGATTACTCTCCAATTTTTAGAAAAAGACAAATCTGTTAAGTGCTTCTGTAGTACAAAAACTGACCTTCACAACTGTTAAGCACTCAGTGCTTAACAAGCTAAGACTGGGTATCAAGCTAGGCAGTTATATCTGCCAGTAATGATCAGCAAATGACAGCAGCAGAATAAAAAAAAAGATTTGTTTCTGCCTGCTGACTGTGCAAATAATGTATCTCTGACTTTCTGTAACATTTACAGTGTGTTATTGTCTTTCTGATGGCGCTCACTAAGGGCTTTATGGTGGACTTCTTCATGTTAGTCACCAGAGCCCTGAATGAGGAGAAAACTGTGCATACAGCCCACCTGTACTTGGCCAAGCTTTTTGACACTATTCCCCACTCAGGCATTACTGACAAACTCATCCAGCTAGGTATTACCCCTTATATAGTTTGGTGGGCCTCTGACTGGTTCACCGATAGAGCCCATGCAATCAAACCAGGGGAATCTACCTCCAACAGCAGACCTGTAACCAGTGGTGTTCCACAGGGATCAGTCCTGGGACCTTTACTGTTTGGAATCTATTTCTCCAAAGAAGAAGCAAAAAAGGTCTGTGGCTGACAAAGTTTGCTGAATACTACAAATTGGGAGCAATTATAGAATACCCAAATGATGTCAAAATCCTACAAGAGGATCTTACACAAACAAATGATTGGTGCCAAAGTCACAGCTTTAAACTCAATGCAAAAAATGTATTATCCTCCCTTTTAGTAAGAGAGATGTTTCTGCTAACTACCACACCAACAGAAATATTCTAAGCATGCACTGAGTGGTGCAAGACCTGGGCACACAGGTTGACAGCAATGTTACGTTTGATCACCATATATCTACAGTGGTAAGAAGGCCATTCTATGATGTCATCTCATAAGTAAGGGCATTGCCTCCAGAAAAAAAAAAAGAAGTTATAACTTCCCTGTGCTCTTCCCTCATCAGACCAATAATTGAGTACAATGCCCTTTTGATATGTACCTTTCCAGGCAGCTGCAGCAATTGGAGAGACCACAAAAGCTCCTCACAAGGAGAATTCAAGGTATTCAGCATCTATCCTATGTGGATTGGCCGAAATCACTGTCACTTTACTCTGTTTCATACAGACTACTCAGAGGTGATCTCTGCCTTGCTTATAAGTCCATCTCTAACTCTGCTTTATTGGAAATGCCACATATCCATAAGTCCAATGGCTCACAGGTTACCTGATCTAAAGACCTTAATCTGGTATATGACATTAATACAACCTGATGGAGGGACAGGTTTGTCTCCCAGAGGTTACCGCACCTGTGGAATAGACTCCCAATTTATGTTTAGCAGAGCACCTCTTTGACCCTCTTCAAGCACAATCTGGGTGATTGGATGAGTAACCATAAACTCACCCTTGGGGTTCCACCTGTGTTTCTCTTGGACAGGAGCAATAGTAGCTGATCATGGATATAAGGACAGAACTAGACTTGTAAGGGCCCTAGGGCCATTAGCCTAGTAACTTCATATGATCATATGTCTTTCAAAGCTGGCAAATCACTTAGCATTTTTTGCATGTAGCTAGTAGTACATGGAGCACATAAAGCTGACTCAGAACTCAGAACTCAGTTGTTATGTACTCTTGACATGGATGTTGAGTTTCAACTCTCAAGCTTTGCTTCGCTCTGCTTTCAAGGTGAATTTCTTAACTTCCATGTCATGAACATAGAACAAGTTGATTATGATCAGAGATCTGACCATAATCCTATATGCAGTACATGGAGCACCATAATTATGCTCAGTTATGCTGTCTGTCAAAGCTGTAAAACATTTTGTACTCCTACACTTTATTCCTGTAAGTTGTAATATGAGATCTCTGACAGTGGACCAGAAATCCTTATTTTCAGTGACTAGTGGTTCATTAGTAGGACAATGTCCCTAGCCATACATTATCAGCCAGTTGTAGCCACTGTACATATTGTATACATTATCATGTCACTGGCTCTATGTCAGATTTTCCGATAACATTTCACTGACTTGCAACTAGTAACCTCATTGATATCTGCCCTTTTCCCACTTACTGTTCTGCTATAATCTTTTGAGAACAGAACTTAGAACAGAACTTAGATGTAAATATAGCCTGAAGATTACCTATGACTAAGCCTATTCTACCATTTACATAGTTGACCACCTGCTTCCAAATGCAGTCATGGAAGGACTTATAACTTCTGCCACTAAGAGGAATGAGATATGTAAATGTAGTGCTTGGATGAAAATTTTATTCTCTGCATCACTGTACAGCAGTTTACAGAGCATAGATGCCTTGGATATCATATCCCAATATGAGAAGAAACATAAAAAAATAGAAAATGGAGACAGATGATAGTTAACAAAACAAATGTTTATGAATCTATACATCCATTATGCACAAAATAATTGAAATGGTAAAGCTCTCTGTGAGTAAACACAAGTTAATACAGATCTCCTCTGCCCAAAAAAGTAAAGGAAATGAAATGCAAGTGTAAAAGTTATGTAAGGAGGACAGCATGTATGTAACTCTGTAGTGCATGCAGCATTAACAAAAAACAATGTACACTTTACATTGCAAATGGCTAAAATTGCTGTTGGTTGTCCACTTGTGTGTAGGGTAGGCAGGTATATATCCCAGGCTTAACACATTTTGTGGGCTACACATGTTAAACCCTGACCTTGCTACTAAATGGTACAACATTCTTCTATAATAATGTTATTATGGCCAGAAAAAAAGTTTCCATAATGTCATGTCACATTCTTTCCAAACATTTATAATGGGAAAAAAAATAACTGATATACATGGCCATGCCAACAGTAAGGGACAAACAATGCAGACAAGAAACCAATGGTTATGTTGTGAAATGAAATCCAGGCATGTTCTCACAATCATGTAGGTCCTTACTCCATGTTCACATTCCCTACACTTAGTGCAGATTGTGGAATTCATGAATGCTAATGACTTCACACCTCCTTTATATATTCACAGTGCTCAGAAGGCTGAATCTGCACTATAGCAAGGTAATCATATAGGTAAAGAACTTGTATTATGGTATGGGAGACAGTTTGGATCCAGAGAGCTCAATGCTGCCATTTGCTGGTGAAACTTGTTTCTAGTTTCACAACTGGCTTGCTGCAAAGCTATATTGCTGTTTTCTACAGAATGCCCTAACAATCCAAGCATAAAAATTGAGAAGTGTTAAATGCTAATGGCTTGCAAATGTGAATGATTAGTCTGGCATCTGGCTGCAGAAACAATCAGTGTTTCGCAGTCTACCCTCTTTGATTTACACTTCCTGAGGGTGTGTCATGGAGAAGAGGCTTACGCTAAATTTTGGTATTACATTGACTGAGTTAATATAGCAATATTTCTAACATTTTTATGAATTTTTAATTACCACACTTAGTGCTTCTGAGTAACAATTCTTCTGCAATCCTTCAGATCTACATAACTCATTGAAACTTATGTCAATAACAATGCAAATGAGATAGCATTGTTATTAGAAAATCATAGATACGTAAATGCTGCTTGCAAAATAAAGAGAAGAGAACAGCTGCAGAGTAGCAAACATCTGTGCTATAATGTGTGAGATAATATCAGCTTAATTCTTGCTAAGATCACATTCATCAACACATCTGCTGGCAAATTATAATGACAGCTTTCAGAACTTGTTTCTATTACACTTTTAATGTAAATTGATACAATCTCATGTCTTTATTATATGTAATCAACTTTTTTTCTTTCCTGTTTGTCTCTGTCTGTGGCAAACACTGATAGCAATCTCAATTGTATGCTGTTAATTCATGGGTTTGATGGTTCATATACAGAGATGGTGTTGTTTGTGTGAACATACTGATGTTTGAATAGCATATTTTCAAGTTACAAGACAAAAAGTGGATTCAGCATCACAAATGTACATTTTAAATACTTGTTTCATAATGTTTCCTTTTTCTATTTTTTAATCTGCATCTTTGCATGCCATTTGGTATTGCACACTCTTGATTGGCAGCTGTCCTACACAGCGAGCAAGAGTTCACTTCCTAAGGTGAAAAATGACAACTTCAATTTGGAATGTCATCAGTAGCACAATTGAGGCTGGTAACAGCGCACTTTCGGCAGCATTCTGGACATTACTGAGTGAAGAAACTCCACATGTGAGCTAACTATCTCTCTGGTACAAGGTGTAAGTGAAGTGAGTTAACAGAAAGAGGCTACATAATATAGGATTCAAATCCAGTTTACAGCAATTTTTATGACTGGATTCATATTAAATATTGACATCCAATGTTGTATATGAAATGAATAGGCTAAAGTCTGTGAGAAATAATAAACAATCTTAACTGTAGTCAATATGACTTGATGTTACAAAGGTATTGTTGTAAACTCAACTCTTCTCATTATTACTCATTAACGCCTATGCAGTGTGCAATGTCATATCCATATCTCACAAGTATTCATCAGGACAGTTATACAATATATTGTAAAGTTTGCTGTCTGGAGTAACTGTATGTAGCATGGCAAGAATAACCTCCCATCATTCTCTGTGTGTCCTCTTTCAGAACAATTGCTATTACATGAAATCCTAATGACGTGTAACTTAAATGGTACTTACGATGTTACAAGCAAATGTGAAAAGGAAGAATGTGTCATGCTAATGCTATAACAGCTTTGTTACTTGCTACATGTATCCATTAAATGTGTTACTTTACAATACAAGGTAATTTTTATTATGCCTTTTGCATTTGTATCCTGCTTGGTAGCTTTCAAACTGACTCCAAAGCTGAAAGAAAAACATGAAGAATGTAATTTGGGCTGCCTTCTCTGGTACCAGTGCATGACCAGCAGTACTCTGGTTAGTACTGAGTGAAGGAAATGCAACTGTCAGGTGACTTTCCCTGTGGCACACTGTGTAATTGCAGTGAGCCTAGAGAAAGAGGACAGCTGATGTAGGGTTCACATTTTACAGACGGGAGTCAGAATGCCATTTGTCACAACATTTTGTTTAGGAATATAACATTAAATATAAATGAGTATCATAACTATGATTACTGCAAAAAAACAGTATCAGTGATTCTAGTTATATAAGCCCAAAATAATGTGTGCAAATTATGTTAAACATGACAGTGATGAAATTTACATTATAATGTACTTGCATAGTTATGATTTGCACATTTTTATAATTATTATGAGTTATCACATATCAGAAGTATGTGTTTAGGACAAAGTATGTATTTAACATAACACACCATGTATTACGGGGTCTATATTAGAAGAACAAAAACCCTAAACCGCGAACGCTCATGAGCAAAATTGCTGGGAATCGAAAGTGGGATTGCGGGGTCGTGTTTCAGTGAGGAGTGGGATATTTGCCATTTCCTCACTGTAGTGCGATCTCAAAGTTGGAATAGGTAGTTAGTGGGGGCACAGCCTCCCACAATAGCAACTTCGATCACTGGCATTTTCGCTCATGTGAGCGTTCTCGGTTTAGGGTATTCGTTCTTCTAATATAGACCCGTATTACTCAGGTTGTGCAACTCCATACAACTGAAATGTACTTGCAAACACAAATACTGCTTTTTACAATGAAATGCAGTCCCATGACTAATGAAAGTCACACACACATACAGGCATCTTTTTCATATATCTCCATTCATTCTTACAGTAGTATACCTCTAATTACCAAGTTGATAATACGCCCCTAACAGTTGCTCCAGTAGTCAGGGATCTGGTTACGCACAGACAGTAACCTTACCTTCAACCAACATGTGGCCACAGTGGTGAGGAAATCCTCTTATATTGTGCAATGTATATGTAAGGGCATGGCACCTAGGTCCAAAGAGGTCATTATCCCACTGCACTCCACCCTTATCAGACTAATCATAGAGTACAATACTGTTTTTGGTATGTACCTGACAAGGCATATGCAGCAACTAGAGCAACCTCAGAGATTCTTTACAAAAAGAAAACAAGGCATAACAAACATGCCTTATGCAGAGCACCTTAAAGCCCTTTCCCTCTACTCAGTCCCCTATAGATTAATGAGGAATGATTATTGCCTGGCTTGCAAGGCATCAGCAAACCCAACACTTATGAATCTCTGACATAATTGTAAGTCATAGAGTACCAGAAATATGAGGTCTAGGAACCGGAATTGTGTTGGTGACTCAAACAAACATGTTGGAGAGAAAGATATGTGTCTCAGAAACTGCTCCACCTATGGAACAGCATGGAAGCTGAAATTTTCTATTACCCAGTTTAAGCACAACATATGTCAGTGGATGGGGAACAGGAAATTTACACTGAGCCTGGCACCCATGTCCCTTATGGACAGAGGTAGCTTATAAATGCCTGTCCCTCAGTGTCCTGTTTGGATGCAGGACATCATTATTCTTTTGGGAAAACTTGGCTAGACTTAGAAAGGACCCCCTCGGGTCATTAGTCTAGTAACAATCTATGAATCTATGTTAAAAAGTAAGTTCTGTGGCACTAGCAGTTAATTACCAAAGATTAACATTTTATCCTTTTTTCTCATAGGGTTCAATTTCTAGGTGGTACTAATCAATCTTATGTGTATCTCCAACCAGTCCAATACTTCACAAGTCATAACAGTTTTCCTACAACCAATCATGAGTATAACAAACACCATAAAGCATTTCAGTGTTTAACACTGGAACATGCATCAGTAGTTTGAGCAACACACATGGCCCAATCTCGCTATAATATTTCACACCTTCCTTGCTTTTTGAAGTAATCATTGCCAGGATGTCTACTAATCCATAGTTGTGCTTTCAATTATGCAAATGCACTTGGCAAGGTTGTGTGTCTTTCCGCACAAGCACCAATTCATACACATATTTCTAGCTTTACTTTTGCAGATATGGCTGGTGAAATAGGAATGGTGTTCCATTTAGAGCACAAAGGTAGGGTGTTGAGAATATTTTTTGTGGTACTCCTCCTCAATTGCTACAGCTGGAAGCTACTGCAGGGGGGTTATGTGAGGTCTCAGTATAAGGCTAAGGCTTGAAATAGTTTGGCCAAGGATGTTGCCAGTGCAAGTGACACCCCACACTCTGGGGAGCAATGTCATCCCCACTACACTGATACAAAGATGCACATGTGGGACCTCTTAAGGTGATAGGAGGATGAATAAAATGCTGCAAACACCCCTCAGTTGCGTAAGCATACTGACCTATCACCTGTCTATGATATGCCATTAATTAGCCAGCCAATGCAGTTATTCATTATGCTTTTGTATATATTTTTTTTCTTTTCTCTACTGTACAGCTGCAGAAGAGATAGCAGAAAACTGTGAGGTGCAACAGGAGAGACTAATTCACCTCAGGGAGGCACAGGTTAAGTATGAATCAGGTCTGAATGCATGGCAGAGAAGTATTTTCTCTCTGTCACTGTATGTCATCTTGAGCAGGCATACCTTAACTTTAATATCAAGTCTACATAACTGGTGCACTAGCTCTTGGTTATTGCATTAGGAAATGAGTACATCAGATGTTTTACAGGATAGTATTTATAAGATACTAACTGCAGTACTGTAAGATACTGACTGCAGTACTGCATGACATTAACAATTATTTTTTTTGCAAATGCAGTTATTAAATTTGAAAGCACACATCTGATATGGCATAGTCAAATGCATAGTTCTATTTGTCATATTAAACCACTGAGATTGATTTTATTTTTATGACACATTAATCCCTTCCCATTGTACCTGTATGTGGCATAGATGTACATATTTCTTTCTGCTTTTGATGCCCAGGACATCTGGGTTACAATCTGTCAGCATTGCCTCCACACCTCCTGCCCTATCTTCTCCACCTGTGTTAGTTAGCTATTCCCCTGCTATTGGTGGAGTGGTACTCTCTGGGAGCACTACTAGTGGAGGTGGCAATTTTGTTACCCATCAGGAGTTGACAGAGCTGGTGAAAGGCATAATGGAGAGGGGCCTTGGCATCTGGATCAGCAAGGTTGAAAAGGTCTTGCATCATATTGCCAAAATGATACCACATCCAGCACTGACCCAGGCAACTAACACAGGAAACAGTGACAGTTCTATGGGAGAAGACTAGATTCTCATTGTCCTCAAGCTGGATGCAGATATACCTCTGATGTCCCCTACCTATCCCCAATCATGATGCTCCCCAAGCTATTTTGCACGTCACCATGCCTATCTGTCTTGTATGTTCTGTATGCCTGTGCCTGCTATCTAATGTACCCTACCTACCTGACTCTCTCATTCCTGAGCACATTCCCCAACATATTTCTATCCTCAAAAAAAAAAAAAAAATGGGCACCTGTCCCAAAATAAATTGCATCCCATATATAACTCCACTTTGCCTATGTGTCATCTTGACATACTTGATTTGGTCCAATTGGCTATACAGTAATATTCTGCTGTTGTCATCCATCCCTAGTGTACTGACTCTCCAAACTCATGAAATTCTGTATATATTTATGCATTTATGTTGTGAAGCAGTGGCTATCTATGGTACTCTCCTATCACCATCCTGCAGATTTCTGTATTATTTCCCCTTTGTCCTACCCTCTGATTGCCTCCTTTTTTCACACATTTAGTCTGATCAGAAAATAGAATCATACACAACACACGAGAAAAAATGAAAGCTTATTGATGGACCATTTATGGCCAGGTTTACTATCAAATGACTGAAAATCAAAAGACTGAATCCCAAAAAGACTGAAAATCCAAAATATTGAATACATTTTAATGCAAGGGGCAAGCCCCCCTGCTTCCCTCATCCCCCCACACCTCCTGCTAAATATATATACCAACTCCAAGATTGCACAACGGTGGAGAAGGGGCAAATTCCATCATTCAATATTTTGAATTTTCAGTCTTTTTGGGATTCAGTCTTTTGATTTTCAGTCATTTGGTAGTAAACCTGGCCAGAAATGTCCATCAATAAGCTTTCATTTTTTCTTGTCAACATTTGGTTGGAAATTGGCATTGCACACCAATGGTGAGTGACAGCAAATGCATTTCATGTTCTATGGCAAAATATTTTACCATTGGCAGCACTAGTCCAGTAACTTGTATGTCAATGTGCTTAAATCTGCTGCACTATAGGAATTTAGCGTAACGGCAGAGTAATGGCACTATTGTGAGACAGTTACTTTAACAGTTCTTAAGCTTCTGGATGCAATGAACTAGAAGTTTCTATGTGGTGTTTTGAGATAATTCCCCTGTCTATAGACTGATGTTTCTGCATAGTATCAAAGGTTTGATTACAGCTATATGTTAAATTATTATTTCATGTCATTTTATATTCTTATCATATGTTTAACTCCAAACATCTGTATTTATCTCAAGTTGTAACATTTCATTTAAATAGCATTTGAGTAGTGCAGCAAGAAAGCATTTGCAAAAACATTTCATCATCAACATGGAAACTTAGAAAAACACCCTTGTCCTGCTTTATGTATCAATGTTGTTTCTATTCTCCTACCCCATCTTTAATCCCTACAGCAAACACTTTATTTTGCTGAGCATGACAGAGTAATAATGAAGACTCAGCTAAGAGTAAAGATGGTCTTGAATGTTCCATAAACAAAATGCTTGGTATAGTTCTTTCCATTTCTCTCTCTCTCTCTCTCTCTCTCTCTCTCTCTCTCTTTTCACCCTTCTGCTTCAGTAAGTTGTCATTGGCCCTTCAACTGTACTTTAAAGTGTGTAAAGTAGGATTTCCTTTGTGGTATTCTGAAATAAAATTCTGATCTATACACTGCTTTTGCATATGTTCAAGGGTTCTAATCAAGAGATATGTCAAACTGTTATTAACTGTTTTTATTAGACTACTGTATGAGAAGATGTTGCCTACATATTCTTTTGTGACATCATTATTCTAATTCTGTCATAACGTATATGCTCCCTGCCTCCATCTCCTTCTGTGTATGAGTCTTTCCCCATTTTGTGTTATCAGTCTGTCTCCTCAGCATTTGCACAATGCCTGGCACCCATAATTTATTAGGAATAGAAGTACCCAGATTATGTCAAAAATCTTGACAGTTGTTGCCTTTGTCTGCATGCCCTTCATACTAGTGTGCTACAGAAATACAGAGTGATAGTACTACTGTGAGTCAGTTTGTGTAACATATGTATCAGGCTGATAGAAATCATATACGCCAAATGGATTGTTACACCTAACCTTACAGTGATGAAGGCAGATGCCTACATTTTCTCTTGCTTGAATCTGTTCAGTGTCCCTTCAAATGTGTCAGTTAAACTTAATAAATTATGAGTTCTCTTGTGTTGAGCTTAGATAATCCATCTGTGTGTAGACTTTCATTTTATACTGACAAGCGTTCAAATCCAGATGTGTGTCATACATTCATGTAATGTTTTCACTTATTATTATTATATGTGCGAGTGTGTTGCATATGTTGTCAAGCAACAGTATCCTGTTTATGGCCTCATCATATTTCCACTCTCCTACACCATCTTCATCCATGTTTGAAACACTTTATTGTACACAACAATACATCTGAAGTGTACAGAGATTCAAAGGATCTTAAGGTTTGTTGTTGTTGCCACCTGTACTCTGGAGACTATCTTGAGAATCATTGATAATTGGAGGCACTAGAATAAGCAATTGATTTAATTTTGTAAATTTGTATAGTTCAGAAAATGAATAGTAACATAACCCAGCAGAAATATGTGCAGAAATGGATGATAATAGTATGTCTGTATGTATCCCTGTCGCCAAATGTTCCCCTATTCACACCTTTTCTGTGTCATTAGATAAACCTCTTTGATTCAATACTGTTTCCATAAGCCATGTTTTCACCAACAATAAAATGCTTGGTCCGTCATGCATTTCACAATACACCTGTAATATACATATGAGGAGTGATAAACTGCAACTGTCATGACTAATGTGTAAATCATGACACATGAAACATGACCATAACACATGTTCTGTATTCCATCTGATTCAGACGTGTTGGTACATGTATACTGCTTATTTAAGTGAATGTCAGCATGTAGCATCATAGACTACCATTAATTACCAAAGTTCATCATCTCAAAATGGAATTATGCACGTACTAACACCTTGTCATCCACAGCGCAAATGAGCTTGCCAGTGGAGCATGTCAGGGACAGTGTTAAAAAATTATAACAAAGAATTACGTGAATAGGTTTCACAATTCCTGGATGTGTTAATGGAAGTTTGAAACAAAGTTATCTGCATCTCTCAGTGATATTGACTGGATTAATTCAGTCTATTAATGCATGTCTGCCCTCCAATGATTATATTTTCAATTTTGTTACAATGGTGTGTAAACCTTTCACACACAATCCATCATTCCTAATCAGAAATGCACTGTCACATTTATGAAGCCTCAGTTTGTATTGTCAATGCACATTTTGCAAGCATGAGCCAAGTCGACTGACAGTGACACAATGCTTGGTTACTATTTGCATGCAATCATCCCAGTATGAACTGTCATTAATGCTTCCTTGACAATCTACTGTTTTACAATTGTCCATACTGTAAAACCAGTACATGTCAATATACATGAATGACAGCACACAGATGTTATCAGAGAAGTATATAATTACAAAGGACAAACACAGTGCTGTTGACACATGTATTTATCCCAAAACCTGTGAAGCATATTGTCACTTTTGTGTCTGGAACACAAATAAAGAGGCTTCATGGGTTCTGTTCAAGCAGCTTTATTTCATACAAACACATTACTACTGTTGACTATAGACTGTAATTTAAGTAACTTATATGTGATTAATGACTATGATCATGCATGCTCGCTCCCTGGCTGCTCCTTCAAAATGGCACTAGGGGTTTGCATGTGTGTGGGTTATATGCATGCACATACAGCCTCACATGCTTCTTAAAGATAAAACACACAATTTATACTATAATCTACATTCTCCCTCTTTGAGAAATAGACCATGCAATTGTCATGAGACTGTTTGGCATGTAGAAATCACAGGTTACCCATAGTCATGCATTATACAATATTAAATATACAGATATGTACAATCAAGTCCATGTTGCTGTGTATTTCACACTTGGTTTAAACACTCATTCATACTGTGGGACATAAAACTGGTTATTTGATTTAGCAACTGTAACAGTTTCTGTAAAATGGTTGACCTGTGGAATGTTTGAATTACTTTCCGGAATGGATTCAGAATTTTGGACACATTCTGGTCTGGAAACAGTGTCTGACTCACTTTTTGGTTTAGGGTCTGCATCACAGAAATAATGTTGTGATTGCAATGATGATGATGATGATTCTGGTACAGGAAGAAGATGTCTGCGATTCCTTCTATACTCCACTCCTTCAGAATTTTCCAAGTAAGATCTCAACTTGGCACAGATGCCTGTAATCTGTCCTATTCAATCAAAACCTTTTGTTGTCTGGATTCATACCATCTCTCCTACCCTCAACAGATGAAGTAATCTGCTCGACTGATCGTAACTAGATTTCTGGATATTACGCTTTTTAAACCATTGTGCCCTGATGGTTTTAGTGTTCTTAGATTTAGGTTGCAACAAACTTGAAGAAATAGGTAGCATGCTTCTAGTTTGCCTGGAAAGTAGTCTTTGAACAGGTGAGCCAAGAATATCATCACAGGGTATGTTTCTGAGATTAAACAAATTCAAGAATACATGGTATTGTCACACTTTGACCTTTCATGTAATTGCTTTGCACTCTGCACTGCTCATTCAGCTAGACCACTGGACTGAGGGCATTCAGGACTACTAGTGACATGTACAAATTCTCATTCTTTTGCAAATTTCTGAAACAACTGGCTGGTAAATTGAGTACCATTGTCAGAAAAAAGTTGTGTGGACTACCATGAACTGAGAAATGGCATTTCAGCTTAGTAATAACAGCAGTTGAGGTTAAGTTAGGTAGAAGATCAATGTCAAACCAATCTGAATAAGAGTCTACCAGAACTAAGTAGTGTTGATTGTTCCATTCAAAGATATCAGTTGCTACAGTAGACCAAAGTAGTTCAGGAACTGGACTAAGCTGAAGTGGTTCTCTTTGCAAATGCGATCTGGTGCTACTGCATACTGAACAAGAAGAAAGAACTCTACCAATATATTTTGGTAATGAAGGCCAAAATACCAATGCTCTTGATCTACTCAAGGTGGATATGGACCCATGGTGAGAACGATGCAAAATCTGGGTATATTCCTGTTGTAAGGAAGCAGGAACAACAATTTAGGACCTTTGAAAATAATGGCATCTTCCATCAACAATTCATCTCTGTAACGAAAATACGTTTGCACTTCAGGTGATACACTAGATTGTCTTGGTGGCTATCCAACATTAATATAGTGATTAAGCTTCTGCAAAATTGTATCAGTCTGTGTATGATCTCTTAACTTATCATGTCTAGTGGTGGAAAAATTATGCAGTCAAAGTCAAAAGCTTCTATGTTAAGCTATTCTGTTGTAAGCCTGGGAGATCTGGATAAAGTATCAGTCAGATAGAGCAATTTGCCTTCAGTGTAGACCATTTTGAAATTGTACTTTTGCAATCTGAGCATCATTCTTTGTAATCTCACTGGAGTGGAATGCATAGGCTTGTTTAGAACAGTAACTAGAGGTTGATGATCAGTTTTAATCTGAATAGATAACCATGAATATAATCATGAAACCTAGAGCATGCAAATACTATTGCCAAAAGTTCCTTCTCAATTTGCGCATACTGCATCTCAGTTTGGGTTAGTGTTCTAGATGCATAGGCTACTGGTCTGCCTTCTTGAAGTATAACTGCACCTAGACCAAATTTTGAAGCATCACAGGAAAGAGTAACTGGTTTGTTCACATCATAGTATCTTAATGTAGGTGGAGTGGCAATTTTCTGCTTAAGGTCTTCAAATGTCTTCTGGTGCTGTTCCAACCATTTGATAAGCAACACTTTTGCATGTGAGGTTTCTTAAAGTTGCTGTCAACTCACTGAAGTCTGGTAAAAAAATTGCCTAAACAGTTGACCATGCCCAGAACACGCTGTAAAGCTTGCAAATTATCTGGTATTGACATTTCAAGAATAGACCTGTACTTGCAAACAAATGTCCTATGTACATAACTTCTGGAAGTCTGAATTTGCACTTTAGAGGATTGAGCTTCATGTTTACTTCACGTGCTCTGTCTAGAACTTTCTTGAGTTTCTGCTTCATCATTGCCTCCAACCAATAGATCATCAACTATTATGGCACAGGCAAAACCCCAGAAATGTGTTCCATTGAACTCTGGAAGACTTCACTTGCAGAATATATTCAACGTGACATCCTTAGGAATCTGTATCTGCCAAACGGAGCACCAAAAGTAGTTAGAAATGAGGATATGTGATCCAGCATCACTTGCTAAAATGAACTCTTTGCATCCAAAACAGAAAATACAGTGGCATTCAGTATTAGAGCTACAATCTCTTTGACTGTGCACATTGGATGATATGGTCTTTTTAATGCTTTGTTCAAATCTCTTGGGTCAGTACATATTCTGATTTCATCTTAGCCTTTTTTTCTGAGTGGCTACCATGGATGACACCCATTCAGCTGGTTCTGTGTCTGGACAAATCACACCTTGCTGTACCGTTTTATCCAACTGAGCCTTAACTTTATCTTGCATAGCTATCAGAACTCTTCTTGCTGGTCTGACTACTGGAGTGACCTCTGTGTCTAACTTCATGGAATACACAACTGGAAGTTTGCCTAACTTGTCGTCGAAACGATCAGCATACTCTGCGAAAATGGCTTTTGAAAATTTAGAACTCAGAAATGCACTTATGTGATGAACCTCTTTAGCAAAAGAAAGTAGATTCATTCTTAAACTATCTTTGAGACCCAATAAAGATTGTACTGGCCTTCGGACTACATAGAATAACAAGTTGTAACAGTTCTCGGACAAATAACATGAAAGTATCACTGAACCTTTGGTTTGAATGTCTTCACCTCCATAAGCAACAATTTTTATTTATTTATTTTACATTTGTTGACCAGGATAGTTCAACTGGATTAATGTCCATTTTCAGTGGAGGCCCAGGGAGAAAAGCTCCAAGGTAGACAGATAAGTAATAACAAAGAAGGCATATTACAGATGAGATATTTACAAATGACATAAGCAGACATGAAATAGACAATATCACAAGTTTGAGTTACCCCTGGTAACAGTCAGGGGAAAAATAACAGTAATTTGATTAATAGATTATATATATTCATGGTGAAAGTTATCAAGGCTTGTTACAGTGGCAAATCCAGTTTAGTACCAAATGTTGCTTGAGTTTAGCTTTGAACTGGGATAGGGAGGAGAGCAAAGTAATGTTAGCTGGAAGGAGGTTCCATGCTTTGCCTGCAGAGTTTGCAAAGAGAGAGTCACCGGCTACATTGCTAATTTTAATTGTCTTAATTTGTAGTCTGTTTGAGGATCAGAGCAGTCTTGGATTGTTGTGGGGGGGGGGTGATCATACTTTTAAGAGCCGGTGTGTTATCTGGATAATAGAGGATTTTATTAGCCATAATCAAAAGGTTATATTGGATTAGACTGGGAAGTTCTAGCAACCCAAGCTGTTTTAGGTTGATGCAATGGTGTGTTCTAAAAGATAGGCCAGTGGCAAACCTGGCAATGTGGTTGTAACAGATTGAGAGTCTATTAAGTACAGTTTTATTTAGATTAGAGAGAAGCGGGGATGCACATAAAAGTGTTGAAAGCAGGTGGGAGCGAGCTATGGCAAACATAGCCAAAGAGGTTAGGAAGGCTTTTATTCTGTACTGTGACCCAACTTTTTTATTGATGGTTTTGATCGTTTGGTTTACATTAAGGTCAAATTTTAGGTTATTATCAATTATTACTCCTAACAGTTTTGTAGAGGAGTCGGGGGTGATTATTGTGCCATCTTTTGCATTTATGATGAAGGTAAATGGTGTGGACCTTTGTGTTGAAGAGAATAACAGCATTTTAGTTTTTTGGAGATTTAGCAACAATTGACGTTCGGAGAGCCAGGTTTTATAGTATTAAAGGTGGATTGGGTAACAGGCCTTAATTCTGAGGGAGATATGGCTGAGCAAATCAGGGTGGAATCATCAGGGTATTGGATACAGCTGACATTTGTGATGACTGTATATATGTTGTTTATAAAGATGGAAAATAGTAGGGGTCCTAATATGGAGCCTTGTGGCACTCCAAGAGTGTTAGGTAATAGGTTGGAGAGCTTGTTCTGCCAGAGGACAGCCTACTGCCTCCCACTAAGGTAGGATTTAAACCATTGAATGACACTAGAATTTAGACAAAATGATTGCAGGGTGTTAATCAAAAGTTGGTGATCCACCATGTCAAATGCCTTTGAAAGATTTAAGAAGAGGGCTGAGGATATTTGATTATTGTTACGATTATTATTAATGGTATTGGTGAACACTAGTAGGACTGTGGTTGTGCTGTGGTGTGGACCGAAGCCATGTTGGGTATTGGCCATGAGGTGATTTTGAATTAAATGGTGCATGAGTTGTTTGTGTATACATTTTTCCATAATCTTAGCTAGTGAAGAAAGTATAGCTATCGGTCTGTAGTTGGAGAATTCAGTGGAGGAACTCCTTTATGTAGTGGGATTACATAGGATGTTTTCCAAATGTGGGAATTTTTTCCTCTGCTATGGTGCAGTTAATTAGTATAGATACTGGACAGGCTATGGCATCAGCTGATTTTTGAAGGCACTCAGCAGGGAGTTGATCAGCTGAGAGTGTGGTGGGTTTTAATTTTTTGAGCAAGGTACGGATAAGTGATGTGGACACTGGTTGGAAGCTGAAAGAGAGTAGGTTTATAGGGGTGGTACTGTCAGGGCCAGGGGAGCTGGGAGGTAGTTGGCTAGCTAGGGCTTGAATTGCCTCTGTAAAGAAATAGTTAAAACTGTCTGAGACAGCCTCAGGAGATTTATCGATATAGTGATGGGGATAGAGGTAGACTTTTTTTCCAGGATGGAGTAGATTATTCAGACCTGCCCAGAATTTCTGAGGATTATTCTGATTTGCTGTCTGTAAATTATAATAGTACTGTTTTTGTCTTGTAGAATGGATTTTTTAGTCTCATTCCTAGCTTGCCTGTATTTAACATGATTGTAGGGTTCTTTAGTGGAGCTACAACAAGTCCAAAATTCACAATGCCAAATCTCAAGAAAAACACCAAATCCAGTAAGAAGGAAACATCAGACACTGGGATGAATATTTTTCCAATTAATTTCACGTTCTGGTACCTCGGCAATTCGACTTCAGTGGAACAGTTAATCTTACATAAACATCCTATATACATAGTCACATCAATTAACTCATTAGCCATAAATTGGCTGTAAATTCAAGCATTTAAAGTGCTAATGCATAGAAATTCTCTTGAAACAGTATTAATGTACCACAAACATTTTTGATTCATGCTACTAAACTAATAAATATTGAATGTTAAATATTACTTATTGTGCTGAACTAAATAAATAACTCCAAACAACAACTTAACTAGAAATTGATACATATCAGTATTTAAATACATTAAATACAACCAAACAAACAAACATTCAATTTGTAAAGCCACCATCCAAATTCATCCTCCTAGGATGTAAAGTGTGGTAGTTGAAAATCATTCTACATTCCAGCCTGCTTAATTGAGTTTTGAAATTTCCTGCTTGAAAATGAGGTCTAGCTAAAACACTGAAGATAAATCCACCAGTATTACCATTGTGTGTACTTACAAAATGAGAGGCCACAGGACTTTCCATATTACTCCTTCTGATGTCCCCTAAGTATTCCCTAAGTGTTTAGTGGAGCTCCATAGAGCCCAAATTTTGTTTCTGCTGGAAATTTTTAGTCTAAATTCTTTAGACAGCCATGGGGCAGTTTTTGCCTTTGTTCGCTTAGAACGGGCAGGTGCATGCAAGTCAAGGATATCAATAAATCTATTGTTAAAATATGCAACTGCCTCTTCTAAGGGGAGGTGTTTTAGCATAGACCAGTTACAGGAGTTACGTTCCTGTTGGAATTTGACAGGGTCTAAGTTTACTTTGTTTCTGACTTCCCTGAGTAAGGATTGGTGAGGAATAATGACTTTTTGCTTAACTATATAAGTAAGAAGGTGATCACTCAGATCATCGGGGAGGGTACCAGCAGTGTACAGTTGGGGATTACTATTTACAAGTACCCAGTTGAGTATGATTTCTTTATGTTTGGGATTACCTAGCCTGGTTGGGGTGGTTATGATTTGAGTAAATGCATGCAGGTTGATGTGGATGGTAGGGGATTCTGAGGAACAGGTGGCCCAGTCTATGTTAAAGTCACCAAGTAATAGAGTTTCTTGTGGGTAATGACATGAAATCCAGTGTAGGGTATCTTCGAGTGTGGCTATATTATTACCTGAGAGAATATACATACAGATAATGTTGATGCATTTACTTTTGTTAATTTGCAATTTAGTGGCCAGGATTTCTGAGTTATTAATTTGAGGTGGTTCATTAACATCTATGGTCACATTCAATGCAGATTTATAGAGTATAGCTACCCCATCCCCCTTCCTGGAAGCACAGTCTAGCCTGTGAATGTTATACCCAAGTGGTAACACTTCATTGTTAGTTATGGTAGGTTTTAACCAGGTCTCAGATAGACAGAGAATCTCAGGGGAGTGGACAGCCAAGAGTGCATGCAGTTCATGTACCTTGTTATTGATGCTTCTAATATTGAGATGACAGGCCAGGAGAGAGTTGGTAGGTCTACTAATTGTAGTTTTGTGGCTTTGGTGGCAGATAGAGGGGGTATATATATCAGAGGTGGATGGGCTAGGGTTGGGATGAATGTCACCACCAAGTATTAGACTAGGACTATACCTAGTGATAAGTTTCAGGAGTTTGTTTAAAAGTTTGTAATATAATTTGGCTCTAGAGCTTGTCTGCCTGGGGTTTGCATGCTAAAAGAGTGAGCAAGGCTTAGAGTTGGACCCATATAGATTAGTATGGCTAAAGGTGGGCTGTTTTACATCTGGTGTGATAGTATGGCCATTTGGGTACTGATAATCAATAAGCATCTGGTTTTCATACAAGATGATTACATAAGTAGCCAACAGTATGGGTATTAGAGAATAGTTTAACATTATGAGAGAAGGAGTGTATTAGTTAGGATCTGTTAATTATATAACACAACAGGAAGATCTGATGGTCACTTTAAAGGAAACAGAGAGGGTGGATCAAAATATGCTAGCTGAAAGCTGATAGGATTATAATACAGGTTGGACAGAATAAGTAGGGGAAATCTGATAGGGTCGTATAGCAAGGGTGTGGTTTAGTGCCTATAAATGTAGATATAGTGAGGGCAGGTGGGAATTGGGGGCAGGGAGAGGCGTGAGCACAAGCACAGCGAGGGTGAGCAGAGTGGGGCTAACACTGACTCAAGGTGTAGTTCTAGGCTTTAGACTTGCATTTGGTATGTACTATTACCTTACGTTTATAGTTATGCTTTCTATTTTGCACTGTACTTTGCACCAAAGTATAGACTTTGATTAGCCTGTGTTTTGTAAACTAGCAGGGTTTAAGTTAGCTGTAGTTTATTGCTTTTGAATGTTATATACAGGGCTTTATATGAGGATATTTAATATTACAGAATGCTAGGGCAACTAGTGTAAATTTAATACTTGGAGGAAGCCTAATTGCTATGGGGCAGATTAAGGTGCTTCTAGACCCAGGTCAGCAGTCTTCAGTACATAGGAGTACAAAACAGTATTAGGTATTAATCTTAGTCAATTGCAGGGCGGACTTCAGGATACTTGTTTGTGACTACAGTCACACAGGGTAATGTTCTTCAGGCAGGAGAATTCTGTTAGTTAGACTGAGGGGGTCTGCCAGATAAGAAAAGCAGGCTGCCGACTGGGTCAGAGAGCACCGGACTTTTAAAAATAGCGGTTACATGAGGTATATTAGAAACAAGTCTCGCACTACTGGTTACATTGAGTTGTTCGTTAGTTCTCAGTGTAGCAAATGTTTCTGCTGATATGACATTGCATTTTGAACCAGTGTATACTTTGAGCTCTGTGGATCTTCCATTAATCCAGACAGCACAAAACATTTCACTTCTTCTTAATAAGTTTACTGCAGCAATTCTTTCATCAAGCACTGATACACCATCTACAGAGAAAGCTGACTGCTTCGGCTCTACTTGATCAACTTGCTTTTTTGTGCGACCTTTCTTTACAACTGTGTGAGGCTTACTTGATTTGCAAAGCTTTTGGAAATGGTTCCATTTTTTACACTTGTGACATTGCTGACCACATGCTAAGCACTTCTCTCTTTTAGACACATGGTTCGTACCACAATTGCGACAGTTAACAATAAAGCTAGATTTGGGTTTTGCTGATTCATGCTTATACTGTACTGAACTAGCGCTGGAGCTTGCACCATTCTTGGAACTTTCTAGAAAACCTTGTGGCTTATTTGGAAACCCTGTAGCTGTCACGTGCTTAAGCCTGCTCTTGTTTGCCATGTGTTGCATACTATCTACATGTGCTCTGAAGCCAACTGAAACCACGCTCTTGTCACTCACAAGCATACTTGTGTGTTTTTCTGTCACCTCATGGATTTGACAAATCTCTATGGCCTTGCTCAATGTTAAATCACTGTCATGAAGTAAAATCTTTCTCACAGCAGCACCGTTAATACCACATACAAGCCTGTCCTTTATAAGCTCATATTTTAAATCACCAAACCGACATGTTTTAGCTCTGTTTCTCAAGTCAGTTATATAAGCTGCAAATGTTTCCCCTGGTTTCTGATCTCTTGTGTAAAACAAATGCCTCTCTAATGTAATATTCATCTGGGGGTTACACATTTCTCTGAACTTGCACTTCAAACACTCGGGGTCCTCCCTTGATTCAGCTTGCACAGCAATATGGTGGTCTGCACCTTCTCCTTCATGCACTGCTGGTGCATACACAAATGAACACTCTCTTTCTAAGGCCTCTGACCCTGTGTAGCAAAATTAATGCCCTTGTGCATGCATCTCTATCTGCATAAGTTACTTGAATAAAAATGTTGTACTCATGCTCAAATATTCTCCAGTTCTCTGCAATATTCTGATCAAATACAAGTGGTAGGGGTTTTCAAAATCTATCTGCCATATTAACACATACCAGAGAAGGGTTTTGCAAATAATCATAAACATGCACATATGCCACAACTAATGCCAGTAATTGTCCAATGCCTTTGTACTCTGAACTTATATCATTTTTGGAATTATGCCAATAAACAAAGTTGTAGTACTTTTGAATAACTGAAGTTTGTGAAATAAACTCGCGCATTTTAGTATTTATTGTAATGTGGTAAGGGAGAAAATACTAAAGTCATTTATCACCATGTGGTAAAGTCATTTGCCATCATTTTAAGAAACATTCAAGAACTGCACGATGTGACTGAATAACTCATGAACACTGTAACACTCTTGTAATGTCTTCTTTTGTAAGTGTGAGAAACATGAAAAGCAACTGCACAATGTGAATAAATCGAACATCTGTTGCATTAAACTCAATAACTTTTCGAAGTAATTGCACTTTGCAAATAACTGCATACAGAACACTGAAATGTCCCCAAAATGGCGATACCTTATTAGGCAGCTCTCTACAGTACAAAAAGCACTCTGTAATGGTGGCACTTTGCGAATAGACACACCCAGCACAAGAAACTTTTCGAAATGGCTGTACTTCGACTGTATTACACAAAATAGTTGCACTTTGCACACAATAAACTCTTCAAAATACATGCACAGTAAATAAGCATACACTGTAAGCACTTTTACACACTTTGAGATACTTCAAATAACTCTATGCCCTTGATGCAATACGAAGTCATAGTTCTGCCCAAATACAGCGCTTTGCCAAGACATATACAGTCACCTTGCTTTATTTTTGCTTAATGTGCCCCTTTTCTTTCTTACTATGCTTGTTTTGTTCATTTAAGCCCTTTTTTATGCCTAATATGCTTTTCCTATGTTCATTTTACTCTAAACATGCCCATCTTTGCCTTAAACACACTTGTTTTGCTTTAAACATGCTTATTTTTTGCTTTAAGCATACTCATTTTGCTTTACAATTAATCGTTTTATCAAACACTTTTATCTTAAACATTTTCTTTAGTTAACAAACTTTTCATACTTTCCACTTGCCTGGTAATGCCGTTTGTTCCCATGTAATGCCCCCTTTATCATACTTCCCACTTGCCTGGTAATGCCGTTTGTTCCCATGTAATGCCCCCTTTATTGTCGTTCACATCAGATAAATAGCGTGTGTTATTTCTCATTACCTTTTGATTCTTTCTGGCTATGCTTGTGCACTTTTCTCTCGGTTTCACCTTCACTGTTGTCTTTGCACCTCATGACTCCGAACATTCTTCTCTCTTCCATCTTGGTTCTGACACCATGTTGCTTTTGTGTCTGAGACACGAATAAAGAGTCTTTGTGGGTTCTGTTCAAGCAGCTTTATTTCATACATACACATTACTATTGTTAACTATTAACTGTAACTTAAGTAACTTATATACAATTAGCAACTATGATCATGCATGCTCACTCCCTGGCTGGCTGCTCCTTCAAAATGGCACTAGGGGTTTGCACGCGTGTGGGTTATATATGTGCACGTACAGCCTCGCATGCTTCTTAAAGATAAAGCACACACTTTATACTATGATCTACACATAGTACCTTATGTTTAAAACCATGAAGTTTTAATACTCATAAAGTGTCTTTTTACATCTTGAAAGGCAGATTTCTCCTGTGATGACTGCAATTTATACTGTGTTTTCTAGATTTTGTAGCTAGTTAGGTAGATGGTTCGAATATGACAGCGATGAACTTGTGTGTGCAGTCCTAGTGTCAGCTAAGTAAAGCTTCAACAACAGATGTGCTGTGTCCACTTCCACTCAGGAGAAAACATTAACATTGGACACAGCTCCCTCTGTACAATATCACACTTTTAATGCAAATATCTTCTCTGCAACACACTGATGGGGTCAAAGAGTCAGACTTCCCCTGCAGAGCTTATGATTTGTATTGTGTTCTTTAGATTGTGTAACTAGCTAGCAAGGTGGTTTGAATCTGACAGTGGTGAACATGTGTGTGCGTGGTTTAAATGTCAGGTACGTATAATTTTCTCAGCAGACATGTTTTATCTATTTCCACTCATGGGAAGCATTTAAACTGGAAGAAGACACCCCCTTCCAACTTTGCTGCAAACATCTTTGCAACCGACTGATGAGGTCATCCTTTCGTAAGTGTACTCTCTCACCTTAAAAGTTAGGCTTGCCTATGGCACTTGTGGTTAATATTGTGTTCTCTAGTCCCTGTTCTGTGTAAGTGCACAGCTGTATACTAACCATTACATTCTTTATTCTTTTTTTTTTTTTGCTTTTGTTTACTGGGTTTGTCTGACTGGATTTAGTCAAAATCCCTTTTCAATCGGGGCCCGAGGTGAAATGCTCCAATATATTGCAAACATTTTTAAACAGACATTCAGTAATATACATGAACAAACATTAATTAATATATATTAACAATTACACATTAATTTGCTAATTAGGATTACATTCATGTGAAATAAAGGCAACTATTACAATACAAAAGATAATTGTGTATTAGTAGATGTTGAACATTGAGCATTTAAAGAGGTGCATTAGTGGGTTTGTCAAACGATCGTATGATTAGTGCTTTGAAATTCAAACAAACGGAGTTAATAGAAGGAACTAGGTAGGGCAGAAAATGTTAATACTGTAGTTAAGAGGGAGGGTACAACGCAGGTTTATAAATAATTTATATAGCTATCATAAATTTGTATTAGATGTACAGAGATGGGGGTGTGCAGTGCACAAAACTAGGTATATGGCTGGGAGACGCTAGTAAAACTATTCAGGTGTTGGTGAAGACTAGTTATATATATATATAGAGAGAGAGAAATAAAACCATTGGTTTAATAGGTGAAATCTTATTTGTTTTTAAAGGAGTTTGAATTCTTAATGGATTTCAGTGGTAGTAGGATGTGGTTCCATAGTTTACCCACACTATTTGAATAAAGAGAGTTGCCTGCAGTATTAGATGATTTGGTTAGGGTGATTAATGATTTTTCTCTAGAGTGTAGAGTTCTGTTGGAGGAGTAGTGTTATAGTTATATTAAACTGTTAAGGGCTGGGCAATTTCCTGGTTTATACAGAAGTCTATGTATTGAAGTTAGCTGAGAAAGAGTTAGGTGATGTGGTAGTTCTAATCAGAGGGCCAGGTGGTGATGTGTTCATAGGTTCATAGGTTCATAGGTAGGTACTAGGCTATTGGCCCTAGGGCCTATATAAGCCTAGCCAAAGGTACCCTGCCTTTTGCCAACCAAAAAGATTATTTTCCTGTGCCACTATCGAGCAGAGCCACAGAAGTGATCCCCGGGGTGAATTTCCTATCTCACATCCAATCATCAAGATTTTTCTTGAACAGTGCTAATGAGGAGCTTTGTTTGATATAGATAGATAGTTTGTTCCAGAGTATGGGAAGTCTATGGGACAGAAATCTATCCCTCCAGCATGTTCTGTTTATTGTGATGATGAGGATTAGGTCCCTAGAGCATGTAGCTCGTAGGGATTGGGATTTCTTTAAGTGGAGCATGTCTAAAAGCTCTGGGTTTGACATAGCTTTGTGTGTTGGGCAGAGATCGCCTCTGAGTAGGCGATATGCAACGGAGTAAAGCTGCAGTTTTTTGAGATGGTCTGCATAGGGCATCCCTTTGAGGCCGGTAATCCTCTTTGTGAGGTATTTCTGTAGCCTTTCCAGTTGTTGTAGATGTCTTGTGAGGTACATACCAAAAGGGGCATTGTACTCAATAATGTTCTATTGTTACTGCAAATTTGGCTATTTTACCATAACTTTGCACAAGTTTGGATAGCTGTGAGACTTGAATGCCAGTGAAGATTGGGCAGCATAGAGGAGAGATAGCAGTAAGAGTGTAGAGTAAGATCTCACAGAGGTCTATCATTGCAAAGGAAAAAAAAGTAGATATATTCTTAACCACAGACATTGACTCACTGCTGTTTCTAGGAAGATAGCTATAGATATCTCATTGAAAATATCTGCTCTTAAGGTTTCTGTTGAACCTAGGGATATGACGCTGAACAGCCTTGGGATAACTACGCTAAATGTCACCTGTCCCTGCTGATGGCTTTGTGATGTTTGAGATCACTGTAAACAAATGGGTTCATATCTAGATAAGTCTATCCTAAGAACATATAAGCAAGACTTTTGTAAGAGCAGGATTCATGCAAAGCAAGTCTGTGGGTGTTAAGATCACTGCCAGAGGCCATGCCAGTTTTATATTTTTAATTTTATTTTGATATATATATATATATATATATATATATATATATATATATATATATATATATATATATATATATATATATATATATATATATATATATATATATATTCTTTTTTGAGTCAGTTCAATAATAACACGCCATACATGACAGTACTTTGTAGCTTCATTCAGAACATATTGTGAACTGCAGCTAAAGCAAACATTAGGGGAGCAACAATGTAACATTATAGTCCTAAATCAACTGTTGTCAGTACAAAACTAACAAAATACTAGATATGATAAAACTGTACTTGAAAGACCACACAGCTATGTATACCTGCAATAAGATAACAACACTTCAAAATATTAAAACTAACAAAATCAGAAAAAATCCATTTTCAATGAATCCTTTGCTATGCAGTTATTATGATACTTTCAGATCAAACAGGCAGGAAGGAGCATTAACCTAATTTGCATGAATTGCACTAGCTGTCAGATGCTCTGGAGAAGCTATCTGCTAGTTTCCCTAAGTAGCTATTGAATGATTGTGTTGTAACAGTGAGTGGTGGGTTTAGAAGTAAGCTATGCATAGCTGTCTATAGCTGAAACAGTCAAATGCATTTTGAGGTAGTTAGCTGCTATTTGTGAAATTGTTGCTATCCTGTAGGGGCGATCAAATACAGAAAGGGAGACTCAAAAGATGGAAGTAAATTTTCTGTAGTGAAAGACCATCTGAAAAATCTTTCTTTGTTGTCAGCGGAATGGTGGGAACAACTCTTTACACTGAGCAGGACATGTGAAATGATGAAATAAGCAGTCTAGTGGAGACAAGTTGACATAAGTCAAAGGAAACTAGTGTTAAAGAATCTGTGCGTTTGTTTTTTTACTGTGAACTAATTCCAGATGTCATGTGGTTTATAGTTTACCTGGTAGTTACTTGTGTGTTTTTATTAATTTGCAGGTTTACTGAACAGCTCCATGAAAAAGGTACACATCATTTGTAATTGATATTAATAACTGCAATCAAAAAATATCATAAGTGCCTTGCACCCTTTCAGTGTAAGGACTGTGCCTACTTATGCACCTAGTATGTATCACTGTATATCAGGGAAAGGAGAAAAGATACTGAAATCTCTGTCAAAAATAATGCAGAATCTACTATTTATACATTAGGGAATCTCACTTAAGGGTGCTAATTGCTAGTGTCTTAAATACAGGCCTAGCACCTGTACTGAACAGACGGTTTTATTAGCACTTTAGTGGGAGATGATCAAACCAGGACAGAAAAAATAAAGAGGAAGCTGCTGTTTGCAGATCAGCCTGCATACAGGAGAGTACACCATAGCTGCAAGCTCTATCAAAAGTCTGTCAGCACCAAACTGAATTTTTCTCTCAGGAAACTAAGCTAGATCAATGCCTTTCTGTTTTCATGATAACTACTGCACCCCTTTATTACCTATAGTTAGCACAGGGTGATTCCAGGGTCAAGTAATTGATCCCCATAAACTTGTCATTTTGGCTGCTCTTTTTCTTTTGAAAATGTTGAGTACTTTGCAAGTTTTATTAAATACATGCCAGTGACTCTCTGCTCAGTTGCAAGCTAATGACTATATTAAAGCAGAGACAAATAGGTGGTGTTTTACAAATGCTCACTTCTAGTCTGGCCAAAGAACACTGCGGTGGTGGTGCTGCGGTAGCGTTGTCACCTCACAGTAAGATGTTGTCCTGTTCGATTCTCAGCTAAAGCGTCTTCTGTGTGGAGACATGCGTGAATGGGCATACCTTCGTTGAAGGTTGTGCATCAGGGCTGGCAACCCGGTATGTAAAAATCTACTGCCAATCATTAGCAGACTGGAGTTCCGCTGTGGCGACCCCTAACCAGGAAAAGCCGAAAGATACAACAACTTCTAGTCTGGCCAAAAAGGAAAGGTATGTTAGTGCAGGCATAGAAATGGCTGGACAGAAAATGTTTGGATGAAGAGTAGCAAAGCAAAGGAGCCTGTCACTGCTGTAAGTACATAATTGGGGGAGTCATACCACTGTTTCTATTTCAGATCAGTGGAGTTACCAAATTCTTAGTTTTACTTACCAGAAACACAAAGTTGTTATAGCGATGTTTGACAAATAGAAAGATCTGGAACAGAAAATCATTCAGTATAGACTGTGCCTAAAATGGAACCATCTGGATGACACCAAGTTAGAACCTGTGATACTGATTCCATAAATGTTTTAGCTGCATTGTATGCAGCTTAATGATGACAGTTTTTTTTTTTGGGAGGGGGGGTTACACTAAGTCAAAAGTAGCTTAGCAGAAAACATTTAGAGATCTCTAACTGAGGGATTAGATGAAAATAATTCTGTTTTCACCATATTAACCTTTAAACTTAAAACAATTAAAAAAGGTACTTACGTATTATCACAACCAGATTTTGCGATACAATCTATTTTATAGACGTTTAGTAAGCAAGTGAAAAAGAAATGTATTACGGAAGGCTAAAGTGTTCAAAAGTATTCTGGGATATTGGTAGTGCTTATTTTGGCAATTATCATGTACAATTTTTAGAATTTGTAGGTAGCGTGCTGTAAAACATTGAGCGTTGAGTTCAGTGTTGAGTGGTTGCGTGTCTATGTTTATTGGCTTGAAAGCACTGTGGGACTTGGCATACGATATGTAAGTTGCTTTCATATTTGAAGACACACATTGATCCATGTATGAACACTACACATCTTTTCCATTGACATACCAGGTGACATACATGTCCTTATTACCAAAATAAATGTAGAATCCCACATGTGAGTAGCTCTGCTTGTAATACTGCATGACAGGCTTTGTGTGTGTCAGAAAGAGAGCATCCAATTCAAGCGTACGTGTGTGTAATGCACGTAAAACTGGAAGACTGTTTCTTGAAAAGTTTGACAGCCTGAAGGTACTGCAAACTTTTTTTTATGCAATAACGACTTAAAAAAACACCGAACAGTGTTTTCTGAAGTCATTTCTATTCCAGGAAGCGAATTTCTCAATCCCAAAAATCTGGTTGCGATAATACGTAAGTACCAGAAAAAATTACATAAAGTATAGAAGAATATGGAGCTCATGCAAGTATTCTGTGGTGAATAAAAGTGAACCAGGTTAAAAAAAAAAAAACAGAATTCTCACATCTTCATCCAGGTAAGACTAACCAGATACTGGGCCCATGGCAGTGATGTGTGTAGCAAAAGATTCAGCTGCTACAGTGAACAGAACTTAATGATAGTGGTCAGGCCCGTTCGGTGTCATTCTTTGTTGGGAAGGGAGAGGTATCCACATCAGAAAGTACTGACAAAATAGGGAATTTTATAATGTTTGAATTCATACCTCTCAACCTGGAATCATCAAAAATCTGGACAAAGGCCCATTAAAAGTAGGTACAAAAAGCCAAAAATCTGGACCCTCTTTAACATATAATTTGCATTCATAATTACATAACCCCCACCCACTCCAATGGACTTGCGAGAAACTGATATTCAAAAAGCAAGTTGAAGAACAGACAAAATATTAAATACAAAATATAACCAGAATAATGGTGTTTCATTTTATTTATATTAACATTTGAATTTGTATCAAACTTTGAACCTGTATAAAACTGAAATGTAATTTTCTTTTATAAAAGTAAAATTAACTTCTACACTAATATTAAATAACACTGCTAAATGTAACACAATTACAAAATATTAACCAATCCAGCATCCATCTGCCTGTCCAGCACTAAAAACATTTTACACAATTATGCTCCCAGTAGGTCAGTGCAATCCAGTGACCAAAAATTCTTGTCTGTCTTCAAACCTAGCAAATCTGCTGGGCACTGTCTGTGCTCATATCATATGAGGTTGCTAAGGCTTGGAACTCCTTACCTGTATCCATAAGGTCTATACACCCGTCCCTTCTTTCAAAACCGCTCTGAAAGGCTTCCTAGTTTCAAGCTTGATTTTGCCCCTTACATGATCTGCCAGCCAGATAACAGTACTTGTTTTTGCAGATGAACTCCTTTTCAGGCTTGGCTTACTCTGCTAGATTTTCCAACTTTCCTGCAGTCACACACAATTCTGAAACTGTTTATTGCACAGAAAACAAACCAGCTACATGACCGACTGGTGGCATCAGTAATTTAAAAAAAGAGGATCCACATATTTCAGCATCCTTTTTCGGAGTGACACTTAAGGTTGCCACTTTTTCAAATACCCAAAGTGGGACTTTTTTTGTTGAAATGTAAGATTTTTGCAGGATAAAATATACCCACAGCCGGTGAAAAGGACAGAACTTCACTTTTTTTCCCAAAAGAAAAGCTTATTCTTGTAACATTTGAGTTGCTTATGCTATTTCTTATTAACATTTAGATGTCTAAGATAGACAATAAATGTTCTATGCAAGTATTAAAGAAAATTTAGGACATGTCGTCCTAAAATCTCAGAACATTTGCCATTTTCTAGTTTCTTTTTTTTTGAAGGACATGCCTGCTTAAAGAGGTGCAGGTGATAACTCTAGAGACACTATGAGGTTTACCATTCAACAACATTTACAGCTTTTATAGTGTAACTTATTTTTCTGAGTAGCATTCCACAAACCCACTAAAAGTGGGAGGAGTTATGTGTGTGCCATGCAGTAAGCAGACTTTATGGTAGTTAACTACCCAGATTTTTGAAGGGACATACTTTTCAAGAGCCTTTGTCTCTATTTTTGAGGTTGGTACACAATTAAATATAGATCACTGTCTAAATCGCACTAGTTGACAGGTACAAGTCCCAACTCAATGATGTTGTTATCCTTTTTAGTTGTTCTGTTTTATCCTTCCTACCTACATCTCTCTCCCACTATCCTTTCTTAGTCCTTCTTTTTTTACCCTTCTTATGTACATCCCTCTCCCACTAACTGTTCTGTTCCAAATTGTTATGGCTAGGCTTGTATAGGCCCCAGGGCAAATAGCCTAGTACCAACCTATGAACCTATGAACCTATGTTCCACATTTCCCGCTAGCCCTGTCAATACATATGTCTTCACCATGCATGCATTAATAAAGTATCTTTACCAAGTATGATGGCATCCACATATGCCACATGGCTACCCATTTAAGTGTTTTCAATAAAAAGAGCATTTATACCATACTGAATGGGTTTTTAGCAACTTGTTAGAATTATAATGCAACAGTAGTAAATCAACACTTAATATGCATAGTGGAGTGAGACTGAACTGCTACATAACATTATAAGAAAAATCAGTGCATCATTTCAAAATTCAACACTGGATAACAATCTGTTAAAAAAAAAAAAACAATAATACCTTCTTTCAAATGAAGCTAGATGAATGACTTCACAAAGAAAGACTGGTAGTGGTTCTGTCTCTGAAATAAATACTTCCCGGCATACCTCTCAACCTTTTAGAGCAAAAAATCTGGACAAAGCCATCAATAATGGGGGGACAATGGCCCAAAAACTGGGAGACATTTTAAACATTGGTCTTACAAACTTAGAAAATTGATAAAACAACAGGTTTTGCAATAGCATGCATTTTCTGAAGGGTATAAAGTCTGAGACTCAACTATCTGTCATTTTCTTTTTTTTTTCATAATAAATTTTTATTGATATATATTTTCAAAATACAATAAAATCACACACATAATTCACTACTATTACTATCAAAACTATATACAATATCTACATGAAATGCTTCCATATAAAAATCGTCATTATTCCAAAAAAGAAGACACCAGGGAAGAAAAACAAAGCCAAAACATTTGTAGAAGTACTTTTCATACATATCATACATATTTTCAAAACATTGTTTCCTCCACATATACATCCAAACTTTAATATATTCCTAATAACAGTATTATGCTAATATAATGTTAAAAACCTTTTCCCATATTTTCGGGTTATTAATATTTTTGTTACTTTGCTTCAGGAGTAATTTATGTGCTAATATATGCTTTATAGCCACAAGCTTGAAATTATCCCATGCTGTCTAATCTGGTTCTAACCAATTTGTAGCTATATATAACTTCATCAGCAAAAAAATATTCATACATATTACAGTTTGTGACCTAGAGAGCTCTCTTGGAGGAACATGTAGAATCATAAATTCCCATGATAACGTTGAACTTTGATAACCCATCTTTTGTAGTTGTGTTCTAAGAGAGTTCCAAAGTTTATATATACACTTGCAGCTCCAGAACATATGAAGAAGTTCCACCATTTGATTTGTGCAATATGGACAAGTTGGAGAATTCCTAGGATTAAATTTATGTAACTTAAGACGAGTATAATAAGCATTATTCCAAATCATCAACTGCGTATACATCAACTTTTGAAAAGAGACCGATTTTATTGTTAAATCAATTGCTTTTAATGCCTGATTATCTGCTACTGTCATTTTGTTTACCCAATACCCTGACAACAGAATTTTATCCTGGAATTTTAAATCTTTAATTAATTTATTTGTTGTTGTTATAAATTTGACCTCCTGTTGGAGAGCCTGCCACAATTCAGAGCATTTATCCACAATTCCAACTACCGGTTTAAAGTTTTCAAAATGACTCAGAGCAAGTTCTCTGATTTGTCTCATGACAACCATATAACTCTTAGGAAGATTCAATTCCTGCCTAACGATAAATGAAATTTATTAAAACATCAATCAGAGTCAAATTAACTATTAATGAATTTACTAAGATCAATCAACTGATTATTTAGTTTAAAATTAAACCATCATATATTGCAACAAGTCTACTGATTGGAATAAATTTTGCAAAGATGACACATATGTTTTTAAGTGGTCCATAATCCCATACTTTATCAAACTAGTTTTATCCAAAATTTATGTTCTGATCTAGAATATGCTTGTAATTCAAGACCACCCAAGTTGGTATCCACTTTGTACTAATTATCTCACAATTAAATAGTATACTTCAAAATTGTAACTCAAGTCCTCCTCTACTCTTGGTCATTAATTTTAGTTTTCTTTGGCTCCCAAATAAATTTAGCTAGATCTTTATGAATTTGTTTAAAAACTGTCTTTGTAATTGATACTTGAGCAGACCTAAAGATATATAACATTCGTGGTAATATATTAATTTTCACTATTGATACACAATCAGCTACTATTAGTTCCCATACTTGTTTAATATTATTACTATAAAAGTCCTTATTATCTGTACAGAAGCTAATACCCAAATATTTGATATTTTCTTTACATGATATCTTCCCCAACAGGGACATTAATGAAAAAGGTTTAGGGGTTAAATACTAGTTTTCTCCAAATTAATTTTGTAATTAGAGACTTCTGAAAATTTGTTTATAACATTTAATATCTTTTCACTATCAGAAATTGGGGTTGTACAATAAATAATAAGATCATCAGCAAATGCCGACATTACTAATTTATTCCTATAAAGTATTGGTGCATTATGATACAAATTTTGCTTAATATATAAAATAGAGGTTCTAAATAAAGGTTAAACAATAAGGGGACAAAGGGCAACCCTGCTGTGTACCATTTTTAATCTGTATTCTTTTAGAATAACTCCTATTAATATATAACGTAGTATATGGATTACTATATAATATTTGTAGTATCTGAATAAATTCCTGTGGCATATTGAAATAAGGCAACACATCAAACAAAAAGTTTATATCCACTCTATCAAATGCTTTCTGAGCATCTATTATAAGGGCATAAATATTAGAGTTGTTTTGTTTAGCATACATCATCATATTATGTAGTGTAAGTGTGTTATCACTAGTTTGTCTAGTTGCCATAAATCCAGCCTGTTCCTTAGAAATTAAATGGATCATAATCTTTTTTAATCTACATGCTATAATGGTAGTGAGAATTTTCATATCCACATTTATTAATGCTATTGGCCTGTAATTATCCAGGCTTTGAGGGTCTGAATTAGCTTTATGTAAAAAGACTGTTTTTGACGCATTAAGGTGAGGGTCACTAATTTTATTTCTGATTATGTAGTTAAATACATGAGACAATATTTTACCAAAACTATCAGTAAACTCTTTATAAAATTCAACTGTCAAACCATCAGGACCTAGTGACTTATGTACTTTCATATGTTGAATTACATATACTATTTCCTCTGAAGATATAGGTTTAATCAGATCACCTTGCAGACTCTCTTCTAATTTTGGAAAATTAATTTTTTGCAAGAATCTTTTATTCTGTTTATGTATAGACCTATCAATTTGACCCTCATAAACCTTGGTATAGATTTTTTCAAAAATATCAATAATATCCTCAGTTTTAGAATACACTATGTCATTGCATTGTATTTCTGAAATATGTACTGTTGTTTTCGATTGATTTATAATCCTTGCCAATGCTTTTGACGGTATTGGAACATTATTGGCATATTTCACTAAACACCTATGCTCCTGAAGTGTTCTATTCTACTATTATGCAGCAAGAAGAGATCCCTTTGACATTTCAACATTTCCTTCTCTGTTTGAGCATTAAAATTCTGAATCAGTTCTTTCTCGAGTAGCTACACTTTTGTTTCTAATTTTTGAATATCATTGTTTTGCCTTTTCTTATAATATGAGGCTTTTTGCAAAAGAAATCCTCTAATTTGAGATTTAGCTGCTGCCCATTCAATATCAGGAGTATGTTCCTGAAGCTTCATCCTATCTGTTAAACCTTTCAGATATTTTACAATTCCATCTATTATATCCTTTTTATTTAACAGATTTGGATTAAGTGACCAATTATAACCTCTACGCATTCTTGTATCTTTTAAATCTTTAGAAAACCTTAACGAAATTTTTGAGTGATCCGATGTATGTATAACCACTATTGGTTCCAAATTAATTAATGCTTTGGATATCAAGAAAAAATCTATCCTAGACCACATTTTGTGGCATGGTGAATAGAAGGTGTACTTAATTGCATTATTAATATTATGTGCATAACAAAAGGGGTCATATAATTGAAAATCTTCCTTGAAGTCATTTAATGCTATCCTGGCCTGCTTATTAAATGCTTTTTGTGGACAAGACCTATCCAACTTTGGATTTTGATAGGTATTCCAATCCCCACCCACAATAAAATAATAACCATCATACTGTGTTAAGATTGGATATAATGATGTTATGAAACTTTGTTGGTCATTGCATGGTGCATATATATTCAAAAGTAAAAGAGGTTTATCAAACACATTATCCGATAAAATAACATAACACCATCGCCCATTTCGATCCACTTTAGAGTCTAAAATCTTGTCTTTGTATTTAGTTTTAATAATTATAGCTACTCCAGCACTGTTTGTCTTACCTTCTGATGCCACTACCGCTCTAATCCAGTTCTTTTTCCTAATATCATCCCACTGATCATTTAACAAGTGTGTTTCTTGTAAAAATACAAACAGTGCTTTGTCCTGTAGCAATATTTGTAGTAACAGCTTCCTCTTCTTCAAGTTCTGGAGCCCTTTAACGTTCCATGAGTCTAATTCCCACATTGACAGGTCTAATTATCCAATAATAGTATAAAAGGGAAATTATCCAATGGATATGTATTAACTGCATACTAAACATAATCTGGAAGCATTTCCTACATCCCGTCCCCAACCAGTGCCTACCCACTTTACCCCTGGGCCAGGACTTATATAGGTCTGGTATGTAAAAAAACATGAACAAGGTTAGAAACACAAACATATTTAAAAGCTTCATGTAATAAGACTTAAAACATTTCCTAAACTTACAACCTATATATTCTAACTTAGCTACTACAAAGTCTAAACTAAACATTACCTAACAAACACTGCTAATGCTCTACAACTTATGTTCCGACTATTAATTAAGCAAATCTCTATTGTAAGGTATTATTACCATTTAAAGAAAAAATTTTAATATATTAACTAGCTACTTATACCTACCCCAAATACCTCTTTTGGTACAATCATTATTTATATACCACTTTTATTGAGAGAGAGAAAGAAAAAAAAAAAAAAAACACAGACAGAAAAAATAAATGCATCCCACATTATAATTCTGTACCATACACAGTGCCTGCAACTACCAATTATCAAAGTTTTGCAATTGCATGCTTTAGTTCCTAACTATACTGACATTAGTTGTCTGATTAACACCACCCAATAGCCACTATTTACCTTTTTATATTCATATATATAGTGCTATACCTTGCACCCACTGCAGATATTGTAAAAATATAATTTGGTTCAACACTATAAGCATAAGGAAAAAAACAGGAAAAACAGATGTTATTATATGCTTCACGTACATATTCTAATGTTATTTACTTGTTAAAAAAAATTAACACACTATGTCAGTTCTTTTCAGCTTCTCAAACCAGGAAACCGTCAGTAATACTACGGGGACGCGACCACAGGAAGTGTTACATCGAAATCCACACTCTCAGCTGCATTCAAGAGATTTCCTGTTTACCACTCGACAAAAAAAGATCGTAGAGGTCATAAAAGTTCGGTAAACGGCCAGCAGACCCTCGGATTATCACAAACAGTTTTATTGCTTTTACAGAGACCTAAATGACTTAAGCAGGGAACAAAGGATTACCTAAGCCTCGAAGTATAGTAGATACTGGATCTGACCTCAGGAGCATGCCAGTCTCAACAGAAGTTTCTTTCAGCCCTCTGATGCAGGTAAAACTTTAAAAACCTCCAGAAACACTCCCTTTGCCTCGTTTTTAGTAGAAACCGAATATTTAATCCCATCCACCATAAATGTAAGCACATTAGGATATTTCATCTGGAATTTAATTTGCTTGTCAATCAGAAATTTACAGTATGCAGATAAAGACTGCCTAGCTTGCCTTACTTGCAGTGGTAAATCCTGAGCCAGAGATATTTTACTATTTTTCCACATAACAAAGCCACCATTCTTTTTTTGCAGTAAAACGTATTTTGCTAACATCTTGAAAGTTCAATATCTTAGCATATACAGGTCTAGGCATATTAGAAGCTTGTACCTCTCTCAGTGCTCTGTGTGCCCTTTCAATAACAATTTGTTTCACTCCATCAGCATCATTTAACAAAACTTCAAGTATTTGTGTTATAGTTGGTATTAGCTCTGCATACTGAATGTTTTCAGGGATCCCTCTAATAATAATATTATTTCTTCTAGACCTCGCTTCTAAATCAATAAGTTTGCTTTGCATGGCTTGTAACTCCACATCATGTACCTTTGTTTTCTTCTCCAGCAAGTCTATCTTATCCTCGGTTTCTGAAATTCTAGCCTCTGTTTTGTCCATTCTCTGCAGCAACTGATTACATAAAACTCCAAAAGCTTGTATTTGAGTAGTCAGGTCCTTTAAAGCTTCTTGAATAGGCAATAAAGCATGTTTGATATCATCCATGTTCAGTGGCTGATCAGTTTTAGATCTAGTCTCTGGTTTCTGTTGTTCCTGCTGTCTAGTAATTCTTTGTTTTTTCGCACTCCCATCCTTAACTGGTGACTGTAATTCCGACAGCTTTGTTTTGGTAGTAGTTGTTTCCATGCTTTTTCCTTCTTGTGACATTTTCCTTTCCCCAAGCTGACAAGTAAAATGAAGAATGCAAACAATCCTTTGTTTATTTCTCTCTTCAGAGCTAGCTAATCACTTGGAATCCTGATAGATAAAGACTTTTTTTCCACTTTTTTTCCTGGTTATAGATTAATTAAGTGTAGATGCATCTTTTTTTACTTTAATTTGATGTTCAAACCTCTTGGTATCGACTCAGGTTACAGATTTTTCTCAGGTTTATTGAGGAGCTGCAGATCAGCAGTGTTTACAGAATGGCAGCCATCTTTGAATCCCCAAATATCTGTCATTTTCTTACTTCAGCCTTCAATGATTTGCCAATGATTTTCCAGACAACCACAAATTTATGGGAAACAACCCAAAAATGAGGCATAAATCTGGACATTCTTTTAAAATCTATGTAGTTGAAAGGGATGTTTACAACTCATTTCCACTGTAAATCTGCAACCCACAGCAAAATAACAAGCAGTTTATAAACTACATGGCTAGACTGGGCCAGAGAATGAATGATACAACAACATCACATCACTGGGCTAACAAAAAAAACAGTAGTATCTTCTGTCTCATCTGACAGACTCCATTACAGCTACACTCAGGTTATGTAGCCAATTAGGATAAAAGAAATGTCATCAATGTCACTTTTATACCACCCATAACTTTGATTAAAATGTCATCTACTTAGCCAGTGAATAGAAATCATTTAACTACACACAAATGGGGTGTCTCCAAGACATTTTTAGGTTGCCAAAAGTTACAAAAACAATTAAATTAGATTTTTTTTTGAAAATATGTTATTTTGTATTTTAGGTTTATGGATGACTTAATATTTTTATGTAGTGGGGGAAGTATCTAGTGGAATCTTTTGTACAAGATTTTACATGGTAACTGTTTTGGTTTTGAATTTGATGATCTTCAGAAAAGAAAAAAGTGTCTTTCCTGGATATAGAATTGGAAGGCCAAGATAGTGGTGGTATTAGTACTAGGGTTCATAGAAAGTTTGAGGATGGAGGGCACTTTTTAAATGGTAGAAGTTGCTATCCACCCCATTTGTTAAATAAATTCACTACCTTATGGTGAATAATTACGTTTATGCAGGTTATGTAGTGATACTGTGGTTTTAGAAGAAGTGATTAAAACCTGTGTTATGTTTAAACAAAGGGGTTATAGTAATGAAATTATTACAAGAGCCCTAAAAAGATTATGTTTGGATGATGACTTTGCAAATTTGCTCTGTCCTGTTGAGAAAAATAATAGTTCCAAATTAGTTAATTATACATCTATGGAACTTAAGAAATTGTATTTTGTTATAGTGTTTAATGTTCTTACGAATGAAATACTTAATAGTATTAAGTATTAGTGGGCTTTTCTTCTTAAAGGTAGTAGTTTTGTTAAAAAAATTATGTACTAGTCCCTTTATATCTTTAAACAGAGTGTGAAGCATAAATGACATGGTTGTCCATAGTAAATTTTCTTTACCTGAGTGTGAATGTAATAAAAGTAAAAGTAATTATGGTACTTGGGCATGTGGGGGTTGCTCCATATGTCAATATATAGTGAGATATTTTTTTTTAAACATTAATGGTATTAGTTATAATCCTATAGCCGAATATTCTTGTAATACAGAGGGGGTAATTCATGGATTAAAGTGGGTCTGCAATCTTTTTTATATTGTTGAAAGTAAAATAACTTTTAGAGTAAGATTGCAGAAACACTGAGAGACATTAGAAATAACAAATGTGAAAACCCCCTAGCAGTTCATTTCAATTCAGTTCACGGTGAGGCTGCAAATGGTTTGAAAGGTTGTATTTTGGAACAGATTACAGCACAGAATAGTTTTCCTTTTAAAAAATAAATTGTTATTTAAGGAAACTATATTTATTTTAAAATATGGTATGTTGACACCTGCTGGACTGAATATGGAAGTCTTTATTGTGTTTTTTTAGTGATTGGGTAATTGAATTACTTGTGTTAATTGTGGAGGGTATTTAATGGGGTCTATAGCATAACACTGAAGAGGCACTTCAGCGAACACCTCTTCAGCGACACATACAGACCGAATGCACAAAACCGTGAATGCTGACATCAGCGATTTCTTTCCATGGGAAAGAAAGTGCTTGGGCATGCCTGTAAGTTTGCCGTTTTCCCCATTGTAGTGCGATCCCAGAGTTGGTATATTTAGTTGGGGGGGTGAGGCAAAGCCCTCCACTTTGTTATGTCTGTAATGATATTTTTTTTTTGTTTTTAGGCAAGCAATTTCTTTTCCAGGGAAAGAAATCTCTGATGTCAGCATTTGTGGTTTATGCGTTCGGTTTGTATGTGTCGCTGAAGAGGTGTTCGCTGAAATGCTTCTTTGGTTATTTAATATAGACCCATTTAATGATGTATTTTATTGATATTTATTAACTCCTGGAAGGCTAGTGTGCTTTGAATTTTCGTGTTGGTATTAAAGAATTTGGTATTGGATCCCTGGCTTTGTGGTGGATTTTTAACTTAAATTAAAAGACCTGCTGATGTACAGATAACAAGAACACATCTTTTTGTTTGGTTCATTTTAGCAGGAAAACACACCTGACAAGAACCAACATGGTATAAGGAGGAGGACCGGTGAAATACATGACTGAAGATGCTCATCAACTTTTCAAAGGGAGCACTTTAACAGACCTCCATAAAACGTAAAAACTTAAATTACTCAAATACTGTTATCTGTGGATGGCTGTACTGAAAAAAATCCACTCCACATGGAAAAACTGAATGATGTACTAATGTTCAACAGTAAACCGTCATGTAAAATACACTGCACATTTGAGACACTTAAATTACCCTTGTTATTCAACTATATTAAAAATGACACAATAATTTCTCACTTACCTTTTAAGAAACCAGCTACTATGAAAAGGTGTTCAGAGTTTACCAATTTGTTAATACCCAAAGTAATATAAATTGAAAGACCACAATTGTACACTGATCAGTTATAGTCCTCTGCTAAGTTATTTTAAACCTGGCAGTTGTGGCTATGACAGAGCAACCAATAAACATAGGAAATGTAGTTATATCACAAGTTCTAATGCCTACAGTAGGGCAGAAGTCTCATGTAAGAATTAAATATCTGTTGCTCCTTTTCACTTACTGGAATTTGCTTGAGGGAGGCGTGCTTACATTTCACTGCGTACGGAAGCCTAGTTTCATTCACTGTATGACATAGCTGCTATGTCTGTGAACTGTTGCAGAGTGCAGACAGTTGTTGGTATTTGCTGTCACAATTCTCTGTATCTGCTATTAGCTCTGATTTAAGTGTTTATTTTGATTCCCCATAAGCATGAGTGACCGTAATGAAAAATTGTAAAATAAATAAATAAATAAATAAATAAATAAAAATAAAAGAAAGAAAAATTGGGATTTAAAGAGCTCCCCCCTCCCCCCATTATTTAGCCCTCAAAACCAGAAAATACCTAGGTATTCAGTATGATTGAGAAGAATGCTTGAATTGCAGGTATAACTGTGGGTGGTATATAAAAAGCTGACAAGTTTGTCCATAAACACTCCCCACTGGAGATAATCTTATGCTATCCTGTTCTCCAAAATGGGTCTGACTATTCAGAGTCAGGTGGTAGCTTCCATCGCATTAAGGGGAGGTGGTTGGTGGGCAGGGCTGGTATGCTCTTTAACAAATCCTGTCTAGCAAGCCTTAGTGTAAGAGAGAGAGAGAGAAAGAGGGAAAATAAGGGGTATAACTTGGATGCTATTACCTTCACATCTCAAGAAAGGTCAACAGCATCCAGCCACAAGATGGTTCTTTAAGCTTCACCAACACTACTTAAAAGGTCGAGTTCACAGATAGTATGCTAAAAGACTATCACATCTGTTCTTCAGTACTCAGGCTTGTAGAAAGGCATTTTCAAGGCATTACATTGAAGTTTTACTGTATTACTGAGGTCATATTTGAGAGTACAATGCCTCCTGTGGGCTTCTCTAAGTTTGGAGGCTTTTCAGTTCCTATATTACATTTCTATGTTGCTGTCCAGATCTCTTAGGAGATGTTGAGCTTTGCATAAACAAGAGACTTAGTTACTGAGTATTCTCTGTTTGGCTCTAACTTAAAATGTTCCTACTAAGTAAATATGGGGATACTACTAATAGGACTAAGTGGAAGAAAGTTTTCTGTGGCAATACATAAGTAATGCTGGGATCTCCGTTACACTGAATCAAGGGATCTATTATTCTACATGATATGGAGGACATTTTAGAGGAAAACATAGAAATAGTCAGGAAAACCTGTCTGTAGTTAGAGAAGGAAAAAGGAATCCTGACTAGTTGTTGAACTAAATGGGTAAGGGCAACAGATGCCAAGCAATTATTAATCTGACCGTGATGTAATCTGTTTGTGTACGCTGTACTGGTGTTTAGCTCCCCTAGTATTTTAGCTGTAAGGGTATTATACCTTGTTAATTTTTAATCTTTAACATATATATTTTTATTATAAGCATGTATTTATGTATAGGTTTCTGATATGTTTTGTATATGGTTTTAAGTATACATATTGTAAACGGAGAAGATATCTTGTATTAGTTGTATTGTTTACTGTTGCCACAATGGTGTTAGATGTTTTTATAACCCTACATGAATTAGTGAATGTAATTTACTGATTGGTTTAATTGCATCCACTTGTAAGTATATAAAGTGGTAAACTGTTGTCTTTTCTTTTGTCTGATGAAGTTGGAGCATTGTCTCTGACGAAAGCGTTCACAATAAATAGTGTGGTTTGGAGTACTTACAGCCTGCTTGCTTTTTTGTTATAAACAGGATGAGCTGGATTTATACACCATCAGACATGTACCCAATTCAGATCCTGCATTAATTTGTAACTACTTTCTGTGTTTCAACATGTTTTTCTGCAGAAGGAGCTGAGGAGTCCAAAGCTAAGTTTAAAACTACTTTAAAACTGTAGTCTATCAGTTTTGGGAAAGTTATCTATACTGAACCATCAAAAGCATTGGAAATGGGAGGAAAATAGGTTTAAGAGTCTGTATTTTTGCCCTACATTCCCATGTCATGGATTCTGTTCTGTCGGTGTCACCACACACCATATCTGTGGCCCTGAGGTGACCATTTTGCACCCACAGTCCTGCCCACCCACTGCACTTAGACTGACAACAATCTCGGTCTAGGTACAGTCATGATAGGGCTGGTAAGCTGCATGGATGTAAAGAGATGTGGTCATGGAGATGAAGGGTCTGGAGTACTACCTCATTTTCAGCATCAGAGAATGTGAGCTTATGAGCAGATATTGACTGCCTGGCAGATGCAGTCATTTTTTTTTGGGTGCCCTGTTATTTTTAGGCATGCTCTATTTGTATGGAAATACTTGAATTAAAAGCCTTGCTCTTGCATGGGCCTTGCAAATCCTAGCAGTAGTATTATCCTCCTGGGACATATGGTATTCTAAATTTGTGGCTGACAGAAATCTGTATCCACACCAGTAAGTAAATTCCAAGCATCTAGGCTTACTGACCACATACTCCCCCAAAGAATCACAGAAGTGCAACTAACGAAAGTGACCATTACACTAGCACTGCTACAAATATTGAAGCTAATGACGCATGTGCAAGGCTTACAACACTAAAATAAAATTGAATAGTACTCTGCATATGAACTTAGGGTGTTTCTCCTATCTAGCTTACTGATCCTGAATCAGGTATATTAGGCTGAAGAAATTATAGTCCAAAATCATCCTTGTCATGAATCAAATTCTTGTAGCAGTGTTTTACTCTGTAGTGTAATGTGGCTCATTGCACTTATATTGTGTAGATTCACATATATGGGAGTGATGGGTATGCTGATTAGAGCTCAGCTCATTTTTGATTCTGAATCATTCAGTTTGTGTGATAAGTACAACTCGAAATTTTGTGCAGAGTTCTACTCTGTGCTGTGCACGTCCATGGGTCCCTGTGAGCAGCACTACCTATACTCAGTCAGCTTATGCTTTTGGGGATGGGGGTAAAGTATTACCTCATGTTTGATCATACAGACATGGAATCTCTGCAGAGTATGTTGCAGGAACAGCATACATGGATATCGAGGGGCCACCATGTTCCACTCCTTTAACTGCCATTGTGAACCATAATAACAGAGTCTGCATAATGCATAAGACCTGATCTGGATGCCAATTCTCTGCCATTTTTGTGAGATTCATCAAGATGAGACATCATGCCAGAAGAAGGAAAGGGTAAATCTCCTTTTAGAGCACAGAGGTCTGACAAGGAGACAAAGACATTTCTCTTCCTCTTCTATAAAGATTACAGACAGAGAATTATGCAGGAGGGCCATCAACAGCCTCAGTATAAAGCTGAATCCTAGAATAGTCTAGCACAGGCTGTCACCTGTGAAAATGGCATCCTGCACATGGGGTAACAGTACTGTCATCAATACAGTGACATGGGGTGCTACAAACTTGAATTCCTTAACATATGGGAGGATGAAGCCAAGGAGCAGGCACCACCTGTGTACTACCATATGTAGAATATATGTTAACTGGCACTACATGGCATCTACAAATATTACACAAAGCTCTGTTTATGTCTGTAGCACCTGAAGTTATCAAAGTGAACAGGCAGCTGCACAGTAGAAGAATGGAGCACCCCAGAGCCAGTTGGGGTAAGTATACCTACTTCATACTGTCTTGATTTTCATATTAAAAGTAGTAGGGATTCATTCAAAAAATGTATAACGTTCATACTTCAGTGCCACTACTGCCATTATGCCATAGCTCAAAGTAGCAGCATGCTGTTCAGTGTTATGTTTATGCACACATCCTTTTGTGCAGATTGACATTTGGGTCAGGATGTTAAGGCTGTGTTCTTATATTCTAGCTAAGCCTGTGGGTTCAATCCTCCCTTCTCCCCACACACACATAATTGTGTTAGCATAAAAATATTAATATTTACTTTTATGTCTGGCTAGTATAACTGCATCATAACATGGGGTAAATATGTAAGAGCATTATTATTATTACTTCAGTGAACATTTTTAAATATAAATGGCAAGTTGTTCCCTTTGATATCACTTGTGAGGGAAATATGTATTGTCCAAGCAGCATTTATTCTTTGTATATGCACACTAGTCTCAGACATAAATACTGCATCTCTGACAGCAGACGCTGGCATGCCTTTCTAAATAGCTTATCATGTTAATTCTCTATCTGTAGTCTGCACACGATGATGGCTATTGGTTCAGATCCTCTTCTCCACCACCACTACCACCAACACCAGAAGCACCCAGCACATCTGGATCCAGCCTTCCATAGTTGTCCATACACCTCCTAACCTACACGAATCACCTGCTTCAGGTAACCATGAACTTGATGCTGGTACAGTTGTACTCACCAATATCAGTGCAAATGGAGGTGACACTTTTGTCACCCATCGACAGCTGGAATATATTGTTGGGGATATTATAGACAGGAAGTTGGATGCCCAAATTGGGCAAATGGAGAGCCTCCCCTGGAAACTCATTGAATTATGTCCCTGTCCTGCACTGGTTCCACCATCTCAGCTAGGACCTAGTAGTGATGGTAACCAGCATGGCAAGCAATCTCCCACCAGGTTTCAGATGACAGAGACTGCAGTGGTGAAGTGAACACCCCATCTTATTATCTAATGGGATGTTCCCTATCAATTTTCTGTCCAAGCCCAACCCTGTTGGCAATTCAATCCTCATATCTCCATTGTCTTCCCTCTGTTTGTGTGATGTTTCCTTCCCCATTGTGTTTACCCTCCCTCACTTTGTTACGACACACCATGTCAGTCATTTCTGCTTACCCCTACTGCCTTACCTAACTTTCTTACCTTCCTCTTACTTCCCTTAATTCCTTCCCCAACTTAGCCTTCTCTTCAAAAATATAAAATGCTCACCTGTCCCACAAACACATATTTCTCTCCTACCCCACCTACATGCTACTCATTCCAATCCTTATTTGCTTACTTTCTACTATATCTTCTGCTTGCTTCTCTTTTTCATGTCTTTCCTATACTTGCATTTCCAACCCTTAATCTGGTCAAAGAATAGAAAATACACCACAAGTGTCCATATAGAGCTTCTACATCACTTTATCTTTTTTGTGACTGTACTAAGTGCTCATAAAGAGCACCATTAATGACCATCTGCAACCAACAAGGAATGAAACTTCTCATTGTAAAGTAACAATTGCATCCAGTCACTGTCATCTAAGAAGTATATTGGCACTGGTTGCCATCAGTCGTGCAAATGAGCTGAGCAATGTTGTGCAACAATGAGCAAATATGAAATCTGGTAAAACTTATACCTTTAATCCCACTGCTTAAATGGCTTAGCTTGTAAATAAAGGAATTTTTAGAGTGTCAGTGATAAAATGGTGGGTTCATATCCCCTTAAGATTGTATTTTTTTGTAATTTTCTGCTTCAGTTCTTTAAATATGCAACACGCACCTGTTATCTGCTTCACAGACACTTTCAGTATGCCTCCTTCTGTAGCTCAATCTGTATATGCAGGGTTTAACAGGATGTCAGTGAAGAGGGAACCAGGTTCAAATCCACTCAAGGTTATATTTTTTCCTGCTTGCATTCTGTAAATGTATGTCAGTCACCTGCTATGAACTTTACAGACACTTTCAGCATAAGTGCTTATGTGTCTCAGCTTGTACGAGAATTGCTTCATAAACTGTCAGAAAAAAAGAATACTGGGTTCAAATCTGCTTAGGGGTGTAGGTGTAGCTTTTCATGACATTCGTATTATAGTACAAGTACAGTGATCAAACGCTGCTGATGTTGTAACTGATTTTTTCAGTCAATGTATCTTTTTTTTTTAAACAAGAAACATCTTTATTAAATTATCACATATGACATAGACAATCATACATTTATATAAATGAAAACAAACCATACTGACATAATTTTAGTTGCAAACATTATACATCACAAACCACATTGACATAATTTTAGTTCCAAACATTATACGTCACTTATAATCTATCCAGTCATTGTCAGTCAAACGTCACTAGCTCATTCAAATCCTGCCTTCTTTTAAACCTCATTCTATCTTTGCATATATTGTTCCCACAATTCCCATTTTTTTCTATGCAGTTTGCTCCTACCCTTTTGTAAAGATCCCAACTCCAGTTGTTTTATCTCTGTTACTATATCCACTACATCTAGTAAAGCTGGTTTAGACTTTGATTTCCATTTTCTAGTAAATGCTTTTTTGGCAGGCACCATAATTAGACTCACCAAGGCCTTACTATGTCTAGACAATTCCGATTCTGTATCATAGCTCAAAAAAATAATTTCCTTAATTATACCAATTTGCTCACCCAGTACCACTGACAGAGCAGTCTACAGGGAATCTTTAAAGTCTGCCAACTCATTACACTCCCCATAAATATGCTTCCAGTTACCTCTTTCTTCCCCATCATACCTCCAACATTTGCTGTCTACCTGAAGAAAAATTCTTTGGTGTTTAGCTGGGTATAAAAATACCTATGTAAACACTTCCAAGCAAAGATCCCAAGTCTTCTAGAATTTGTTGCATATTTGGGAGACATATATATATCCCCTATTGTTTCTTTGTGAATTGCTTACCCAATCTCTCTTTCCAATCCTTTCTAAACTCCCCTGATTGATTCTTATAGTTATCATGCAATATTTCAAATGCTCTACTAATTTTTCCTTTCTTAACAGCAGCTTCTGTTCTAGAGTCTACTAAAAATTCTACCAGTAGCGGTCTTTCACTTAGGATCCCATATTTCTTTCTCTTTGCCTATACTCTGATATCAATCCTTGATAGAGAAGGCAATCCCTAACCTGCAGTCTAAATAAATTCTTGGCTTTTCTCATTCTATTACCTTTCCATCTGTAATTATTTGCTCCCAGTACCTTGGTTCTTTTGCCAATTTTCTCCAATAAATTCCAGCCCCCGCTCGCCTATTAATTGTATCCCTAATTGCAGTCATCCCTATCAGCAGCATCTCATTTCTCCATTCCCTTGTTGGCTTAGTTCTTAAAATACCTTAGTTCTTAAAATACTTTGTTACCTTATGAATATAATATTCTGTATGGTTACTGTTATTCTCCTTAAGAATCAGTATTCAAAATCCCAGTCTCTCCTTGTTTCTTGAGTTTCCCCCGTTTCATCATCATCCCTTTCTACTTGGAATTATAGGTTTCTGCTTGTGCTATGTATAGGAGCCTTAAATGTGTAGCTTTAAAATACCCCTTCAAATCAGGTAATCCCAAACTGACTTGTTCAATTAGAAGAACCAGCTTATCCCACTTGGCTCTTGCTGTCTTCCCCTTCCGGATAAAATCCTTCAGTTCTTTATTAATTGCTGTCCATAACTTCTCTAGTTTATAAAAATATGCCTGACCTGTGTATAAAACTAAAGGTACTAAAAACATTTTAATTGCTTTTATCTTGCTATCCACATCCATATAGCAGCGCTTCCAATTTCTCACTTTTTGATTTGTCTTTTGTTTAGTCTCTTCCCACATATCCTTAGCTGCCATAACAGAACCCTTTTTAATCGACACTTCTATGTACTTCATTGTATCATGTCCCCATAAATATGGATATTGCTGAGTCAATTTGTGTGCGGACACATAATTTACAGCGATTGCCTTTGTTTTAGCTTCATTAATTTTGTATCCTGAATAGATTTGAAACAGTGTTAAAGTGTTCCATAACGCTGAAATATCTTTTTTCTGGTTTTATCAGGTATAAAATAATATCATCTGCAAATTGACCCAGTTTTTTTGTGACTACCATGCCAATTATATCTTTGAATTTCTGAATCTCTTATTTTCTTTGCCCATGGTCTAAACGTAGCACAAATTACAAAGAGAAAAGTGGATGCCCCTGCCTCGTTCCTCTGCTGAAACAGAAATTATCAGAGAGGAACCCACCCACTTTAAGTTTCACCACTGATCCCTCATATATCCTCCTAATCAATCTTATAATTTTATCAGGGAATGCAAATGTTTCCATTGCCCCGCTCATAATCTCCCAGTTTACTCTCTCAAATGCTTTCTCTGCATCAAGACTCGCCAATAACAGTGGTATTTACTTACATTCAGCTTCCCTCTGGTTCATCATTGTTCTGTTAATGTTGTCAAATGTTTGCCTCCTCTCCACAAAACAACACTGATGCCTTTCTATCAGTTTTGGTATTAACTTTGTCATTCTTTTAGCCATTATAGACATAAACACTTTATAATCATGGTTTAGAATTAAAATGGGCCTGTATGAAGCTGGATCTGATAGCTGTTTAACATCTTTAGGTATTACAACCATCATAGCTTTCTTCCAGGATGTTGGTGCTTCTTCTCTTAAAAATACTATTAAACAAAACCTTCCACATCTTTATCAGTTTTCCCTACTAGTTTCCAGACTTCCACAGGAATACCATCTATTCCTGGGGACTTTCCTGTAGATTGGTTATACATCACCATTTTTATCATATCTCCTCCTATCCTAACTGTTAGTAATTGAGCCTCATCTACCTTTAACCTTGGCATACTTAATTCTTCCATAAACATTTCCATTTGTACCTTTTCTTGATCTCCATATTTCTCTGCTTTATACACCCTTCCATAACATTTCCAAAATATTTCTAGTACTTCTACAGAATCTCTTGTTATCTTCCTTGTTTTAGGCTCCCTAAAGTGCTTGGTGACAAGGACACTGCTATTCCTTAAAATCTTTATTGCACATAAACACAAGATGAGCTTTTCTTCTTCTTCTTCATCAGATAAAAAAAATACAACAAACAGCCCCCTTCATATCCAATAATACAATAAGATTCACATCATTTAAACCAGGTGTATGATTGGCCATAAGCTCAATGATCCATCTCCTTAAGTTTACTATAGCCCTGAAAGTGAATTTGTGTGTGTGGGCCATCATCACATGTCTCTCAGCATTTTATGCATCCCCATTCTTCAGATTCTTGTTTCTTCTATATCTGAAGTTAGGTCTACAACCTACTATATCCCCTCAACCATTCATCACAAGTCATTTCCATTTATTCTGCATCTGTTTATATCACCTATGATCACACTATGTATACTACTATATGTTAATTGGGGGACTCCTTGCAACCTTGCAACTTTTGTTTTTTTTTTTTTCTGGGCTGACTCTGTTGTAAACAGCCCTTATTTGTCATAATCACCATTATCCTTAACGTGGATGCATGCTATCATATGACAGTATTGTATTCTTCCACAACATTTCTTATATAGCTTTGATAAAAAAAAACCATCAACACTCTGTACTAAGTTTACAAAAAAAAAATCTATAGAGTCAAAGAGGAAGTAAAAAAGTAAACTATAAAGTTGTGGTGGGAGTGTATTAAGCAAATTCAAATTTCTGCAGCATGTTTCCATTCCATAATACACCTGTATCCAACAAAATATTCTCAATCCCTTCAACATAGGGAATACCATCAGTGATTCTCATCTCAAACTTCAACCTTGCAGGGCATGGTGTACCCTATATATAGCTTTGTCTCACCCAATGGGATTAATATTGTAAAATCTGCTTGTATCTCCTTCAATAAAAGTATATCAAATCGATATTACAGCACCTATCTAGCATTAGGAATGGGGATGTGCATAATGCTTTGAGCAGACATGTGATGGATAATGCCACACAAAATCACACTTCAGGGCTATAGTAAACACAAGGCTTACCACTAGAGGGGGGGATGAGAGAAGCACTTGACAGAATTAGCAGAATCCAGATGGATCATGCTCAACTATTCTGCTTTGTATGCTTGGTGACAACCTACTTTCTGTTGCCTGAGTTGTTGAGCTAAAAGTGTTTTGTGTTCTGGTATTATTATCAAAAGCAGTTATTTAACTGCAGTTTTTCTAGACTCATGCATATTATTGAGGTAATTCTTTATTTTCTGCTTAGCATTCTGCAATCGCTCCTCTTCTTGTTCTGTGAGATTCCCCCATTCTGCAATACTTTAACATTATTAAGTCCCTCTAAATAATTGTTGCTACTTCTTAACCACAGCTCTGTTTCTTTTATTTAAACTCGATTTTTAAACTCCACTTTAATTTTATCCCACTACCCAGCTATATTTTCAGAAGAAATTTCTATCTTTTCTAATAACACCAAAATAATTGCCACTACCCATTTGTTTATTCCTCTCTTTTCAACTGATAGGTGAGAAAGTGCCAGCGTATCATTTTTATTTCATTACCCTGCATTTTGATTTTAGTTATTATTGGCACATGATCTGAAATAGTTATTGGATACATATCAAAACTTTCAATTAAATGCATATGTTTATGTGAAATTTAAGTTCTGTCTAGCCTAGCACAGTTTTAGTATCTTGGAGAATAATAAATTCACTCTGAACTCCTACTACTGAATTCACATCTTCCATGCCAAATATTTTCATAAATTTCTTCAAAAATCTACCCTCCTTTGATATATTTTCCTTCAGGGCCTCCCAGACACATCTTCAGTGCTACAAATCAAATTCCAGCCCCCACCTATAAATAATAGTGCCTGCTGAAAACTAATTATTTCTCCCAGAATTTTCTTAACCTCCATCATAGCAGTTTTAGGTAGAATATAAATACATGCCAGCATAATCCTCCTCCCTTGCCAGTAGCCCCTTAGTACTACAAATCTACTATTATTATCCTTTTTTTCCCTCTTCCATCACTATTGGAGCTCATCTTGCAATTAATATAAGTACTCTTCTTTTATGTTGTCCCAGGTATTTTGCTGAAGACCTGCCCTAAAACATTTCTTTATCAAAGTCACATGTTCATTTCTTTCCAAATGTGTGTCCTGTGGCATGTTTGTTCGCGCTTTACATTTTTTAATATAATTCACTACTTTTTCTTTTTGTATATATCTGTGAGACCATAAATGTTTAAAGACAATATAGAAAAAGTGACATTATATAAAAAGTTATTATTCTCACCTTTTATTTGTAAAAGCCTTTTTGTTAAATATCTAGTTTTAGCTTTTGTGTTACATGCACTCACTAACATTTATCAGATTTTTTATACATTTGTTTCTTGTCATATCCAGTTACGCCTATGTCACATCTTATAAAACTTTTGTTTTATTGAAAACCTTCAAACAAACAAAAAATACACCCCAATACACCCCTAAAACCTATTAACTTAATACTAACACACTAAACTAGGTACATCTTCAAATATTGAAGTTTTGCCATCTTAAGATGAACTATTGTCCCAAACTGACAGCCACGCTGACAGACTTGGGTTAACCTAAAAGGAAGGATATCCATTTGAAGGCACAGTACAGCCTATGCTTCTACTAAACAATGTCTGGTTTTGTCTTAGCTTTATTGCTCTCCCAGAATGGGAAACACTTGAATCCCTTCAGGAAACATTCTCTCCTAGCCATTCAAATAAAGCCATTAAAAGAAAGAGGTAAGACGCTGTCCGGTTCGACTCTCAGCTAGAGCATCTTCTGCGTGGAGACATGCGTGAATGGGCGGACCTTCATTGAAGGTTGTACATCAGGGCTGGCAACTCGGTATGTAAAAATCAACTGCCAATCATTAGCAGACTGGAGTTCTGCTGTGGCGACCCCTAACCAGGAAAAGCCGAAAGACACAAGTTTTTCTTTGCAGGGCTTTATTTGTGCATTAACACTCTGATAGAAAATGTTCATTCTCTAATAAGATGACAATGTACATTCTGCCCATTCCATGAAATACATTAATAAATGCAGTGCTCTGTGCAATGCTCAAGTCTGCACACATAAGCATGAATGATGAATTAATAGTGAAGTATAGGTTTCCTAATGCAGCTCTAACATGCTGACATTAGAACTGACTTGCTCAGAACATATTTTATTAGACACACTCTTATTCCATGTTACCCACTTTCCCAATACAAATAACAGTAGCTGTAGCACTGCTTGTTCAGCATGCACAAATGCTGAATGGTTAAGCAAATATAGTTTTCCTAATACAGGTCTGACATTATGCCCTGATATTACATTGACATTAGCATGGTTTTCTATAGAACAAATTGCAATGAGCATACTGCTAGTCCATGACACCCATTTCCTCAATGCACACTGGCAGTAGCACATTGGGTTTTCAGATACTATGAGAAAGGCTATTTTGGTTTTGTGGTATGTGGTGTCTGAAGATGAAATTGTGTGTAATTTATTTCCTAGATTTGTAAAATTCTCTTATGGTTGTGATGCCAGCTTGAAAGAGTTGCTAAATATGGGTTAGTCTAATGTTTCTCAGGATTGTAGTGGCGATTTTACTTGTGGGCATTGTAAGGGTCTGTATATTAGAAATATTTCAGGCAAATTTATCAATGATAAAAAATTTGTTTGTAGAGGTAGAGTTAATTGTAATTCATGTGGTGTTGTTTATGCAGTGGGGTGTAGCTGTGAAAATACTAAGTGGTATATAGGACAAACAAAGAGATCTGTTACAGTTAGGATTATGGAACATTTAAGGGGCATCCGTAACAGAAATACCCAGTTGCAGAGCATTTTGTCAATAAACATGAGGGGAATGTGGCTTTATGTTTCTTTACCATACTGGCCCAACCTGTTTTATGTAAGGGGGGAGACATGGTTAGGAAGTTGCTGGAGTTAGAGTAAGTTCATTTTGAACTATAGAGCATTGTTCCCTAGGGGTCTTAACTTGGAAGTGAACTTAGTGAATTAATAAGTCTATTTTGAACTTAAATTTATATTTAAATGTTAAAATTTAAATAGGTTCAAAAAGATTGACAGGATGTTTAGAGATAGAATACGTGAGCATTTATATTCCATTAGGATTCGGTCACTAACTAATGCACTTTCTAAGCATGTTGTACGTATGGGACTTGTTTTAAGTTTTTAGTGATTGGGGTTACTACACCAAGTCATTGTGGAGGTGATATTAGGACAGTAACTGAAGGAAGGAAAGCTAGGTGGATTATAAGGTTAAGGGCTGATCAAGGGTTGGGACTTAATGACAAGGTCCCTTTAAAACCTGCCCTGAAATCTCGAGCATTGAGTGTTAAATAATGCACTGATTCAGTTTATTTATATACCTCATTTAAGCACTTTTTTACAATTTGTTCTAAAGTCTATGTACATGTGTTGCATATGTATTTTATACATATATTTTATGCATATATTTTTTAGATATGTTTTTTAGTTTTTAGGACATCTGAAATGTTGTTCTGAGTAGGCTTAATCATTTAGTTATTTAATTAAATAATTGATTACAACTGAGCATACCTTTATAAGGTGATACTCTGTTTTAACTTTTGTATGGTCTGAGGAAGCCTACATGGTGAAAGTGTTTACCAATTTGAATTGTTGACAATAAATCATTTTTTTGCCACTCTCTGGATCACATTGGATTTTATGGCATTGTCCTGCCTTGGTCTGCTCCACTGCTGTTTCGTATTTGTTAAAATTTAAATGTTTACTGTTTAATATTTAAAATTAATATTTTTCAATTATACTTCTTTGTATGTTGAAATTCATACTGCATTACTTAAGATTAATATAAAAAATATTGTTTTTACACTTTAAATTCTAAATGGATTAATGGGTTAATTAGGGGGTTGAATTTGTATAAAAAAATGGCTGTTTGTAATGCTTATTATCTGTTGAAGGATAAAAGTTGAAGTACCAGTCTATGTGGAATTAAAAACGTTCAATAGCTTTTTTCCTACATTATTCTGCTCTATGATTGTCTTTCTTTTGGTTCTTGCACAAAAATTGTTTCTACTAAATATTTAAGAATACCCCTTGTTGCAGCAGAAAAATATGACACCTGAAAGATAGAAGAAAAGTTATTGGTCTTTGTATAGACAATTTCCCACCACATGTATTGCAAAGAAAGCACAAGGTAGCAAGTAATAAATGTAGAACAGAGACTAGCAGCATCAAGAGGAGGTATGAGTACAGACTTCAGCACACACAGCACAATAGGAACTCATTTTACAAACACATAAAGAGTTATTCTGTGGGCACAACAGTAACATCGCTCTTAACAAAAATGACATCATTAAAACTGAACAAAAGCACATTGTAAAGATGTTTGTTGGATTCTTTAAAAGAATGTGTCCATGGTTTACCAGATCTTACATACATATTTTTATTTGTTTGTTCATTTATTTATTTATTGGTCAATTTATTTATTGGTTAATTTATTTACTTATATTTGCTAACTGGGATAGGGCACTGATCTGAGCGGACTATTTTAAGGCTCAGAAAAAGTATATATATATATATATATATATATATATATATATATATATATATATATAGATATATATATATATATATATATATATATATATATTCCCTAAAAATAAAACAAAATATTTTATCTTTAACTTTTACAAATATACAAATATAACTGCCACTACTACCCTAATGTTTTTCTACTTGCAGTCCAGGCCTCACTCAACACAACTCCACTGATACTTATACTCCCACTAACCTATACACCTCTGCCCCCCCCCAAACAAATCTCCTTTTACTCAATAAACACTAGAAGTATATTAAACAAGGTTAGTGAACTTCATGCTTGGATCTCAAGCCACACTCCTGATGTCATCACCCTAACAGAAACTTGGCTAAAACCCCAACACCATGACAAAGACTTTCTCCCTCCTGGCTGTAGTACACTGCGCCTTGACTGCCAAATGAAAAAGGGTGGTAGAGTTGCCATTGTTTACTCTAACCACCTTACTCTGACAACTCCTAATAAAACTATCCCATCCTTTTCCTTTCTGAAATACTGACAGTCAACCTTGTACTTAACACCCATACCACCATCACAATAGTAGCAATCTACATTCCCCCAGGAGATAACTTACCCCTGCTGGAAAACATTCTCTCGTACTTCTCTCAACATATTCCTAATAAAACCATTACTCTTAGTGATGTCAATATTAATTGGTTAACTCTATGTACCCCAAATTCTTCCTTACACATCAGCTTGTACAGCTTTACTCAATTTATCATGGATGCCACCCATACCAACAACTCTCATACACACAGCACCCTTATCAACTGGATTCTAGTCTCTAATCCCTCTAAATATCACAATCCTGAAACCCTTCTGAACACATTAAGTGATCACTCCCCAATAAAAGTACTTAGATATATCCCTCACTTTACTAAACAGCATAGATTTATCACATGCCACAAGCTTACTAACTTCCACCCTGACACCTTTAAGTCTCTTCTCTCTAAAGTTAACTGGAATTTCCTTACTCAACTCCCCCTTGACGATGCTGTCCTGTCTTTCATATCCACCTTTCTCAGTACTATTGACTCACTTGCCCCACTTCATACAGTCCGTATTAAATATAATATATCTCCATGGCTATCAAATTCCACCTGCATCCTAATGAAAAACAGAGATAGAGCATGGAAAACATGGACCAAAACAAAGCTCCCTGCAGACTTGCTAAAATACAAATAACTTAGAAATCAGACCAAAAAGTGTATTAATAAAGCTAAAATAGACTTCTACTATAATACACCCTCAGCCTTGAAATCTAACCCCCAAAAAGTTTTGGAACTCCATAAACCACATGCTACATCCTGGTGGTTCCTGCTCCCCCAATCCTTGTCCTGATAACACTCCCAAAGATACTGCCTCCACCTTCAGCACATATTTCATTGACTCTATATCCCAACTATTTAACCCCAGTGCCAATTCATCTACTTTTAATAATATATCTAACCACTCTTTATCAACTCCCACTATACTCTCATCTAATTCTTTTTCCCTCAAACTCATACCCACTAGTTACATCAAATCCCTACTTTCTAAACTCAAACCTTGCTCAGCTTCTACCGATAACATTTCCTTCCCTTTTCCTTCAGTTAACTGCTGACTCTCTTGCTCTGCATGTATCTGTCTTAATCAACCACTCCATTTCAAAGTCCAAAGTCCCTTCCATATGGAAGCAATTCTTCACTCTACCAATACATAAAGGAGATAACTCCTCAGACATCACTAATTTTAGATCAATTGCCATCCTCGCTCCTCTCTCTGAAGTTCTAGAAAAATGCATACATAAACAAGTTATGCACTACCTACTCTCTGAAAATCTGCTTACACCTACTCAACATGGCTTTAGACCATAGCATAGCACTACTATTGCCCTACTATCATTCCTTAATACTATAGCCCTTGCCAGAGATAACAACAAACTTGTTTTCTGCCTATTCTTAGATCTCTCTAAAGCTTCTGACACCATCTCTCACCCTCTCCTTCTGCACAAACTAACCAATCTTAACTTCTCCCCTGCTACTGTTGCGTGGTTTTCCAGCTACCTCACTGACAGATCTCAAGGAGTGAAGTGGCAATCTGCACTCTCCCCTCCTCTCCCAGTTAAAATGAGTGTCCCCCAGGGTTCCATCCTTGGTCCACTACTTTTCAACATCTTCACTAATCTTTATTCTTCCTGTCCTCAGTCATCACTGGTCCAATATGCTGATGACTCTGCTGCCATCACTATTGCTGACTCTCCCTCCGAACTCATCTCTACAACACAGACTTCCTTTAACTCAGCAGAAAATTGGCTCTCTGATAACCAGCTTATCCTTAACCCCCCCCAAAAAACTAAGCTACTGCTTTTTCTTCCTAAAAACTATAGCCACATTAAATCCACTTTCACAATCCTTCCCTCAATAACACACACATTGAAGTGAAAACTAGCACTAAACTCCTTGGTGTCATCATCAAAACCAACTTAAATTCGATCTACACATGAAATGTAACAAGAAAACTCATCAGAAACTAGGGCTCCTCTACCGCAACAAAAAGTTTCTCACCAGTGAAGCAAAAGTAACTCTCTCTTACGCCTACCTCATACCCAGTCTATTTTATGGCTCTCAGATTCTTACTTGCCTCAACTCCACACTCCTTGCCAAACTTGAATCTACCTACAATAAGATAGCCAAATTTGCAGTACATCAAACTCACAAGTCATATCACTGTCTCTCATTCAAACACCTTAACTGGTTTGAACTACCTCACCAGCTTCTTCTCCCACAACTCCAGATCATCCACTCTATCCTTTATCAGTCTTCTTACTGTCCTACCCTGTCATCTGTCATCTCCCACTATTCACCTGCTAGATCCCTCCGGAGCTCTAACCTAGATCTACTACAAATCCACAAACCTAAAACTAAGTAAGGATGTATTCTGTATAGCTATAATCCTTCCAAGGCATGGAACAAACTCCCACTAGAGATCAAGTCACTCAGGCAACTTAATCAATTCAAGCTAGCCATTAAAGAATACCTGTTAAGCCAATGGACCTGCCCTGGTACCCACCCCCCCTTAAACAGCTTATCTACCCTAACTGCACACCTCTATCAGTTCCCAACCTATGCAACTTCCTCTAACTCTCTAGACCTTGTCTCACATTAACTTCTCTAGCCTAAGCACATTATTACATAATTCTTATCTACATAATGTAAGATTTTATGTCCAGTGACAAAACTATTGTTAGTCCTTCTGAATGATGTAGGATTCTAAATCTGACAGACATAATGATTAGCTTACTGTAGTAAATCCTTGTTTTTTATGTATATGTTGCTTTGAATATTTTCTGTAAATCAGTTGTTGATTGTTTATTTATTTTTGCAAATTATAATCTGTAGAACATGTTCAGTTTTTTTCCCGGGCCTCTGCTGAAAAAGGGCTACTTAGGTTAGTCAGACAAACCCAGTCAACAAATGTAACACAAATAAAATAAATAAATATGTATATATGTGTGTGCATATACAAACACACACACACACACACACACACACACACACACACACACACACACACACACACATATATATATATATATATATATATATATATATATGTATGTATATATACACACACACGTACATATGTATAAGCAATGAAAATAAACAATGAAAATAGCTAATACAAATCAAGTAATCAAAACATATGAGTAACATACCAAATATTGGGCAGACAGTAAAAAAAAAACTGTGGAGTAATAAAAGACAATTACATAAAACATTGGTTCTAATAACTGCTATATTCATCTCTATGGTTTGTAAAAATAGTTACAGATACTGAATTGTTCTTTAAACATTGTGCAGCATTGGCTGTTGTGAGTTAAAGGGGGGTAATGTTAAGACAGAACTGGGGAAATAAAGGGGAAGTAGGGTTAAAAAGGTAAGAGATGTATGTGGCAGGTTGAAGTGAGTTAAGTCCTAGAGGAGGAAGTGTTTAGTAGAAGAACAGAATACCAGAAAGAGTGTTATTTATGTAATTGCAACATTTTATTAACATTTGCAATGTGTTTATTTGAAAAGAGACATCTTAATTAATGGTTGAATTCTCTAAAGGAGTGAATGGATGTTATCTATAAACTATAGTAGACTCTGGTGAGTGCCCAGTGATACTAAGAGAATGGGCAACCTAGTCATTAAACAAAGTTAATAAATACAGAATTGTTGGCCTAGTGAAATAAACAGATTTTTGTTTTACATCAAATTTGAGATAGTCCCTGGGATTCAGCAAACTTCCGTGCAAGAATAAGGGACCATTCCCATGCAGCACGGCAGCATGTCATGCATATTCATGAAGGTATACCGCTGTGCTGGTTCTGTGTACGAGTGCAGGGGCTGCATCTGAGAGCAGTGCTATCACAATACACACTCTCCCTGTGCACCAGAATTGCCATACAGCAATTTAAATCGAGCAAGAATGCTCGTAACATCCCCAACCTGTCAGGGTAAGAAATCTGGGCAAAGCCATAAGAGACAATCATCCCTACAAAGCCAAAAAGTTGATAGAATAACAGGTTTAGCATAAGCATGAATTTTCGGCAAGTATGAAGCACATAGCGCACACCTCCCAACCCATCAGAGTAAGGAGTCTGGACAAAGCCATAAGGGACAATTATTCCTACAAAGGCAGAAAGTTGATAGAATAACAGGTTCAGCATTAGCATGGATATTCTGAAGGGTACAAAGTAAAAAACACAACAAATACATTTTTTTCACATATGCAATAAAGTTTAAGTGTAGCTGTGCGGGTGTGCCTGTTGCTTAGCTACGCTTAGCCCAGCTGAAATAGCAGGATAAGTTAAAAAGCAATAGACATCCAGCCTAAACATAAGTGCAATAGTGTAGTGATTAGAGCATATGCTTTGCATGTAGTCATTCACGGTTCAAGCCTCACCAAAGTCATTTTTATTTTGTATGTGAAGCATTAAAGTTTTAATTTATTTGTATATTTATGTAGGAAGTAACTTATATTTCTCAATCAAAGTAGTGTATTAGAACCAGATGGGAGGTGTCAGTGTAATAAATTAGTGAAACCCCCATATAAACACAAGTGCCCCATACAGTATAGTCTCATAAGAATAAATGTAATTGTAGCACATTGGGGCATGTCAGGGAAGGTAAATAAATCTATATTATGTAATGAATGATGAATCAATCTCATACAGGTGGTAGTCCAATAGAATAAAACATAAGCAATGCTAAGCATTGCACAGCTATGCTGACCGGGTGTAAGCATTGTGTACATATGAATACTAAGCAATGAGTAGCTCAGCTAAGTGGATTTGCCCATTGATAAGCACCGCTGAACCTGCCCCTTTAAGCACTGCCAACCTTAGCTAACCAGGTTTGCCCATAGCTTAGCTTAGCTCATCATTTTCAAAACTATCCAATCACGGCAAAGGGTGGGAAATCATCCGTATTTAAACTCCACAGACAGGAATACAGCTCATAACTGGTTGCAGCTCTCCACTGTAGGTAGTCTGGCAGCTGTTGGAGAGATCATGCACTTTCAGGTGCAGCACTGGGGCATACAGGAGTCCAAGGTCATGGTAGGACTCCTGGTAAAAAAAACATGATGTGAGACAACTGCAGGACCAGTACTAGGGCTCCCAATATAAAGTGGAAGCCTGGGAAAGTCTCGCCTGTGATCTCACCAGTGCCACTGGTATCCCTCAGACTGGTGAGCAGGTCCGGCACCACTATTCCAACTTGACATGGAGGAAGATGGAGCTCATGTGTCCAAGGAGCAAGAGAGGGGAGATGTCCCAGCAGTGTGTAAGTATTCATAGCAACAACTGTTTACCAAAGTCCAGCCTGTGTATGTGATGGACAGATATGCATAATTGTTTCTCTATTTTCATTATACCTCCAGCTGAGTGGGCTGTGAGCCAGGAAGCCCATGCCAGTAGGTTGCAAAGGCTGCGATGCGAGGTTGGTGAGTAACAATTCTGCTTGTAGTAGTCATATCAAATAAATATAAAGGAGTAAAATGTCACCTGGCAGTATAAGAAATGTGTATTGTACTGAATAAACCAGACAATATGACAGTAATAGTCCCATATAGGTCATATTTAAATAAAAGTGTAACTGCCTGGCAATAAAGTTCTAAATCCTGGACTGGTTGTGTTTACTCTGGTATTGTATGGCATGAAATGTTGCATTCACCAAAATCTGATATCTGAATAATAATGTTGTGTTAACCACTGTTTCCAACACTGTGCTACATAAAAATATGTCTGGAATGTCTGTATAAGAATGATGTAATTACAAGGTCAGACTGTACAACCAAGAGAGACTTAGACAGAAAACATTGTAGAAAGAAACAGCAGTTTGTCAATAGCTCACTTTGATGACATACAGATTGCTGTATTTTTAGCAGTCACAGCCATGGTTTGAATCCAGGTAGTGTTAGTAAGCGGTATGCATAATTTTAACTAGGATTTTGGGAATATATGTAGAAACAGTTAGGTAGTGTTAACAAACATTCCCTCCACAGGTCTTCCAGGTAAGAAAAGTAGAAAGTAGCTATGAGATGGTTGAACTATACACTGTGTACAAACACACAACTGGCCAAACCAAGGCCATATGGTATTGTAATAATACCTGTAGAGTAATGATTAGAACAATAATCATTAAGGTTGTGAGTACTGCAAGGATATACAAGTTGCTAAATGGCATCTCTCCCCCGACCATATCAGCAACAATAATCTAAACACACAAATCAATGCTTATGTTTTACATCTAACCTACTGTTGGGACATATGTCCTATTGTTCAACAAATACTGAAATATGTTTCTATTAATATTCCATGTTGAAATACTATCATTGGTGACCTGTTGTTATCAATGTAACCTGCATGCCATTGTACTGGCCACTGTGGTTCCATATATGCATGTGTTCTGTTTGCTACGCAACTGTTCCAAATCTGTTGTTTTGGGCTAATGGGAGTATCTATGCATGCTATTATAACTAATTCTGGATTGTGTTGACTATTACTAACCCACATATGTTCTAAAACTGCAACACCATAGCACATTTGGGAAGGCCGGTCTCAGACCCATCTCTCCCACCTCATCTGGCCATGGCACCAGGCCCCAGTACATCTGAGACCCACCCTGGGACCTCCTCGTCTACTGGTCCTCCACCACCTTCGGGTGGAACCGCATCAGGGGATGGGGCTCGTCCCCCCGGGACTGGGCACAAACAGGATACCAGCACCCAAACCAGGTCTGGGGATTGGTGCGCATTGAGCTCCAAAAGGAGTTTGGAGATCTGCTATGCCAGCTTGAGGGCCTTGTGGCACAGTTAGAGGGTCAGCCTGCCCCGCCTGTTCAGCCCAGGCACAGCCACGTTTGGGGCCGTGAAGGTGCAGTGGTGACTGCCAATGGGTGGGGACCTCAGTCCCACTGTTTCCATTTGGGGGCTCACAGGATTCTGATTTCCAAACACCCCTCCCGGTCCAAAGTGTTTACTCCCCACGTGAGTCATATACCACCCCTGTATACTGTCTTGTCTGTCTTCCTACCCAACCTACCTCCTCAAATATACCTACTATCCTTCCCCAACATCCCACTCTCACTTAAAAAAAAAGGGAAATCTGTTCCCAAAAAACTTTTGCCCCATACATAGCTGTCCATTCCCACATGTGTCCACTGGACACATGTAATCTGGTCTAACTGGCTTCACAACATGTTATTGTTGTCCTCACCCCTCTCGGGGGTTTGATTGTCCAAACACACCTCCAAATTCAGTATATATGCACAGCTGTTGCTGTAGAAGAAATGGATGCTATGGACCTTCCCTACACCCATCCTGCACATCCCCAGCTAATTTTCTTATTGTCTTTCCCTCTGCATGCCCCATTTTTCACCACTTTCCTATCACCCCTTTTTTCATTTCTTTTAAAGAAATTAGCGTGCCACTTGGGATGCACAAGCCAGTGCATTTCTTTCTGCTGGTCCCAAGCCTGGATAAATCGGGAGGGTTGCGTCAGGAAGGGCATCCGGCGTAAAATTTTGCCAAATCATACATGCAGACAACAGTACAGAAATACATACCAGATCAGTCAAGGCCCGGGTTAACAAAGACCACCACCAATACTGTTGGCCAACAGGGTGCTGGCAAAAATTGGGCTACTGTTGGCCGAAGGAGGAGAAGAGGGGGAAGGCATGGCCAAAGGCAGGTAAAGGCTAGTACTGTGATAGTGAGGGTCAGAACTTTGAATGTTGGCAGTATGACTGTTATGGGGAGAGAGCTAGCTGATATGATGGACTGAAGGAAGGTTGGTATATTGTGTGTGCAAGAGACCAGATGGAAGGGGAGCAAGGCTAGGTGTATCGGAGGCAGTTTCAAATTGTTTTATCATGGTGTGGATGGGAGGAGAAATGGCGTAAGCATTATCCTGAAGGAACAGTATGCTAAGAGTGTTTTGGAGGTGAAAAGAGTGTCAGATAGAGTGATGTTTATGAAATTGGAAATTGATGGTGTAATGATGAATGTTGTTAGTGCATATGCTCCACACGTTGGGTGTGCGATGGATGAGAAAGAAAAATTTTGGAGTGAGTTGGATGAAGTGGGGATGACTGTACCCAAGGGTGAGAGACTGGTGATTGGAGCTGATTTTAATGGGCATGTTGGTGAAGGGAAGAGAGGGGATGAGGAAGTGATGGGTAGGTATGGTGTTAAGCAAAGGAATGTAGAAGGTCAGATGGTAGTGGATTTTGCGAAAAGGATGGACATGGCTGTGATGAATATGTATTTTAACAAGAGGAAGGAGCATAGGGTGACATACAAGAGTGGAGGAAGATGCACACAGGTGGATTATATCTTATGTAGATGGGCCAGTCTGAAGGAGATTGGAGACTGTAAAGTGGTGGCAGGGGAAAGTGTAGTTAGGCAGCATAGGATGGTGGTTTGTAGGATGACATTGGTGATCAAGAAGAGGAGGATGAGTGTGAGGGCAGCACCAAGGATCAAATGGTGGAAATTGAAAAAGGGTAATTGTGAGGTGATGTTCAGGGAAGAGTTAAGACAGGCACTGGGTGGCAGTGAAGAGTTACTGAATAGATGGGTAACTACAGCACAGCTAGTAAGAGAGATGGCTAGAAAGGTGCTTGGTGTGACATCTGGAAAGAGGAAGGAGGACAAGGAGACCTGGTGGTGGAATGAAGAAGTACAGGAGAGTATACAGAGAAAGAGGATGGCAAAGAAGAAGTGGGATTGTCAAAGAGATGAAGAAAGTAGACAAGAGTATAAGGAGATGAGGTGCATGGCAAAAAGAGAGGTGGCGAAGGCTAAGGATAAGGCATATGAAGAGTTGTATAAAAGATTGGACACTAAGGAGGGAGAAAAGGACCTATACCGATTGGCTAGACAGAGGGACTGAGCTAGTAAAGATGTGCAGCAGGTAAGAGTGATAAATGATAATGAGGGAAATGTACTCACAAGCGAGAAGAGTGTGTTGAGCAGATGGAAAGAGTACTTTGAAGGGTTGATGAATGAAGAGAATGAGAGGGAGAGAAGGTTTGATGATGTGCGGATAGTGAATCATGAAGTGCAGTGGATTAGCAAGGAGGAAGTAAGGAGAGCAATGAAGAGGATGAAGAACGGAAAGGCTGTTGATCCAGATGACATACCTGTGGAGGCATGGAGGTGTTTAGGTGAAATGGCAGTGGAGTTTTTAACTAGATTGTTTAATGAAATCTTGGAAAGTGAGAGGATGCCTGAGGAATGGAGAAAAAGTGTTTTGGTACCGATTTTTAAGACTAAGGGTGATGTGCAGAGCTGTAGTAACTACAGATGGATTAAACTGACCAGTCACAGCATGAAGTTATGGAAAAAAGTAGTGGAAGCCAGGTTAAGAAGGGAGGTGATGATTAATAATCAGCAGCATGGTTTCATGCCAGGAAAGAGCACTACAGATGCAATGTTTGCTCTGAGAGTGTTGATGGAGAAGTAGAGAGAAGGTCAGAAGGAGTTGCATTGTGTCTTTGTGGATTTAGAGAAAGCATATGACAGGGTGCCTAGGGAGGAGTTGTGGTATTGTATGAGGAAGTCGGGAGTGTCAGAGAAGTATGTAAGAGTGGTACAGTATATGTACGAGGGTAGTGTGACAGCGGTGAGGTCTGCGGTAGGAGTGACATATGCATTAAAGGTGGTGGTGGGATTACATCAAGGATCAGCTCTGAGCCCTTTCTTATTTGCAATGGTGATGGACAGGTTGACAGACAAGATCAGACAGGAGTCCCCGTGGACTATGATGTTTGCAGATGACATTGTGATCTGTAGTGAGAGTAGGGAACAGGTGGAGGAGACCCTGGAGAGGTGGAGATATGCTCTAGAGAGAAGAGGAATGAAGGTCAGCAGGACTAAGACAGAATATATGTGTGTGAATGAGAGGGAAGATAGAGGAATGGTGAGGATGCAGGGAGAAGAGGTGGCAAAGGTGGATGAGTTTAAGTACTTGGGATCAACAGTTCAGAGTAATGGTGAGTGTGGAAGAGAGGTGAAGAAGAGAGTACAGGCAGGATGGAGTGGGTGGAGAAGTGTGTCAGGAGTGATTTGTGACAGACAAGTACCAGTAATAGTGAAAGGGAAGGTCTACAAGAGGGTAGTGAGACCAGCTATGTTATATGGGTTAGAGACAGTGGCATTGACAAAAAGGCAGGAGTCAGAGCCTGACGTGGTAGAGTTGAAGATGTTAAGATTTACAATGGGTGTGACAAGGATGGACAGGATTAGGAATAAGTATATTAGAGGGCCAGCCAGGATGGAAGGTTTGGAGACAAGGCCAGAGAGGCAAGATTACGTTGGTTTGGACATGTGCTGAGGAGGGATGCAGAGTATACTGGGAAAAAGATGCTAAGGATGAAGCTGACAGGTAACAGGAAAAGAGGAAAGCCTAAAATAAGGTTTATGGATGTGGTGAGAGAGGACATGCAGGTGGTTAGTGTGACAGAGCAAGATGCAGAGGACAGGAAAAAATGGAAACAGTTGATCTGCTGTGATGACCCCTAACGGGAGCAGCCGAAAGAAGAAGAAGCATGGAAGTAAGCTCTTTTAAGCAGTAGTATGCAGGATTAAGCCTGTTTTTGTAGAGCTAAGCAATGCCTATAAAGATTAAGCACTTTTAAGGCTAACTGTCTGTAAGCATATTTAACCAGAAGTTAGCATTGCTTACCACTGCACAAACCCGTGCAAACCTGCTTACAACTTCTTAAAAGTGCCTTAATCACTCTGTATCCAACAGCCCTTGTTCTGCCCAGCAACAAAATAATCAGCCCTTGCAAGACTTGAACCCAGGGCCCTGCACACCATTGTCACAGCAATTTACCACTAAGCTATCTGAGCTGTAGATATGTCTGATGTTTTTTTAAACATATAATGCAGCGCAGTCATTCAACAGTAGGGAAAATGTGTTTATATATCTATATGTGTGTATATATATATATATATATATATATATATATATATATATATATATATATATATATATATATATATATATATATATATATATATATATATATATATATATATATATATATATATATATATGTATATAGATATATATATATATATATATATAGTATATATATATATATATATATATATGGATTCACTTTATAATCTCAAAATACTGAAATACTGAATTTCAGTATTTCAAGACTATAAAGCAGAAACACCAAAAAAACAAAACCACAAAACCCAAAACCGCGACCTTTAAAGCACACACACAAACCAACTACACCTACCTCCGCACAACAACACAAACACACACACACACACACACACACACACACACACACACACACACACACACACACACACACACACACACACACACACACAAACACACACACACACACTTACTATAAGCAGTTGGGCTGCACCCCCCACACCCCCCTACTTATATATACTAACTCCGAAGTTGCACTAAACACCAACATACACAAAACCCACCAACATACATTCCACACCCCCCTTGCACAAACACACATCACACAGATACAAACACCACCATGCTCAACACTGACATACTCACACTCTTACCTATGTACCCTAACCCACACCTAACATTCCCCAACACACTCAAAAACACACAAACCCTCCCCAAAACCCTTAAAAACACCACACTTACCTAACACACCATCAGTACCGTGGGGTCGACATTTCTGGGTTTTATATTCTGCAGTTTCGCGCCTCTGCAGATTCAACACTTTGTTCTCGTGATGCTGAAATTCGACATTTCAGTATTCTGAGATTCCAAAGTGTTTCCATATATATCTATAGCTATATAATATATATATATATATATATATATATATATATATATATATATATATATATATATATATATATATATATGTGTGTGTGTGTGTGTGTGTGTGTGTGTGTGTGTGTGTGTGTGTGTGTGTGTGTGTGTGTGTGTGTGTAGTCCATTTGGAGATTGGATCCACACTCTGAACCTCTTACTGCAACAAATCTGACCAAAGGCTGTGTAAATGGGGGTGAAGGGGCCCAATTTAGGAACCTCTTGTAATTATTGCTCTTATCCCTTCCGTAAATAAGGCATCCCCTGAAAGTATGGCAAATGCACGGCTCCAAAAAGACCTTATAGCAGTAAAGAATTGTGAGCCAGCAGACTGTAGCATAAACTAATATATTTATTAGCTCAAAGGCATGAAAAGGAGACAAAACAGACCAGTTTCGGCTATAAAAATACAAAGCCTTCTTCAGTGCAGTAAACATGTTCACTTGTTCTCCCCTTTATAGCTTACCACTAAATGAAGCTTCAACTTGATTAATTATTCAGTTAACCAAACCAATTAAAGGTATTCATTAATACCTGATGAAAACAGTGCCCCAGTTTGATGATCCATTTTTTTCTCTGAATTATTTAATATCTGATGCCAGCCTAATTTGTTGGTTCTCTGTCCAATGATTCTGTCAATCACAGTAAAATATGCATTTTTATGCACCTCAGTATGTTTGTATAAGGCATTTGTAAGCTTCTTGTGTCTGATGTCACTTAGATGTTCAGATATTCTGAATTTTAAAGGCCTGGACATTTGTCCCACATAAAATGCAGAGTAGCTTTAGGTAGCCAAATATATCACCCAGTCAGTCTGACAGTTAGCAAAAAAGAAAATATCAAATACTTGCCCAGTGTTTTTGCTGCTGAACTGGCAGGGTTGTGGTAGGGTGGTGCAGTGGTGGTACAGGATTGGACCCAATATAACATGAAAGCTACAAGACAGTTAGCTGATAGTCGCTATTATATTCGCATGACATTGGACCCAACTCCTGGTTTCAAGAAACAAATCGACCAGTTTTTGGCATCAGCCAAAAATGAGGGAATCATCACAGACAACACACTATATCACCTCACAGTGCCCAACCCTACCAGTCCATATATATATTTTTTACCCAAAATACACAAGAACCTGAAAAAATCCACCTGGTAGACCTATAGTTTCAGGTAGGGGTTCCCTCACAGAACCATTATTCCAGTTTCTGACACAATATCTCAAACCACTTCTAAAATGGGTTAGGGCCCACATTCAAGACACCACGGAATTCCTCAAAATCATCTCAGAGATGCAGCTTGAGCCTGGGTGGTAACTCTGCACCCTTGATGTTTCTTCATTATATACCAACATTCCTCACTGGGTGGGGCTGGAAGCATTAGAATACTGGTTATATAAGTCAGAGCTGTACCAACCGGGTTTCAACACCTTTTTACTTTGCCTGGCTGAACACATTCTTACGAAGAATGTGTTCTAGTACCAGAATAAATGCTACTTACAAATACAAGGCACTGCCATGGGAGCCTCATTCGCTCCCATATATGCTGATTTAGTTATGGCCCACATTGAGGAACAGTTGATCTATGACAACTCACACAGCATCTATCTAGATGAGATTGATATTTGGAGAAGATACTTGGATGACTGCTGGTTAGTATGGAGATCAGACCCTGATTATCTTATGGAGTTTGTCAGATATTTAAATGACAACAGATGGGGTATCCAATTTGCTGTCACATATGACATCAATAAGATCAGTCTTCTAGATATCACAGTTAGCAGGAATGATGACCACACTTGAACATCGGAACTATATTGCAAATACCCCAATACAACTTCTTTCTCCATGCTACCAGCTTTCATCCTCTACATATTTGCAGAAACATCCCAAAATCACAACTTCTGCAAATGAAACACATATGTTCAAATAATGATACTTATCAGATATATCAAGAATATCTTGCTTACTAGACTAGGGGATACAAAATGGGGAATATCCTTCAGGCCAGACATTGGGTGGCCAATCGTAACAGGCAAGATCTCTTAACATATAGGGACAAGACTAAGAGCAAGAATTCAACCATCCAACTAGTCGCTACATATGGTAGACACACTGATGTCTTACTCAACAGTGTCTGCACACACTGGAACATACTCTTGGCAGACAACAAATTATCTGAATTTCTGGATGACAGATGTCAATTTTCTTTCAGGAGAGGTGGGAATTTGGGCTCATTCCAAAATCATTACAAACATGGTTGGAGAAGCAAAGGTGACCCTATACAAACCACGCTGGTGGGGGAATCAACTCAGGGGTTGCTTTCCCTGTGGCCATTGTACTCACTCCAGAAGGGTGATGAAGACATGTCAGTTCAGCAGCAAAAACACTGGGCAAGTATTTGAGATTTTCTTTTTGCTAACTGTCAGACTGACTGGGTGATATATCTGGCTACCTGTAACTGCTCTGCATTTTATGTGGGACAAAAGTCCAGGCCTTTAAAAATCAGAATATCTGAACATCTAAGTGACATCAGACACAAGAAGCTTACAAATGCCTTATGCAAACATACTGTTGTGTGTCTTTTGGCTTATACCGATTAGGGGTCGCCACAGTGGAACTCCGGTCTGCTAATGTTTGGTAGTGGATTCTTACGTGCTGAGTTACCAGCCCTGACGCACAACCTTCAACGAAGGCACACCCATTCACACATGCCTCCACACAGAAGACGCTCTAACTGCGAATCGAACGGGACAACGTCTTGCTGTGAGGCGACAATGCTACCGCAGCACCATTACATACTGAGGTACATAAAAATACATCTTTTACTTTTACTGTGATTGACAGAATCATTGGACAGATATTAATCAATACAGAGAAAAAAATGGATCATCAAACTGGGGCACTGTTTTCACCAGGTCTTAATGAATACCTTTAATTGGTTTGGTTAATTGAACAATTAATCAAGTTAAAGCTTCATTTATTGGTAAGCTATAAAAGGGAGAACAAGTGAACATGTTTTACTGTACTGAAGAAGGCTTTGTACTTTTACAGCCAAAACCAGTCTATTTTGTCTCCTTTTCATGCCTTTGAGCTAATAAATGTATTCGTTTATGGTACAGTCTGCTGGCTCACAATTCTTTACTCTTATCCCGTCCCCCACAGCTGAACTGTTCTGCCTTGCAACAAAATAATAAGGCCTGCCAAGGCCTGGACCCTGGGCCTTGTAAACTATGATCAAAGCAATGTATTATTATACCATCTGAGCCCTACAAAATAGTGATGATATCCCAAACACATCAGTTAGTACAGTCATCAAACAGCAGGGAAAGGAGTATGTAGAAACAGTCAGGTAGTCTATATATAAATGTAAATATGTATGGAGATGCATATATGTGGACAAATATATACATGATACACACATACACACACACACACACACACACACACACACACACACACACACACACACACATATATATATATATATAAATAGAAAGATACATCCACATTCATATCTACATATATGCAAACATACATAGATATATGTGTATATATATATATATATATATATATATATATATATATATAAAGGTTAATAAATACATACATATATATATATATATATATATATATATATATATATATATACATATAAATATAAATATATGCATACATAAATATACAGAAATATATGACAGCTACAAAGACATGCACTTAGAGAGTCATGTTGCTGCACACTGGAATTCTAAATCTGGAAACTCACTCATTGGAAGTATTCCTTAAAATGGGGAACAATTACTCTGTGCTGTAACAGAGACCTGAATAAAGGCAGCAAGAAGCACCCCTGCAGTACCAGCCTATAATTAATTCCACAACTTTTGGCCGCAGAATGTGGACTGAAGCTCCAAAGGTGGTGGTATTTTCATATTGATAAAGGATGCACACACCTCCAGAGTGGTAGACCAACATTATGCATTACAGATCCTGCAGGCGTACCTAACATTGGGTAAGACAGTGTTTCAGATTGTAGCCTGTGATAGGTTCCCATACATGTCCGAAGACTCGCACTCCATGTCCATAAACACCCTATAGAATATTAGTGTCCAATCTAACACTATCATACTGATTGACTTCAACTACCCCACCATTAAGTGGGAAAGCTACTCATGTACCGATGCACATGCCCATCATATAGACCTGGTCCTTCCTAACATGGGAGACTGTTGCTCTACACCAATAGTCAACACCTCACTTGTTATATCTGAACACAAAGTAATCACCTTTGGAAATCCACAGCCATCCTACCTCCACTGCACATGTAACCACCATGAGAAGCCTTTCCAAAGCTAACTATGGCCTCACAAAAGCAGAG